>NC_044324.1:108562633-108865663 GCF_007399415.2 Gopherus evgoodei
GCACGTTCCCCAGAGTCACAGTTCTTCTTAGCAGGGTGCGATTAATGGCTGTGCAAACTTGCATCAGCACCATTCCAACGGTGGACTTTCCCACTCCAAACTGGTTCGCCACCGATCGGTAGCTGTCTGGAGTTGCCAGCTTCCAGATTGCAATAGCCACCCGCTTCTCCACTGGCAGGGCAGCTCTCAATCTCGTGTCCCTGCGCCGCAGGGTAGGGGCGAGCTCAGCACACAGTCCCATGAAAGTGGCTTTTCTCATCCGAAAGTTCTGCAGCCACTGCTCGTCATCCCATGCTTGCAGGACGATGTGATCCCACCACTGAGTGCTGGTTTCCCGAGCCCAAAGGCGCCATTCCGCGGTGCTGAGCACGTCTGTTACTGCCACAAGCAATTGAGTGTCTTGAGCGTCAGGCGTTTCAATATCATCGTCTGACTCCTCACTGTCACTTTGCAGCTGAAGGAATAGCTCCACTGCCATGCGTGATGTGCTGGCAACATTCATCAGCAAGGTCCTCAGCAGCTCAGGCTCCATTTGTAACAAAAATCGCATAAATCACGCTGCAGACTCACAATGCCGCCAAACTGCTCGGAATGTGTAGCAAAGCACCACGGGGCGTTGGAACAGGAAGCGGAAAGACCCGCACACTTCCTTCCCCTTCCCACAAGCCACAGCGCCAAAATGGAACGAGGTGTTCTGTGGGATAGCTGCCCACAATGCACCACTCCCAACAGCGCTGGCCCTACACAGCTGTACATACACAGCTGTAACTACCAGCGCTGCAAAACTGTAAGTGTAGACATGGCCTTTCATTGAATACTGACCTGAGCTGCATTTGATCCAGTGGTTTACAGATCAAAGCCTTTGTGTCTCATATCCAATCCTCTGTGCCATCCAGCTAACTTGAGTGTCCCTTAAGGCTATTCCTGATTTGACAAATAAAATAAAATAAAAAAAACATAAAAAGGATATATTTTAAATTTCTTGGATTGTTGAAGAAACATTATCTGATGATACGTGAGGATGAATGCACTTACTTGACTGCCTTCATGTCCTGGTGAAATTAATGATACTGAAATATTTTGCTTTCTTTGCATGCTGCCACTTTTCATGTTGCAGTACCTTTTTCCTTATTCCCCTCTACGTCTTGGGCCTGACTTTAAAATGCTTGCATGACTATAAATCTCAGTAAGCACACCTATCTGCAGAGCAAGCAGATGTGTCTGCATAGAATTTTCAAGGGGAATGGTTGGAGGCACCTGATGTGCCTGTGTTAATGGACAAGGTAGTGAAAGGGTTGTTCGTCACCCATTGCTTATTTTCAGGTTTGCGCAGGGCCAATTTAGGAGGATTTAGATCACAGAAAATATTGGCAAGTGCAAACCAGGAGGTGTAGATTAGGGAAAGTCTCCACAGTGCCCTCTCTTGGTTGCTTGGCTGACCCATTCAAATGGAGCAGCAGATAAGATTGGGGGGATGACACTAAAGTGTCCCTTGCATCTTGGGGCATTGGAGAGTTTCAGGGTGACTGCAGACAGGCTTTGATAGTTGCATCAGGTTATCATACAGGGCTTGGGGAGTAAAGAACAAAATGGAAATATTTTATCTGTGGCAAATGAAAGACAAAAGGCAGGAAGGAGATGCAGTGGAAGGCCCACCAGAGAGCACTAGCGTCATTGGGGGTGGGGTGGGATTAATTTAGTTACCTCAACCAAGTTAATCAAGTTTGGAACCTCCTATTTCTCCTCCAAAAACCCAGATGTTAGCTGGCCATGTTATAGACTAAGAAGGAGCTACATCATGACCAACTAATATTATTATTTATAGTACTGTAGTACCGAGGAGTCCCAATCATAGACCAGGACCTCATTGTGCTCGGTGCTGTACTAACTCAGAACAAAAAGGTAGTCCCTCGGCTGCCCCAAAGAGCTTACAATCTAAGACAAGAGACAACTAGTGTGAAATTATATGTTTAGATGGATATTGGGGGGATGTTTCTTTTATGTTAAACTAATTCAATTGCCCTAACTTGAAACTTTTTTGCATCTTCTAGACATAATCTTTGCTGTAGAGAGACTCTCAATCTTTTACGTTCCAGGGCTGGAGCTATTAAGATCTACCTGGCCTGGTTGCTAGGTTAGAGCTTAATTCTCTACCTCCATGTGGGGCTCTAGAACCTGACAGCCAGTCCAAAGGTTCTGAAGGAGGATGAATCAGGAGACATTACTAGCACCTGGGAAAGGGAGTTAGAGATCTTAGAACAGGGATTGGCAACCTATGGCACACAGCTCGCCAGGGTAAGCCCCCTGGCAGGCTGGGCTGGTTTGTTTACCTGCCATGTCTGCAGGTTGAGCTAATCGTGGCTCCCACTGGCCACGGTCTGCCGCTTCAGGCCAATGTGGGCTGCAGTAAGGGCAGCCAGCACATCCCTCAGCCCGCGCCGCTTCCCGCAGCCTCCATTGGCCTGGAGTAGCGAACCACGGCAGGTGGAAGCCATGATCAGACGAACCTGCAGACGCGGCAGGTAAACAAACTAGCCCGGCCTGCCAGGGGGCTTTCCCTGGCGAGCTGCATGCCAAAGGTTGCCGATCCCTGTCTTAGAACTAGGCTGATGTACTGAAGCCCCTTTTCAAGATATCTCCGTGTGATTACAGTAGGTCCACCTGCTAGAGCAGGTGCTTCCAGTAGGACCTGTGGGGGGGCACATAGGTTATAAAGAGAGGAAAGAAGGGGCACATAGGTTATAAAGGGTTGGAGAGCGGCTCAGTGAGAGCAGAGTTAGAAGGGAAGGGATATGCATGCACAAGACTGCAGGGAGTAAGAAAAGCTCCTGTAGGAAAAGACCCAGGTGCCAGAGTAATTTAGAGGCCATAGCTCAGTGAGCAGGAGGCTTCTGTTAGAAACCCTGACTGGTTTTGACAGAAGATGACTGCACTAAGTATGAACTCTTGTGCTGTGGGAATGGGCTTTATTTTGGGACCCTGAGGACTGTTTTGATCTGTTTCTGTTATTAAGCCAGCCACAGGCAGAGGTGGTGTTAACCCAGAGAAGCCTACCTGCAGTTCTAAAGGGGCCTTGAAGAGGGGGGAACAGAGACAGGGTGCTGCAGAGTGACCTCTGGCATAAGGGGGTGCTAAGGAGGTGGCTATCTTTGTTATAGTGCCCGTGACACTTGTGCATGTCTGAACACTGGACACAGTCCTGAAAGACCAAATTTTCAACTTGCCTTAGAAACTTGGCAGCTTTCTGGGAGCACAGAAAAGTGACCTCCAACAAGTGGACAACTAATTCTTTGAAAAGTTGCCCCTAGTGTCTAGCTGATCAGATACAGTTTTATAAAATGGCTACCCTTCCAGTTTTGGGATGCAGGCAAAAGAATTATTTGATCCGTGACATCTCTTCATCTGCAGCAACCATGGGAAAACTCTTCCTGCATCTTCTATATAATTAGGAATATCTCGTCCATTTGGGAAAGTCTTTTAAGGAATCTATTTTATGGCTGTGTGAGAAATATCTTTGCTACCTCCTTGTCTGCTATTTCATATGCAGTACCTGTCAGTGAGGCTATAAATATGCTGACTTTCTGAAATAACTATGTTGATTTTCTGAAACTCTTGCAATTTGGATACCAGGTCTAGTGAAGCTTACTTATGGTATCCTTTGCATTTCACATGCTTTGCTGAAATATGCAAATTCTTTGGTTCTCAAGACCATCTTTATCAGAAAAGCAGTGCTCATTTGCAGATACATTTTATGATTTAATAAAATTGCAATTAGCATACTGAAGTTTTCTTGATGCTGGTAAACTTTTCTATCAGCTCAGCAAAAGATTTAAAACACTAATTTAATTACTATCATCTGATGTGTAAATACTGTACTTCATTTTTCCTTTGTCAGGCTATTCAGCGTTTGGTATGATACACACAAAGAAAAGCTATATCTTTTCTGCACTGTAATTGTTTTCATTTCCATTAAAAGAGAAAGGCACAAATAATAGGGAGAATGAGGCGTGCAATCTATGGCATGCCAGTAAATCCTCAATGTCTATTAAAACCCCACCTAAACTTGCAATTCCCTTGACAGAGCAGATAGGAAGGCCTTTCTCCGTCTGCTGTTTGGCTGATGAGATGCCAAAAGTCTTTACAGATAGTCTTATAGAAAGGGATGGAAATAAAACTACAAGGACTCATACTCTTAAAGGCAGTATTTCAAGAAAAGGTGAGTGGGTTTATGTATACTAGATTATTGCACAAGGGATGATTTCAAATGATGTTCATTAAAAGTAAAAACTTTATTTGATTGTTATATATTGGTATATATCTAACGGATGTATGAAATGTCCATCAGTCACCACTCTGCTGATTCAAACATCTTCTTGCCTTTAAACTTGCACTCTAGCATAAAGTAGGTATTATTTTATATTGTTTTTGTTAACTTTTAATAAATTTGTTGTGAGTAGCTTAATATAGTTATTTTAACCTGACCACCACTGCATTATATACTGATGAATAAATGAGAAGCCTATTAAATATTTTAAAAAGTGAAATCTCAAAACAGTCCCAAATGTTTGCTTCATTCTCTTGGAACTTTTCTTTTTTGTAAAGAGGTATTACAGCAGAAGACACTACTTTGCTCATTACTACTGCACTGGTATAGAATTAATGTATTTCCTGGGAGATTGCAATAATAATTGTATCATGTTTCTTGTAACATGGTCTAAATTGAAAATCTCTAGACCCAATCATCCTGACATCTTTGGACATGTGTATTGACTTGACGTGTGTGTGTGCGCGTGTGTGTGTCCTTGTCCTTTTTTATTTCTTTTTAAAAAAAGAAAAGACAAATTGGCTTTAGGGTAGTTCCAGATGAGGATTTCTTTCTTGTCCATAGTTATTTCCTCAAATTAAAGTACACATCCTTTCTTAAAAGCATCAAGCTGCTAAAACAACGCCTATGAAAATAACACTGTCTTTGTGGTTATGGGTGATACATCTTCAGTGTTCCCAGATATAGGTGTAAATTGGCACAGACTAAAACTAGCAAGAGAAAATGGTAAGAATGAAAAGACAGTCTTTGTTGTTTCATTTCCTTTACTACCAAATGCAATCAATACTCTACAACAGGGTTAATATGCTCTCTTCAAACATGCTATTATTCTTTCAAAAGAGAACAATAACTTTATTAGTTATGCTGTCTGCAGTCTTTCTAATGTGACAAGACTGTGTGGGCGTTCAGCTCATGAGTAATTCTTAGTGCCCTCTGTTGGAGTATTTTCTGTGTACACTAACAATAGCAGCTAACACTACACAGCTGCAGAAAACTTTAATGGTGGAAGTTCTAATTTTAATTAGTATAATTAACACACACATACAAACCCACACAGAGACTTACTGTTTCTGCTCAGTATTTATTGAATATTCAGATTCTACATCTGCCAACATTTCCCTATTCCTATCTTCTTTCCCTAGATTTGAAGGAGAGCTCTGTGTAAGCTGGAAAGTTTGTCTCTCACCAACAGAAATTGGTCCAATAAAAGACATTACCTTGTCTCTCTAATATAGTGGGACCAATATGGCTACAACAACACAGCATATTTTCCTATTCAAGTGAGGCTCGTGTTTATTTTTTCCTCCAAATACAGTGGCATTGCAGTGCATTTTAAAAGGAGTTTTAAAACACAGCATAAAGACTCTCTGATAAATGGATCCTAATAATAACTGTTTGTTTTACTTTGGGAAAATAACTATTGTGTAAGTAAATAAAATATCTAAGTGTTAGACAGGTGCTCTTGCAATGTCACTTACATACGATTTCAGATGTAAGAAATTACTAGTTCAGAAGGAAAAAAACACACACCCACACCATACAGTTGGAGAGTGCTTGTATGTGAGAACCACAGTGGGGCAAAGTTGGGAATAGTTTGCATGTGCCAGACACCCTATTGAATTCCTGACTGAGTGTTTGTCCAGCCTTGGGGAGGGTGTGTGTGTGTCATCTTGACTTATTATTCTGGATGACTTCAATATCCATGCCATGTGAACTCTCAGGAGTTGGTTTGTGATCTTATGTTTGCCAGAACAATCAGGAACCTACCCTGGCCAATTTTTCTCTCTACACCTAGGCCTGGGTAAAGTTTGAAGTCAGGGCTCACCATTGCTTCCATTTGGGTGGAGGATCTAGCTAAGTGGTTCACCCACAGAGGCTGATGGACCCAACTGGCTTTCAGGATTGAGAAAGAATACCTTCCAGAGGACGAATGGGATAGCTCAGTGGTTTGCACATTGGTCTGCTAAACCTAAGGTTATAAGCTCAATCCTGGGGGGCACTTAGGGATTTGGGGCAAAATCAGTTCTTGGTCCTGCTAGTGAAGGCAGGGGGCTGAACTCAATGACTTTTCAGTTCTATGAGACAGGTATATCTCCGTATATTATTATGGCTGGGAGTCCAGTTTGTCATTGTCATGGCAGAACATTATAATAATCTTTTGTCCCTGGCCAGAGATGTGGTGGTTTCCAAGCATTATCTACTTAGGAATCATCTTCATGTTCTGAGTGGTTCCCAGACTATGATATCTGGGTCAGAAATAGACAGTTTGAGCATATCCAGGTATGTACACATGTGGCATATTCTCTGGTAAAATTTAAAGCTTCTTTTTGCAACCTGCAGCTGAACCTACGCCCGTTGTGATTTGTAAAAGCTAAAAAGGTCTCCTGACGAAGGAGCTTGTTAATTGTCTCTCTGAAAAGGGTAAAGTGATAGCATCCCTCAAATGAGCAGTAGTTAGGCTCTTACTCAAGAAGTCATCTCTTCAAGATAACAATTGTGCAGTCTGTTGCCCTATTTCTAATTTTCCCTTTATGGAGAAGGTCATGTTGTCATAAGAAGTACCTAGAGTTCTCTGTCCCTTTTCACTCTAACTTTAAGTCTCAGAATGGCACAGAGATACACATGCATCTGACGAAGGGGGTATTCACCCATGAAAGCTCATGCTCCAATACATCTGTTAGTCTATAAGGTGCCACAGGACTCTTTGCTGCTTTTAGAGATTAGACTAGTTCAGTAGATTATCTCCCACTAATTATGGACAATGCTTGAATGTTCATGCTTATTCTTTAGATTTTTGTTTCAGTCTTTGATATCATTAGCTGAAGGCTTATCTATTTTTGCCTGCAGCCTCTAGCTGCAGTTGATAGCTACATGGAAGCTGTACTCCATTCTTTCCTCTCTGACTGACCCCAGATGGTGGTTTTGCAACGGCTTGTCTTTACCTAGCTCTTTACCTCAGAAACTGAGCAGCAGCAGTCATGTCTGATGATTGGAACAGCAGTGGTCAGGTCTAGTGGTCAGGCTGGACTGGAGTCAGGGATCAGAGCAGAAATCAACAATGGGGTTGGAACAAGACAGGAGCAGGAGTAAGCACAAGCTGGGTCTGGGTCTTGGACTGGGGTAGTAGCAGGCACAGGCACAGTCTGTCAGAATGACCAGGCAGAGGGGTATACTCCCAAGGGGTAACGATATTGAGTTGACTGGAGTAGCTGCTCTCATTGGGAGCCCATATCCCTGGCATTGGGATGTCCTGGTTAGACCTTGGCCTGTCGATTGGCTGAGCCCTGATAGATTGACATGGAGTCTCAGGTACTCAGGGTGAGGGATAACTCATCAGGATTAATGAGCACTCATGATTCTCAGAGATGATTCATTACACTAGTACTCTCTTGTGTGGGGTTCCACAAGGTTCTTTTTTGTCACCTTCTCCTGTTTGTGAACTTGCCCAGGAAATAGTGAGTCAGTTGCAGCCTCATTAGTAAGTAGATGAGACACAGCTCTGCCTCTTTCTCATCAGAGCAGGATAGTGCAATTCTGGACTCTACTTTTCCAAGTGACTGGACAAGACAGGGATCTGAGTTGCAGCAAATAGGCAAAGACCCCATGTGGACAGCTGGAAATTGTGGGAGGGGGAAGTTTTCAGGGAAGGACCTGGTGGTGATGGTTCTTGCTATGATTACTGAGGATTATCTGCAATTTTGCCAAAGGGCTCATATTTCGGTGGTGCTCCTGAATCTACAGTCTCTATTAGTGAAATTTGCACCTTCTCACCTCTAGACTGGATGACTGCAATGTGTTCTATGCAGGGCTACTACCTGAAGACATCTGAGATGCCTCTGCTAGTTCTCCATGCAGCATCTTCTGCCTTTGTAACTCGCAAGTCATGTCTTTCTTAACTTTGTCATCAGTTTTCTCACTTTTTAGGGTGCAGTTTGAGCATGATCTTTCTTCAGACATTTGCCACAGGACATAGATGGGTAAGGTTATGAGTTGTTTTGTTTTTTCCTGAAAAAGGGACTAAAATTGAAATGGCTTTTTATATGTTCATCCGATAAAAATAAAAATGTAGCTCTTGATTATGTTTACAATATACAGCATATAAATAGATGGGTATTGCTATTTCTTTTGCATTGAATCGTATAATGCTAGCAAAGAATGTAGTGAAACCAGTATTTTAGTTGTGGGTAACCAGGAGACCATTTAGGAAATTTATTAAACGGATTGTAATTCACACAAGATCTATTATACCAGTCCACCAGCGTCAAATGGCCTTAGTGCAAGTCAGAATCTGGCCCTGCATTCTCAATTCTTCACTCTTAATTGAGTAGCATACCCACCTTCCAGCCCTCTCTCTTTTTCTCTCATTTCTTTCTCTAATTTTTCCTCTCTTTCTCTAATTTTTTTTCCTTCCAGGGATACACTATATTTTCAGGAATAAATAAATGAAGCATCACGTGTAATTACAGCCGTTTTTACACAGCTAAATTTGTGCAAATGAGAATCATCCCACCAAGTTCAGAATATTAAAAAGACAAAGTTATTAACTGAATCCAAATACATTACATTATTGTAGTATTTTCTGTTTTCTTTTTCTTTTTAGCCTGAAAATGGAGAGTAGTAATCATCTTTAATAGATAGTTTTGAAGGAAAATATATAACCCAAAGCTAGTGTACCACATGTTGAGTTGCTGCTAGTACTTATTTAAAGTACTAAATAACACCTATGGGGAAACAGCACGACTGTCCAGCTCCCATCACAGTTGTCTAAGAGAAATTCTCTTTGGAAAAAGGAAAATGTATGTGTACAACAGAGTTCATCAAGGTATATGTCTCAGAGTGATCACTTGTGTTTTCTGAACACCTATATGGAATGTTGGTAAGACTATAGATGTACTCGCAACATCGGCTCTGTAGAATGACATTGTGCTAGATATATTTTTAATGTTTTTGTTTTTTCTATAATCAGTCAGATTTTAATCTCTTAACTCTAGAAGCAATATGCGTGCAATTTGACACTATAATTTTCACTAAGTACTGGTTATTGTTTAAAAAACAGGTAGTGAGCTTTCATGCTCATAAAAGTGAGAAACTGATAGTGTAGATCAGTGCTAGGCAAATTAACTGATGTAGATCATCAACATAACTCAGCTGTGAGCTGCAACATTCTTGTTACACCTGTCTTGGGGGTCCAAAATAGTAGTTTTATGCTGAGGATTAATGTATCATATAGAGTCGTTTGGGAATACAGTCACACTGTCTGGAGTGGCTCATCACTGTGAGTGCCTGTTTCAGGGAACAAGGGCAGACACCCCAAACTGGTGGTATGTTCTATAATTAGATTTCACTAAGCCAGTAACAAATATGAAGGCCTGGATTACTATACCAGTCTTACCATAGAGTCACAGATAGTTGCCGCCTATCTTGCACCCCAGACAAACTGAATGTTGTGATAAAAGTTTATTTAAACCTAAAATCACACCATAGCAGGTTGCTCCCAGTTCCAAAGGGCCAACCGGTCATCCTCGATCAATTGGTATCTGGACCTTACACCAGACAATACTGGCAGAACCCAGTTCTATAATAAACTAACTATATGTTTATTAGCTAAGAAAAAGAATGAAAGTAATTAAGAGGTTAAAGCAGGTAAAATATAACAACAGTAAATCACAGTTTGTAACTCCAAACAGTAGCAGTAATGTAACAGGCTGACAGTTTCACAAAAGTTTCTCCCAGGGCTACCCAGAATAATTCTGGGGAATCCCTGTCTTCTTGTTCAGTTATTCTGCCCTGTTAGAACCCAAACAGTTCAGAGATAAAGGATCTTCCTTTGAATAAGTATTTATAGTGTCTTCTCCAGATAACAATCTGATAAGTGTTTTTACTCACACAATGGCCAATTGCTTTGAATTTAGCACTCTTCTTCATTTGCATTTGATCAGTTATTTTGTTACAGGGATATACACTTGCCATTACATTATAATAAGAATAGATAAGTGAAAACAATACAAGTAACATTCCATTAGTTTTCATCAAGTTCTAACACCTGAATACACTCTTACAAGGTTATTTAATTACCAGACATGCATAATGTAAATGTAATATAATAGTAAACAACAGGATATAGATAGATGAAAACAATGCAATCAACATCTCCTTGGATCTCTATTAGCACAAGTGAATTTCCCTGAATATATACTAATATATTTAACTCCTTTTGATATTCACACACAACTGAATTGGCCTACGGCTCTGGCCTGAGCTCATCTATCAGAATCACAAACAGCCAATATGATGGCTCTGCAGTAGAGCTGCTTGGAGCATTTTTGACTAAACCGAATTTCACTGAAGCATGAAGACATTCTATATCCTTGTGAGATGGGTATTAAACTGAAGAGTGGGAGATCCAGGTTCAATTCTCTACTCTAGCTGATTTCAGATGTGAGGTGTTTTTTTTTTTTTTTTTAAATCCCAGATGTCACTGACTCAAACAAAGCAGAGAAGTGAACTTTGGTTTCTTTCATTGTAGGCCAGTATCTAAACCATCAGGGTGCATACTCACTTCTGTAGTCCCAAACTGAAAAGATCATATTTAGATTTTTAAAAAACCACAACTTTTTTCAACACAATTCTATTTCTGAAACAACATTCAATTGTTTTTTATACTGCACTGGAACAAAACCCAAATTTGAAACCTCACAAGCTCTGCGCTAGTCAGCCCCATTCTTCAGTTGCTATTTTGCTGACTGGATAAGTGAACGTTCCTAGACAAACACAGCAGACAGCTCCCACCCATCCCACCTCCTACAGGAAGGATCCTGAGATCAGGAAGTACTTCTGATATTTGGTGCTTTTTTCTTAAAGCCCCAGCGTCTAGACTGCTGTGAGTGTGAGATTCTCAGCTTTCATCTTAAAAAAAAAAAAAAGTTTTTAGCTTTCCTGAGAAAAGTTTGAAAACATGACCCCTGTGCACTCTCAAGGCTCAGAAAACCACCAGACAAATAAACACACACAATTTAACTCTTCTTAAAAATCACATGAGTTGTGAGTGCTTGGGACTGGCAATACTGGGAAACTCATGGATGTGTCTGTTCTGTCCGCTTATGAAACACTGGACAGCATTAGGTAACTTAAACACCTCCAGTTGGAGAGGCACTGCCTCTGTATCCTCTTCCAGTAAGTAACAGATGTGGTTCTCTTGCTTACTCCCCACAGTATTATTGTGGGGATTGTATCTTTTTGGGGGGCTGGATCACAAGTTCTGGGCACTATGGAGTTGGAGGGTTTTTTTAGCCAAAATTCACTGCAGACCCAACTCCCTTTTGGGGCCTTCCTTTTACTTTAAATGGAGTTACACCCAGGGTGAATTTGGGCTATCTTCAGGCCATTAGGAAAATAGCAAGAAGATAGCATTATCAGTGCCGAGAGGATCCAGTCATGCATCAGAGCCCCAATGTCCTAGGCACTGTACAAATAGGGTAATGGTCTACTGCCCTGAAGAGTTTATAATCTATAACAGGAGAGACAAGAGGTGGGTACAATGGATGGGAGTAATAGGAAATGTGACCATACTGGCTGGCATGATAGGCAGTGGTCACAGCACACCAAGCTGAAATCACTACTAACTTTTTTTTGTAGGCTTCATGGCAAAGGATATGTACTGGAATTGTTCCAGGCACTTCTCAAGTAGTCAATTTCGTGGCGGCAGCCCTGAGGAAGAAAAATAGCTTAGAAAAAGCACTTCTAGGCACACGAACCATATGTTCCTGACTTTTTCTTTGGTGGGCCAGCAATAGTTGTAGGCTCGGCAGAATTCATTTTTTAAATACAATTTCAACTCATAGTATCAGATTTAAAGCATTTTTTCAATTTTTATCATTTTAAATTTTCAGTTGCAGAAAATTATTGGGGGAGCTGCCAGGTAATAAATACCAGTAGTTAATGGCAGACAATGAGTTTCACAAAGTTAAAGCTTTATAATCATTACAATACAGATTTTCAACATCACGTTGAAACATATAATAAATATCCTTAAATCAAACTCTAAGTTCTCAAGCATCATTTTTCTTATTTTTGCCGGTCTGTAAATTTCATTAGATGGAAATGGTTTTCCGTTTGTGTGTGGTGAAATCAACTTTTACCAACATCTACTAACAAGAATCTAATCCTTCCACTCCTAAACACTTGCAAAACATTTTCTCACTGCCAAGCATTGAAGGAAGCCTCTTTGTTTGAGCTTTCTGTTCCTGCTTTTAACATTCTATTTGTGCTTTGTCTCTTGACTTATATAGAGTTATTTATATTTTTTTCCTGGTATAAAAATGCATGAGGGGCTGAAATATCAAAAGTGAAGCAGTGGAAAAAACAACATGAAAAACCAGCTCATGGCTGCTCCTGCTGGTACTAATGAGTTGATTTCTGCAATTAGATGCTTAGGCTTCTCAGTACCACTCTCTTCTCTTCCTCTCAGGCTCTGTTGTCACTAGCATAGAAACCATAGGCTGCATATGTACTGCATATAAATGTAATCTATTTACCCTTTTACAGCGAGTATGCATACGTGCCCATGACACACTTCCATATGGGTAAACACAGAAGGCCAGGACCTCAGCTGGCAGGCATATATAGTTACTGTAGATACACTGATATTAATACATACAGTAAAAATACATTAATGCAACATTATAGCTGCGAATTAGCATAGACATTCAAAGATAGATAGTAAATTGCTTCCTTGTACATACAGTATGTGCCAGACTGATGCAATGGTGAAGCAAATGGCTACCAAAAAGAGCCTAACAAAATGATCTACTTCCCCCTTTGGGGATTCATTCTTAACTGACAGCAGTGGGAGGCTATTAATTTTCATATCCTGATTGTATTTCATCCTTGGGTAATTCCACTTTATCTGTGGGTATTGCATACTTACATTGCAGCTTCAGAGCTGTGACTATTCATCCCATTTTGAAAACTCTTTGTGGATTGAGATAAATATGGGGAAGGATTTGCTGTTAGGTTTAGGTATTTAAATGAATTGTGCTGATGGTCACCTATTCAAACTTCTCCCACCCCAATACAAGGGCCAGATTATTCCTGTATCTGGTAATACACAAAGATGGCAGGGTCTCCCCAGCAAGTCTCCTCTGCTATCTTCCACTCGGAGTGAGGGGAGGTTCCTCCTTACATAGAAGAAACTCAGGATCTGGCTACAAATCCTGTGAATCTCAGAGATCCTTAGGGCCACAGGACTATCCTTTGCAGCAATCCTTCTCCATTCTCAGGACCCCCTTGGCCACAGCTATCCCTGGGGCTCCCTTCAATAGATGTTTTGCCATCATGACGGAGGGACTGCAGCAAAATGAATATAGCCTATAACTTCTCTCTAATCTCCAAAGGGCTGGTGATAGACCATATTCACCCACATTGCCCTCAACCCAGTACATTCACCCCTCCCTACCTATTCCTTGTAGTTTTTGCTTTTTACATAACACAAATAATAAGAAACTACAGAGGCACAGTTGGGTCCAAAATAACTATGCTTACTCATGCTAACAAAAATGCCAGAGCTAGCTATATTCATACTGCAGCTCTATCTGATGTCTTGCAGCATAAAACAGTGAGCACCACTCAAGTGCTCACAAACTATTTAAAGGAATACTGCTCTTTTCTATAGTCTGCATACTCCTTCCCCTTTAATATATTTATATATTATAAAATAAAAGGATATGAAAAGTTACAAATGCATTATTATCACAACTATCACTAAATATATAACATGATACAAATTAGGTCTGAGAGGTAGTAGTCATTCAGAAAGAATCTAGCCTGACCTAGTCAATGACATGCTAGGACCCAATAGATTTCACAGTTCAAACTGCTGATATTTTAGGTATTTCTTTTAAATCAGTAATCAGTTTTTGATCTGAAAAATGGAGAAGAATGAAATCAGACCCATGAGCAAGTACCTCCATAAGAGGGGCTGGACGCTAAAGGAAATCAGGACGTGGTGGCAGTGCTGGGGAATGATGCCCCTTCATATGTCGTAGGTTTTTGTTGAAAAGACTGCTGCTGAATTTAAGTGAGGGAGAATCAGCACTAAGAATAAGCTAAGGTCAATTTCCTCAGTCTTATCAGCCTAGTCCCTTCTTCCAGCAGGACCTCACCAGATTCCCTAAACCATCTCTTCAGGCCTTCCCCTTGACAGGAACCTATTTTGCTCCTAGTTGGTCCCTTTCTAGCCTGTAACAAGCTTCCATATTTTGGAACTCTCCCCCTCCAGTCTGATCAGCTCCCTGTCAGTCTCTCTGTGTAGGGGTGGCCTTCCTTCTCTGCAATGTCCCTCTTACTGAGTTTCTAGCTCCCTTTACATATTTCCCGCCCCCTTCCTTCCTATACTTGGGATTAATCACCACAGTAAAGCTCCCTTACTGGAAGGATACTCTGAGGAGCACTGGGTACTGCCAGGGGCTCTCTGCTTGGTGTCCCATTTCCACAACCTGATTTTCGCCCTATGGCCTTCACTCCCATCCTTGTTTTTTCATTTGTTGTCCCTAGTATTCAGTTGTGGCCTGGGTTCACTATCCCCTCTCACCTCAGCTAAGGGGGAGGTCCTTTAGTTACAGGCAGGCTTAGGCCTACCATTTTTCTGGAGCCACAATAGGTACTAGAAGAGGTACTCAAATCAAAAGCCCTTGCTCTGGGCTTAATTAATTATCTTAAGAGGTGTGCTGAGCAGGCACAAGTGCAATGACCCAATCTGACCATCAAGGGCCAGTCACCCCATGACAGGTAGTGGTTGTGATGATTTTTTGGGGGGAGGGTGCTAAGCTGGCACATTTTCTGTGTGCCCCATTTTGTTGGAGTGTCCATTGGGTTTCCATTTGCACTGGATTGTTATTTCCCACAATGAAAGCACATGGTCTTTGCATGATATTATGGTGTGTTTTCTGTTTGATTCGCCAGTGTATTTGTTGCACAGATTACACACTGCTGCTACTACAGTTCTCTGGCATCTTTAGTTGTTGTCTCTATTGATACAGCAATTATGATATCCCTTTTTTCTTCTTATGAGCAATTTACTTACATTCCAGAGCTGCAGGACACAGTTTTCTTTTAGATTCACTTTAAACTGGCCTCTGCAGTCATTCTGTATTGCACTCTATTCTTGGATTAGGATCCCATCCTTGTCACCGATTATGTCTTGTTTCAATTTGCACACCAAAAAGTTGAAGAAATCACACAAACATGCAAGGCCTAGTTTCATAAATACTGCTGCTCTGACAGCTACTAATGCACATAACACAGTGAACACTGCTACCTGGCTCACAACATATTTTAAGGGATACTTCCCTATACACTACACTCCCCTTTTCCCATGTTCACCCTCTATGCTGCCTAAGGGAAGGGTAAGTGGAATTCTTGTGTGGAGGTATCAGACCTACCCCTCTGCCCCCCACATTCCATATGGGTAGAGGCAGATCCATATGAGGAGAATCCCCTTGGTGCATGGAGCCAGAGGATGAGATCAGGCACTTTTTTGTTGCTGTTTGTTGGGGTAGCTGCCATTGATCTGCCAATTCCCATTAACACAGTCTGCATTTGGAGTGTTTATTTATATTGCATATACTTTAGATGGCTGCTCACAGCAAAAAGGAAAACCGTTTGAGTTTTTAGTTGCATAATTTACCTGTTTTCATGCATGTGTGAAAACTGTTGTACCCAAAAGCTTTGAAATCATGTAACCTTAATGTGATCATGGTGTAGCATTATTCAGTATAATGTGAAAATTTGTCCCTTTCAATCTGTGAATTGCACAGATCTGTCAAGGCCCAGTTTAATCCACTCCTTCTAATAGGATTTGTCTGTAGCTTGAGGAAACAGAAGGTTGTAACACATGGGGCTTACTAAAGAATAGGATGAGAGCGATTTGAGATTTACAAAAAAATCTGTTATATTATCAGCGTATATAGTGAATAGGGCACAGAGAGGCCTAAGCTTTTCACATCACATCCTCTCTATACCTGTCATGGTATAATCCCCCACTCCGAACCTTAGCGTCCAAAAGATGGGGTACCAGCATGAATTCCTCTAAGCTCAATTACCAGCTTAGTACTTGTAGCGCTGCCACCAACCAGGGAGTTCCAGTGCCTGGTACACTCTGGTCCCCCCAAAACCTTGCCAGGGGACCCCCAAGACCCAGACCCTCTGGATCTTAACACAAGGAAAGTAAACCCTTTCCCTCACCGTTGCCTCTCCCAGGCTTCCCCTCCCTGGGTTACCCTGGAAGATTACTCTGATTCAAACTCCTTGAATCTTAAAACAGAGAGGAAAATTCACCTTCCCCCCTCCTTCTCTCTCCCCCTCCCAGATTCTCCCTGAGAGAGAAAGTAATCCTAACACAGAGAGAAATTAACCTTTCTCTTCCCCTTCCCTCCTTTCTCCCCACCAATTCCCTGGTGAATCCAGACCCCATCCCCTGGGATCTCACAACAGAATAAAAAAAACAATCAGGTTCTTAAACAAGAAAAGCTTTTAATTAAAGAAAGAAAAAACAGTAAAAATTATCTTTGTAAATTTAAAATGGAATAGGTACAGGGTCTTTCAGCTATAGACACTGGGAATACCCTCCCAGCCTAAATATACAAGTACAAATTAAAATCCTTTCAGCAAAATACACATTTGAACTCCTTCCAGCCAAATACACATTTGAACTCCTCCCAGCCAAATACACATTTGCAAATAAAGAAAACAAACATAAGCCTAACTCGCCTTATCACCTAGTACTTACTATTTTGAATCTATAAGAACCTGTATCAGGGAGATTGGAGAGAAACCTGGTTGCACATCTGGTCACCCTCAGAACCCAGAGAGAACAACAACCAAAATCTAACAGCACACACACAAACTTCCCTCCCTCAAGATTTGAAAGTATCCTGTCCCCTGATTGGTCCTCTGGTCAGGTGGCAGCCAGGCTTACTGATCTTGTTAACCCTTTACAGGCAAAAGAGATATGAAGTACTTTTGTTCTATTAACTCTTACTTATCTGTTTATGACAATACTGTCCCAGGGAAGAATGATAGCAAAAATATGCTACAGCTATTATGTGAGAACCTGGGTCCTAGCCTCCTTCAAAGTTAATATTTATGCAATATAAAGGCTAAACCCAGAAGTCTCTATTCTTCCCTGCTTTAGCTTCTAACACCACTTCCTTCAGAAAAGTGAAGGAACAAAAGCCAGTAATTTTGACTTCCATTGCTCCTACTCTAACCATTGAACTGCATTCCTGCCCAGTTCTGGGAACAAGATTTATGGGGGTGTGATTTCCATGTTTGCAGGAAACCTTGGATGCAACAGCTTATATTGCTTCCCTGGATACGTATGCATAGCCCTTATGCCCCTAATTCTAAACAGAGCAAGACACAGCTGTTGAAATGAAAAAAACATTTGATCCTGTAAACTGCTTCACTTCCTGTGTGACCGGTAGTGAGACGGTTGAAAGTATTTTCAGTCCCACACCTTACTCATCTCATCTCTGACCATCTTGTCAGGAAGCACAAAAATGAAAAGCTTTAATTACTTTTTTTTAAAGGAGTTTTTGATTCTTTAGCTTCGTTGAGTAAAGTTTGTTGAAATTGCCTGTTACAGAGAAGATTAAGAATTGATGATGCCTAAACTTTAATAGGACCACAGCAAAGTTTTCTGCTGGATATACAACCTAGAAGCCACCAGCATTTGGAAGGAGTTATTAGGAATGGAACTTTCCACTTTACATGCCCCTGAGCACTCTGATTCATTACAGTAGAAATAGGAGTAATGTAACTAAGGGTAGCATTGCGTTTCAATCTTGTTCCCTTGAGCTCCTGAGCGGTATCCACTTGGTGGTTTCTTTTCTTTTCTTTTTGGTTGGGAACATGGGATATGAAGAACCATCACTATAAAGGTTCTGTGATGTGTGTCTACAAACCCCACATTACACAGGCAGGAAGGGGTTAAGAACCCTCTCTAGCGGCAGGCTGCAAAACAAGCCCTCCTTCAGCTGTGAGAAATGTCAATTAAGAAGAGACACTGTGACCTTAAGCACATGCCAATGCCTAATGGCCAGGATCTCCCTGATATGTAACAGTAAAACTCAGCTGGCCTGACCAGCTCAATATATCTTGTACACCTGTTTCTAAAAGGTGTCTTGTAATATATCATTTGAAAACTAATAACAGGCTAGTTATTAATATCACCATGAATTGTATGTAATGGCACTATGTGAAATTATAGATACTCTCTGATATTAGGTTGTGGAGTCTGCAAACAGACGAAGGAAGCAAACAGGTTTTTTCCAGACGAAGGAGGATAGCCAACACCTTTTTGGCTCAGTTACAAATCAATCCAGGTGTGGCCAAGAACAATGGGCTAGTCATTTGTGCCAGGGATTTCAGGAAGAAATTGTAGAATCACAGGAGACTGAAAAAATTAACATGGAGTCAACTCCCTGGTGGACACAGAAAGCTGAGCCCCCCAGGACTTTGAAAATATAGATAAACTTTGAGGATATAAGGAACTGCTGAAAGACTTTGGGGATCCATCACTTAGGGGACAAAGGGAAAGCAGTATCTTTTGAGTTCATGCAGAGTGGATCTTCTTGGCCTGAGCAGCTAGAAACTGACTATAGATGAGAAACCTGCTTAGACAAAGATTGTAACTTGATGAAATTTAAGTTGTAGTCATGGGGAAGCAAGTTTTGTTTGGTTTTACTGCTAACCATACCTATCTCTTCTAGTCTTACTTATTATCACTTAAATATCTGTTCTTTATTAATAAACTTAATCTTGTATTCCACAACCATCTCAGTGCTGTGTTTCAAAATGAATGGTAAAATCCTCAACCAAACTAACAGATGTGTGCATGTTCCATCTCTTTGGAGGCAGCAAAGTTGAAAACTTCTCTGAGAGTCCAGTGAGAGGGACTGAAGACTGCAGGGAAGACAGTTTTGGGGAGACTTGGGCAGGACCGGCCCACAACATTTTGGCACCTGAGGCGAGGAGCTCAAATGACACCCCCATGCCGCCTTGCTTGGGCCAAAACTTGGAAAGGTCTCAATTCTGCCTTCTTCCTGTTCTACTCCTCTCATGGTATTGCTCCACTACCTACCCCGATAAAGGAGAACTAACAATTTAAAATGCCTTGTTCAAAAATTTTAAGTAACACTTAACTGAACAGCAAATGTAACTTTTCTTATCTGCATAGTAAACACTGGCATTTTTATCAGTTTGAATAATCAAAGTGGTGATTTCCATGCCTTCTTGGTTGCAAAGATTTGAACTGCTTCCTGAATGTCCATAGTGTGGGCCAGCTCATGTTCTATTGAGATGGTTGTAAGGCCGACCAGCTTCTCCTGTGTCATTGTGGAGCGTAGATGTGTTTTTATTAACTTCAGCTTGGAGAAGCTGCATTCTCCACTGGCAACTGTTACAGGAAGTGTTAGAAGTATGCACAGAGCAACAAAAGCATTTGGAAAGAGGGTGGTCATCTTATTTGTACACATATATTCCAGAAAACCCTTTTGAGTTGATCCTGCTAAAGTGTATCTTAAAAGGGCTTTTAGTTCATCACCTAAATCACTCGCATCAATATCACGCACGTCATCATGTGTCAACACTGTCTCTAGTGCCCTGCATTGCTGCTGTAGGTCTTCTTCAGGTATAGTGAGGAGTTTTGGAATATCATACAACATCCCAAATATACTGCTGTGTTCCCTGAGCTGCATGAAACGTTCTTCAGCTGACTGTATTGCACAGTCTAGCACCTGGTTAAAGAATTCAACTTTGAATTGTTGTTTGGGATCTCTTAAGGGATTACCCCATGCCTCGTAATGAAAATGTCTTCTTCTTTGGTGACTCTTGTGTTCTTGAATGGGTGGGAAAATAACTTCAGTGTGAAATTCCTCTGCCAACTTCTGTGCACTCTTCAGAACACTTTGAAACTGGTAAGACTGTAAGTATGACTTTGCTTTGTCCAGTTGTTCCATTGCTCCAGATATATCAAGGTCAACACCTTGGAGTCTCTTGCTCACAACAGTATGTCATGCCACAACACTAAGCCACGCAGAAATTTGAAGTTATGTATGTTTCTGGTGATTCCATTTCCCTTTGCCACTGTTCTCCCATGAACAATTCCTGTCATAGTGTTATCCTCCATAATGGCAACTATGGCATCATCTATCTTCCCAATTTGGTGTTTGATAAGCTTTATCGCCTCCACTTGACTTTCCCATCGTGGGGCACTCAGTGGTTTCAGTGTCAGAGAGGATGTTCCCAGATGTTGCTTCAAAATTTGCCGTCAATGAGTTGATTCAGAGAAAAATACATAGATGCTTTTAATTACATTAACAAATTCAGCAGCCTCACTAGAAACTGATGCTGCATCACTGACCACCAAGTTCAATGAATGAGAACTGCATGGGACAAAAGAATCTCAAGGGTTTAACTCTCGGATCTGTGTCTACACTCCTCTGTTCTTTCCTCTTATTTGGCACCATTATTGTTGGCACCTAACTTCTCATGTCAGCTATTGCAATTCCCATATTTTCCAGCTTTTAAAGAAGCACATTTGTCATACCAGCTCCAGTAGTATCATCAGTGTCAATAAATTCTAGAAAATGCTCTCTGACAGTCACCATTGCAGGGACATTTTCACTAGGTTCTGTTGTTGTTACAAAACGCACCATTAAAGTCATTTGTTCCATATGGCTGATGTCAGGTGTGCAGTCCAGAATAACAGAGTAATATCTTCCTGACTTTAGGTCTACCATGATCTTCTGTTTGACTTTTGTTAACAGTAACTGTATGATCTCATTTTCAATTGTTTCTCCAAGGTAGTGGTGTGTGTACATTTCTTGAGTGGTGACTCTTAGATGCTTCTGGAGTACAGCATCAAACTCAGCCATCAGTGCCACAATTTTAAGGAAGTTTCCATTGTTTATCACATACAGCTAAACTGAAGTGCCACACAGTGCTAGGTTTTGGATAGCAAGCATTCTCACAGTGGCAATGAGCCTTTTCAGAACATTTTGCCAGTAAAGAGACTCTGATGCAATCTTCTCTTGATGCTGATCATCTATGGTGGCCTTTAACCTTAATCTCATCTCAAGCTCTTTCCATCGATGGAATGCTCTCTGGTGATTTGCTGCTTTGTCATGGCATGCCAGACTTCTAGCCAGATTTTTCCAGTCCTTTGTTCCTGTAGAACCTAATGTGGCTGGAACATTAGACTGGAAGAGTTTGCAACAAAAACAGTATGCAGCATTCTGGGTTTTTGAGTACATAAGCCATGGCCTCTCCACTTTGTCACCATTGGGGATTTCACACCAGTAGTGTGTTGGATGGAAACTTCTATTTTCATTGTCTTTGGGAAACATGAAATTTTTCACCTGCTGTGGCCCATGCAGTACAAGGAAGTCCCTCAGGCTACTGCTCAAGTGCGTCCACAGTCCTGGATCATCTAGACTTAAGGAACTAAACTCAACAGCTGTTTCTTGTGCTTCCACTACACTCTTCTCTGATTAACACTTTTCTTCAGAAACGTGCAGGGTTACATCCATTTGAGTTGGTCACCTGCACTCTGACTAACTTGAAGATCAGGCATCTCCTCACCACTCACATCCTCACTGGGGCCGGAAGACTCATCGTGAACATTTGTGTCTATGTATCTCCGGAGAGTTCCTTCCTTCTCTGACAGAAAATCTTCCTTTGCTTTCTTTCTTTTTCTGAATGCTGCCCCAGAGGGGCATTTTCTTCTTTCACTTATGACTGCTGTTCTGTGCCAGCTGTAGTGGCTCTCAACACTCATTTGAAGGGGACATATAAGCAGGCTGGTAGCAGGGCCTCAGTGAGGGAAGATATCAGGGTCTTAAGGGCCTAACTGGCTCCTACTACTTCAGCTGACTGCCTGTTCTCCTCACGTGGGTTCAGGGAAGCAGCAGGAATCAGGAAGCTCCCTGAGAACCTGGTTTAATCCGTCCAGGCTCCTGGGGGTGCTAGAGAGATACATCAGAGGCTCCTCCTCCTCTCTCTCTCCCTGCAGCTCCTGCTACTTTCTGTTATTCCTTCTCCCCCTTTTCTCCTGCCTGCCTGTTATGTCTGTTGTGCCTTCCTTCCTCCAGCACAGCACTCCACTATCTCTGTGCATCTAGAGCAGAAAGAATACATATGCACCAGCAGCAGACACAATTTTCTACACTCTAGGTACTAGTGCCTGCTGGCGCAGTCTGGCACCTGAGGCAGCCGCCTCAGTTTGCCTCATAGTAAGGCCAGCCCTGGACTTGGGACTGGTCGGTCTGCTGGTGTCACTCTGCAAGGGTAACCAGACTGGTGGAAGTCAGGATGAGGCCATTGTGCTGTAAGCAGGATGCTGGCGTCAGAGCTACTCAACACAGAAACACTACCGGGTTACAGGGCAGATGGTGACACAACCCCCCAAAGTGTTACAGACATGCACCCAGCTGCTGTAGCTAATGAGAGCAAGGCCAAGTATAAAGAGGGAGGAACAGACAGGAAGAGGCAGAAGAGCTTGAGATTTGGAGGGAGTAACAACTTCCTGACAGAGGAGCTAGCACCAGGCTTCCTCTGAGAAACTTATAACTTCTTGGAAGTACAAGGGAGATAGCTAGAGATGGAGGCCCTGAGGACCAAGGGCCTTTTGACTCAGTCATGTTGTATTTGGCTTCTGCTTTTTTTCTTGTTGATTTGATTTAAGCCACTGCTGCCTGGGTCCAGGATCTACCCAGACTCCTTTTAGGTCCCAAAGGATCTGTTCTGCCTTTTGTATACATAACAGCCAGAGCACTTTATAATACTTTAACTAAGGAACTTGCTGAAGAAATCTGAAGTCAGTTATTTTTGGTTACCTTTTTCATATCATGAATTAAGTCTCATTCCTAGAGTGCCATAGAGTGAAAGGTCTGAAAAAGAGGACAGGAGAAATACTTACAGAACATATGTGGTTTTTAGAACATAAGAATGACCATACTGGGTCAGACCAAAGGTCCATTTAGCCCAGTATCCTGTCTTCCGACAGTGGCCAATGCCAGGTGCCCCAGATGGAACAGAACAGGTAATCATCAAGTGATCCATCCCGTCCCCCATTCCCAGCTTCTGACAGAGGCTAGGGACACTGTCCCTGCCCATCCTGGCTAATAGCCATTGATGGATCTCTCCTCCATGAATCTTATCTAGTTCTTTTTGAACCCTGTTATAGTCTTGACTTTCACAACATCCTCTGGTGAAGAGTTCCACAGGTTGACTTTTGTTTGTTTTAAACCTTTCATAGAGTTTCTTTGTCTTTCATAGACTCATAGGTCAGAAGGGACCAATATGATCATCTAGTCTGACCTCCTGCACAAGGCAGGCCACAGAACCCTACCCATCCACTTTTATAACAACCCCTAACCCAGGACTGAGTTATTGAAATCCTCAAAAAAAACCCTGCGACCTATTAATTTCATTTGGTGACCCCTATTTCTTGTGTTCTGAGAAGGAGTAAATAGCACTTCCATATTTACTTTCTCCACACCTATCATGATTTTATAGACCTCTATCATATCCCCTCTTAGTCATCTCTTTTTTTCAAGCTGAAAAGTCCCAGTCTTATTAATCTCCCCTCATACGGAAGCTGTTACATCCCACAAAAGGTCTGGAGAGACTAAATAACACATCACTCTCAAATAAAGCCCAAAGTGCATCTTTCTAGAAAAATACTTGACTGATGTGAAAAGAATGTAAAAATTGAGTTGTAGTAGATGTGAGAAAAATCAAGGAGCAACAACAACAACAACAAGAACAGAAAAAAGCATAATCTGGTTGAGTTCCATAGCAGTAATAGAAAATCAGAGCTGCAAAGTTACAATATTTCTGAATACAAATAATCTTAAGGCATATAAATGAGAACATTGCCACCATGAAAACAGAAGTTATTGCTAAATTGACTGAATCCATTAATGCTAGAGGGGCTCACACAGGATTTTGGCAAATTGTATTTAACGGGGCAAATTTAGTGTTGAGTAATACCCCATATAGTCACAACAATGGGAGCATAAAACTGTTCAGAATTCTATCTGAAACGTCTAGGCCAGACTTTTCAAACATGAGCACTAAAAATCAAGGCTCCTAAGTTCTAAAGATGAGGCCTGTGTGGAGCCTCACTTTAGAGATCATCATCAGCATCTGCCTCCCCAAATGCTGTAAGAGGGTCTCCACTCCAAGACAAGATGTGGGAGTTTGGAACTTCCAGATAGTGGAGCCCACTCCCATTCCTGATTTTTAAACTGCTGAGCACTCAGCAGTTCCTGCTGATTCCAAAGCACTTTTGAAAATCAGGTGACTTTTAAAATGCCTACTTATAGATTCAGGAGTTTAACATTAAGGACCTGTTGAAAATCTGAGCAGTAGTTTGGCCAGTACAAGTTTATAAGACTTGCACTTGGTGTAACATCAGTATTAGCAGTACTGCAAAAAGGACATAAACTTTTTACATGACTAAGACTAGAAGGCACTGAGATAATAGTAGGCAATATACACACAGTAAGTAGAACATACTATACTTTCCAGCTATAAAGGCACAGTAGTAGTAATTGTAGTAATAGAATTAGATTGAATAAAGCTGACCAACAGGAAAAATTACAATGCAGCCTACCAGTCTGTAGAATAGTATCCCAAGGGAAGGAGTGTAAGCCACATTGCTTTAAGTAAATAAAGACTAGATTGGACAAAGTGTTTAGAGTATAGGGGTGTGTGTGTGTGTAATGTATACTTACAATGTCCTGTGCCCAGTAGCACATGAGGCAACCCATTTTCTACCACTGATGTCTGGAAAAACATTTGACTCCATTGTGAGTTGTCTCCATCATAACAGCATCCCTTTCCATCATTGTATGGCAGGTCATTCTTTGTCCTCCATGGCTTCTTTCCCCTTCAGGTGGGATCCGATCTAGGACATTCCTTGTGCTTCTGCCATGGGGTAGCATCATGACATGGTCAAACAGTCATAGCCATCTCTGTCTCATTATTGAGGCCACTATCTGCTGACCAATGCAGCACAACACTTACGCATTATTTACAAGATCTCTCCAAAGAATTCCCAAGATTTCTTCTTAAATGTTGCTGGTAGAGTGCCTTCAGCTTCCTGTTGTGTACTTCCATCTGCCACATTTCCAAGACGTACAGTAATGTTGAAAGGACAATAGTGTTGTCCAATCTCATTTTACTCTTCCAGATGTTTGACAAATGGGAAAATGATCCATGGGCTTTGCTGATTCTTGCCTTCACTTCTTTAGTGAGCCAGCCATTAGCAGTTATTGTACTTTCAAGATAGATTAAATCATTAACTCTTCTGTTAATCACACATCTGCCGGTGTTGACAGCATTCTCTATTATCTGCAATTTTGTTAAAGTAAAATTATGCGCAAGTCACTGCAGAGTCATGATAAAAAATAGATAATTCTTGCTATGGTCACAGCAACAAAATATTGTATCGGCTGTCACCCATTAACAGTGTATTAGTTTACTTTGAAATGGGACTAGATAGAAGTGTCATCCCTTTCCAATTATCACAAATTTTAGGAATTTTTGAGGGTAACCCCTCTTCTCTAGTTTTCAGGACACATCTAAACATTTCAGTATCTATCTGATCACATCCTGGTGCTTTCCTATTCTTCAGTTGGCTTTATAACCTTAGGGTGGAATGCTCAAAAGTTAGGACCCTAACTCCTTTTGAGTACACTATCCTTAGTTACCTCCTCAGAAGCAATCACTTCTAGGGATATAGGTAAGTCTGGTATTTCTTTACATCACTCAGTTTGTGCTAGTGGTTCTGGCTGGTTAAGCACAGTCTGGGAATGTTTCATCCAATGAGCTCTCTATCCTTCCTCTGTGGTTAAAGTTGTATCATCTCAAGCTTTCACAATATCACAATGGTTTGAGAATTGTAATGTCAGTTTAGATACTAGAAAAGGCTTTTTAGAATCCCCTGTCTTGTACACCTCCTAAGCTTCCCTTGTTTTATTTTCCATCCACTCTCTCTTCTGGCTTATCTTTTAACTTCTTTGTCTTTGTCTGCCTCTTCTTGTGGCAGAATATCTCTCTTGCTGCTGTCTCAGTCTTGTTGAATTCTCTTCTTTAATTCTCTCCTCTGTTCAACAAGCTTCCATGTATTTGGTTGAAGCTGTTCTTCTTTCTTAGATCTTCTCACCCTCACTGTGGTCCTGCCTGCATTCACCCTTGCGTCTTTAAAAAATTGCTATTGTTTGTTATTCTATGCCATTCATCAGTGTCTAACTTCAGGTCTCTTACTGAACTGTAGTTTGAAATGCACATTAGTGGCTGACTCTACTAACTTTCTAGTATACATACCCTCTGCCTTGTGTGATGATACCTTCTTTAGTTTTGTTTTGTTTTATCCAGTAATGTGATGCTGCTAACATTAGCACTCGTGTACACCCTGGAATACAACAATGATCTTTTCCCAGTGCCTACTATTGGCAACATGGTCAAGTTGTTTCTGGGTGCAGCCATCATTTAATCTCTATGTCAGTTTGTCTCTTCTGTGGAAATAGTGGGCCCCCAATGCCAAGACTACATAGGTCGCAAAGTTTAATATGAGATTCTCCATTGTCAGTTTGTCCTGGGATGCCATGTCTGGCCGTAATATGTTCATATGCAGTATTATGCATTTACATCTCCCATGAGAATAACAATGTCTTATATATTGATCTTGTCAAGGACACTGACATCTTTTATAGAAACAGTCTTTGACCCATTTGGTGCTATTGTTTGTTTCACATAATGCTGAATTATGACTTTTGCCTGGTTTGTCAGAATGTGAACAGTCAGTATTTCTGAGTTTATAGGTCCCCATGCTTTCAGTGCTTTAGTGGCTTGCTTGCTCAATACTAATCCTAAACCTCCCCTATGTCATCCTCTTTTCCTGAAGATAAACAATTATGTGTTCTGATGATATTTTCTCTCATCCAGGTCACCTCATCTCAATCAAACGTATATTTACGCCAAAGATTTTTCAGTTTTTAATAACTTGTATCAGTCTACCTGTGGTCGAAAGTGACCTAACAGCCCAACACCTAATTCCTACGTTAACTTTACCTGTGAAGCTACTCCATTTCAGATGAAAAACTTTCTTGTGGCTTTGATTCTCCATCATTATAGTGTCAGCTGGATTTGCTGGTTTGCCAGGTACTATATTGTCTTACATTCAGCAGATTGTGCTTCTCTACAGTTGATGTTTCTATTTGCAAGTCTGTCACAGACTCATCTTGCCTCTGGGTTGTTTCTGTAACATTTTTACATGGAGAAGTTGTTAGCCTGACTCACAATCACCTACCCAGAGTACTGGTGGACTCCCTTTAGCCTGGTTCCTCCCCTTTGACCTGTCTAGCTTGAGTAGATCTGGCAGAAGTTCTAATATCATCAGCATAGCTCTTAGGGTCATTGTAACATGACCCATCACATCAAGCCTCAGTACCTGGGGAGGGTCAATATAATGGACCTATCAGGAAAATCTTACATAAGAGCTAGGAAATGCTTTTTTTTCACACTCTTGGCATTTTCTCAGAATGTTATAATGGGGGTTCAGGTAATGGATTCCTCTGAATCCATAGTTCTGTCAAAATAATCTCAGATCTCTAGAAAATAGTAGGAGCCACGAATATCTACATAGTTGGCCCTCTGAGCTGCCATGTGGTTCCCAGTGGCAGCTTCTGCAAAATTCTCCCTTTGGAAGTGGGGTTTGCAACTGTGCAGGGACAGCTTCTTCTGCCTGGTTCAACCAGCAGTAATTCCTGAATGGATTTCTACTTGAAAACTCAACTGTTCCATCAGGGACCATGCTTCACAGTGTAGATATCCCACAACTACTCTCCTGCTAGGGTGACCAGATGTCTTGATTTTATGGGGACAGTCCTAATATTTGGGGCTTTTTCTTATATAGGCACCTATTACACCCCAACTCCTGTCCTGATTTTTCACACTTGCTATCTGATCACCCTGTCTTCTGCACTATCCCCAGAATCCTTCCTCCCTGTAACAGAGACTGTCACTGTGTTCCTCTTTGAGGGCACTCATAGGGCTAGGACAGGGCTTTTGTACTCACCCATCCTCTGCTCCACAACAACCAGACAGTCTGCCACACAGGGTTGTTCATAGGAGACAGAATCCATCCCTTCCAGGATTGTCAATGAAGGAAAAGAAACCAACGTAAATAAACTCTCACATGGACATTGTAGGGTTCTCTTTCCTCAGAGAGCCCTTGGCAAGCCATGGCCTCAGTCCAGCTCACAGGCCAGTCTACGGTATAGTTCAGAGAGGGAACTATCAGGCAGCAGCCATTCAAGAAGCTTCTGCTTTCACCAAACCCTTCTCCAGGACCTGAGGACTGAAGGTCTGCTCTTCTGTCTGGCCTGCCTGCAATTGTGCAGTGTTCTCTCCTTTTAAGCTCCTTCCATCAAGTCTGACATCTGTCACAGTCAAGGTGGGACAGGGTGGGTTGATCTTTGTACACCTGACCTTCCGATTAGGGTAAATTTTTAGGCCCAGTTATCCCAACCTCCTGAAATAGCTGATTAATCCCATGTTGACCACTATGGCATTTGTATACCCTATCACAGAGACCCAGACATATGGAAATGGCTCTGTGATGTTTAATGGATTTGTGCGCTTTTCAGATACATAGTTCTTCTTTCAGAACTGCTGCTGAAGGTAGCACATAATTCCAAGTATGGGATATTCTGCCATTGTCTGGTGGGTAGAAAAGGTGACCTGCCAGGCCTTTGCCTGCTCTCCATTCCAAGAAAATGGATGAACCTTACCAATTATTTGAAATAGATTAGTCCCAGGGTAACATCTTCAAATAAACCTCAGTGAAGTTGCTAGAAGAGCAAATAGAATGGACATCGACAAAAGCACAGGTTGCTTCTTTTTAAAAGTTTAAATCTCTGCCTCATATGAGATACATTAGATAAAATTCAGTATTTTAATACTGAAACCCAGAACTATTAATCTGCCAGTGAATACTTCATGAGCACAAACAGTATGCTTCAGAGTTAGTAACCTGTGAGATATAGTTCTAGACAGTTCTTTTCAAACTTTGTTAGCTATGTGCGATATTAAAAGGAAATATTTGTTTGTAGATCCACATGCTCAAAACTCTTAATTTCTGTATGGACAAAAAATAAAATAATTATAATTCATATTGGAAGAGACCATAAATTCATAGTCAGCCTGTTTAAATGCCAGGTGCAGCTACATCCACAAAAATTATGTTAAAAGTATAAAATATGATGTGAAGGTCCATTATTTCTCTGGCAAAAGGGTGTACACTACAGACACTCTGAGCCAAAGCATGGTTTCTGAAGCCTGAAATGAGAAAAAAACAAAGAATATGGGAATACATGATCTGCAGAGAAAAACTGCTCAAATGCAAAGAGGAAGCAAGAATGGTTCATATGTCAAGAAAACTGATTAATACAGTTTTTAGAGGTGAAACGTAGAAAAACTCCTTAGTCCAGGGGTAATTAGAATGACAGATTAAAGAAATCTAAATGACCTGAACATTGCAAATTGTTATGTAGAATTCAGTCTTCTTGGTATTACAGGGCCAGATTATGAATCTCTCATTCCCACTGGTGTACAGTGACTCCATGAGTAGTCTTATAGACTCCCTGTTTTAAAGAGTTCATAATCTGGGTCCCAAAATAAGTGTTTGTGTGTGTGTGTTTATGTTTATATGTATACACACGCAGGGTCAGATTAGCTCTCCTGTGTGCCCGGGGCTATTAGATTTTGTGAGGCCCCAGTATACAAGTCTTTTTCCTAATTTAAAATAAAATTATCACAATTATGGCATCACAACTATACTAAACTTGCCTTTTAATTAACATAAAGGATTTAGATGGTAACTCATTTGTGCATATTTTTTGTTTGCTTTAACCTTTAAATAACTCTTATTTCTCTTTCCTAGTTAATAAACCTTTAGATAGCTTATTATAGAATTGGCTGCAGGCGTTGTCATTGTAAGATCTAGGGTACCAGTTGATCTGGGGTAAGTGACTGGTCTTTCGGGAGTGGAAGCACCTGAACATTGCATTATTTCTTTCTCTTTTTGGGAGTGTAAGTGACCATTTACTACTAAATCCAGTTTGTCTGGGTTGCAAGATAGACTGGAGAGCCTAAGGGGGCTGTCTGTGACTCCATGGTAAGACTGGTATCGTGATCCAGGAGTTTATGTTTGTTACTGGCTTGGTAAAATCTAGTTATAGAACATACAACCCATTTGAGGTATCTGCCCTGTTTTTGACAGTCTGCCCTGAGGTAGGCAGTCATGGTCATGAGCCATTTCACACAGTGTAACATGGGCAAGGGAGAAATAGAAGGTGAAATTCTGGACCCATTGGAGTCAATGGCATAACTCCAATTGACTTGGGGCCAAGGTTTCACAGACTTCTAATTCTGTTCTGCTCCCTTGGGATATTATTATTATTATTATTTAAAGGATTTAGATAAGGGGCATATGCTAAGAATTTGAGACAAAGGTTCTCTAATGCTCTGAGTTGAGCTCTGTGCATGAAAGCCTATAAGGGAACTGATTACTGCTTTCTGATTTTTAAAAGCAAAGGGCCTGGGACAAGGTCTACTTTACTATCATAACATTCTTCTTGAGATATAACACAGAAATAAACATTGCCTGTTTTAATCAGAAGTATGCAAGAGTGTGCTTATTAAATTTGTTATGTACCTTGGTTTTTAGACAGTTCAACATTATATTAGAAAACTTTTAGAGCCTTCTGGGGAATTTTGCAAGGCGAGAAAATGGTCACTGACAGCTATTCTTTTGCTTGCTGGAAATTAATATCAAGCACTTTTACAGTGTGGCGCCTAGGCAGGAAATTGCTATGCCGTTCTGTAGAAAATTGATTGTGTAGCTCATTACATTCCTTTTGAAAATTTGTATCCTATGACTCTGATAAAGGTAAGATCTACAGTCTTTTTTGTAACTAGGTAAGTCATTGTAGTGCGGATGTTTCCCACACATTTTCTCTTGACAGTGGTTCTTTTATATGGTTGAGCACACGAAAACACATTAAACCTATCTGAATCTTGTCTGTAGAGTGTTCAAGATAAGCATCATATGAAGAACTTTACCTACCGTTTCTTCTGCAACTCACAATCCGTGGCTTTTAGCCATTTGCTTGAAATGTTTGTTCTACTCCTCTATCAGAATGCTATATGCAGCATCTGAAGCACCCCGAGGTATTTTGTTTCCATTAACTTTCTATTGATTTTCATTTATGTGTACAGATTGCAGCATATACATGAACTGTAGCTCAGAAAAGTTCTGACTTACAAGAGTTTTATCTTAATAACAGTGCCTTTGCATCTAAATATTAATCAAAAGAATCTGACTCCTTAACATTTAGGGCCGGACAGTGACATATAGGTGAATCCTAATACCAGTAACATGGACTCAATCTACAGAAAGTAAATAAATCAGAGTGAGGAATGTAGCATTTTATACGAAAGTATGGACAGAAAGAATTCAGAGGGCAAGAAGACATGGACAGAATGGCAAATGAGCTGAGGCTGAGTAACATGGCAAAAAGGTAAACTATGAATAAATCAGTCTAAAAAGTAGTGAGGGAAAGAAGAAAAACACATATGAAAAGGTAAATGAGGTTAGAAAAGGGACAGTGAAGTGTTTTTTCCTCCAAATTTCATTTTTTAAAAAGATATTGTTTAAGAAAACCTAATTTGAGTAGAAAATTGTTTTAAAAAGAAAATCAGTGAAAAACAGTTTTTAAATAGTGAATAAATGAAAACCTCTCTGATTTTGTAATCCCAAACAAAAAACATTGAAGTGGCCTAATGATTCAGAACCAGAAAATGAAACTGACTAGAAACGTGGAATGAAATGAACCAGTTTTGTTTCATTGTCCAAGCTAAGTGAAGCGTGAAAAGCAAACATAGCGTAAATGACAGAAAGGAATTTGTATTTTGTAGTGACTAAGGTGGAAAAATACATCTTGACTGTGTGCTAATACATTTCCCCCAGTAAAGACCTACCTTGTTCAGCTGGTATTTAGGCCAATTATTTAGGTTTTTTTCTTGTCATAGTCTCTCAGTTAATGGGTGCACACTTAAACATGAAGTAAGTATTCAAGTCTGGTGGCTTAAAAATACTTTAAATATGATAAACTTAAACACTGTTATTGAATAATGGGGATGATTGTTAGCCACTTAGACCTATAGGAGTCATTTTTTTCATATAAATGTTAAAATATGAATGAAGCCTAGACTGTACAATACTTACTCACATTAGTGAGCAATTATCTCACACTAATATTTCTATTATAGTTGTAACCTTTTTGCCAGGTGTTGTCAGTGGCCACAAGGGCAAGGTTCACACAGCTAGGTGTTCCTCTTAAAATTAACAAAACACTCCTGGCTCAAGCTCAGATCACTAAATACCGTCCCTGTGCTCCCTTAATAGACAATACCTCCCCACTTGCAAGCACTGAGTCTGTGTATAAAGCGAAGAATTTTATTAGGGGCAAACAGAATACACTATCAACGTAGGGAAGCACAGTTACAGTAAACCTATATGAATGGGTAAGTAAAATACTCCCCTATGTTAACTTTGGCAATAATCTATTAAGTTGGTTCCCCACCCACCAGTGTGAATGTCTTGGAGGGAAATATCTCTTTTCCACATCCCTTCCCCATCTGCAAAACCCCACTCATAGTTTGGTGTCTATGGGTAGTGTGGCAAAGTACCTGTCTCTCCTCTCCTAGCTCAGTCCTTCTCAGCCTTGGAGACACAGACTTGGGCAAAGCAAAAGCCCTTCACAGTCGCGCAGGGTCTGGCTGATCCCTTCTCAGTCAGGCCCTTGTTCTGTTGTCCTCTCCTTCTGGGGAGAGTGCAACCTGCCTTGCAAGAAAAGTTTTTAGAGTTCAGCTGCCTCTACGCGCTGGCAGCTACTCTACTTCTCTCCTTCCCCCCTGCTTCCCTGCCAGGGAGGTTTTAAAAAGGTCTCTAGCCATTGGGGCCAGCTGGAACTAATTACCTCCCTGGTAACCCCTGTTGCAGCTGAACCTTATTCCTCCATGGTTAAGCCTTCTGGGACTAATTACTACCCCACTCTTGGGAGCTAAGTGTCCTGAGTTTGCCACATATCCCCCCCCCCCCGCTCAACACTATGGGATTGGGCTACTTGGGTTGGAAAGCAGTGCACCCTCAACAGGCCATCTGCGTTGCTATGTTGGGCTCCCGACCTGTGTCGTACCGTGAAGTGGAAGGATTGAAGCGATAGGAACCATCTCATTACTCTCGCATTTTTGTCCTTGTTTTGGTGCATCCACTGCAACGGGGCATGGTCCATGACCAGGGTAAACCTCCATCCGAGTAGATAGTAGCGGAGGCTTTCAACGGCCCATTTTACCGCCAAGCATTCCTTTTCCACTATGGCGTACTTCCGTTCCCTAGGCAGGAGCTTTCTACTGAGGAAGAGGATGGGGTGTTCGTCATCTCTGACCATTTGTGAAAGCACCACCCCCAGCCCTACTTCAGAGGCATCTGTTTGCAGGATAAACTCTTCCCTCCAGTCTGTGGCTATCAGTACGGGATCTCTGTAGAGGGCCGTTCGCAGATCTGCAAAAGCGGCTTCGGCCTCAGCAGACCATTTTACTATATCTGTGCCCCGAGCCCTGGTCAGGTCCGTTAGTGGGCATGCCCTGGTGGCGAAGTGGGGAATGAAACGTCTATAGTACCCCACGAGTCCCAGGAATGCTCGGACCTGTTTTTTCCGGAGTGGTCGGGGCCACTTCTGTATGGCTTCTAGCTTGTTGAGTTGGGGCCTCACCACGCCCCTCCCCACAATATATCCAAGGTATTTGGCCTCAGCTAATCCGATCGAACATTTGGAGGGATTTGCAGTCAGTCCGGCCTTTCTCAGGGTATCCAAGACTGCCTCTACCTTTCTTAGGTGTGTCTCCCAATCGGGGCTATATATGATGACGTCATCAAGATAGGCAGCAGCGTACTCCCCATGGGACCATAACAGTTTGTCCATCAGCCGCTGGAAGGTAGCGGGGGCCCCATGCAATCCAAAAGGAAGAACAGTATACTGATATAGTCCTTCTGGGGTTGCAAAGGCCGTCTTCTCCTTGTCGGCTTTAGCCGGGGGATCTGCCAATAGCCCTTAGTAAGATCAAGGGTAGACATGAAACGGGCGTTTCCCAGTTTGTCAATCAGCGCATCAATCCTGGGTAAAGGGTAGGCGTCAAATCGGGACACCTCGTTTAGCTTACGGAAGTCATTGCAGAACCTCATACTGCCGTCTGGCTTAGGCACTAAAACCACGGGACTGGACCATTGACTATGAGACTCTTCAATGACTCCTAAGGCCAGCATCTTCCTGACCTCTTTCGTAATCTCTTCTCTCTTGGCCTCTGGGATCCGGTATGGCTTGACGTGCACCTTCACTCCAGGTTCTGTGAAGATGTGATGGTGAACCTCAGTAGTTCTGCCTGGCTTTTCTGAGAACACATCTTGGTTGCGTTTGATCAGGCTGACCACTTCGGATCGTTGTTCCAGGGTCAGCTCCGGGGATATTACTACCAGGTTGGGCTGATCGCCATTAGGGGATGGTGCCCCCAGCGCAGCTACCAGAGCTTCTCTATCCCGCCAAGGTTTCAGCAGATTTATACGGTAGATCTGCTCCTGCTTCTGGCGACCTGGCTGCCGGACCTTATAGTCAACTTCTCCTACGGCTTCGATTACCTCATAGGGCCCCTGCCATCTGGCCAGGAGTTTGCTCTCCGCCGTGGGTATGAGCACCATCACCCGGTCCCCCACCTGGAACTTCCGGGACCATGCTTGACGATTGTAGTACGTCCGTTGCGTCCCTTGGGCCTTCTCTATGTGTTCGCGCACAAGAGGGGTGACTCGGGCTATTCGGTCTTTTATTTGCAGCACATATTCCACAATGTTTCTCCCTGGGTTTGGCTGTTCTTCCCAGTCTTCTTTAGCCAGGTTCAGTATGCCCCTGGGGTGTCGACCATATAACAGCTCGAAGGGGGAGAATCCAGTGGAAGCCTGAGGAACTTCCCGTACAGCAAACAGTACATAAGATAGCAGGGCATCCCAGTCTTTTCCGTCGCGGCTAATCACCTTCCGTAACAGGCTCTTCAACTTCCTATTAAAACGTTCAACGAGGCCATCGGTCTGGGGGTGGTAGACCGACGTTCTGAGGGTCCTCATGTGGAGCATGGTACACAAGTCCGTCATTAGTTTAGAAACAAAGGGGGTCCCTTGGTCCATCAGGATCTCCTTAGGTATCCCTACTCTGGAAAATATCTGGACTAACTCTTTGGCTATGGTCTTGGACATGGCATTCCGTAGGGGGATGGCCTCGGGGTATCGGGTGGCGTAATCTAGTATTACCAGGATGTATTGATGGCCCCGGGCCAACTTCTCCAATGGCCCCACTATATCCATAGCTATTCGTTCGAATGGAACCTCAATAATTGGCAGAGGTACCAGAGGGGCCCTTAAGTGTGGTCGGGGCCCATGTATTTGGCACTCCGGACAGGAGGAACAATATCGCTGGATGGCCGCATAAATACCAGGCCAAAAAAACCTCTGTAGAATCCGATTGAGGGTCTTATCCATCCCTAGGTGGGCCCCAAATAGATGACTGTGGGCCAGATCCATTACTGCTTTTTGATGCTTCTGGGGGACCAAGAGTTGTTCGATGACTTGCTCTTGGACGCGGACTACTCTATACAGAAGATCTTTTTTAATCATATAATATGGCCCTGGGCCCTTAGTTCTCCCCTCCACTGGGACCCCATTTACCTCGACTACTTCCTTAAAAATGTTGTGGTATATGGGATCATTGGCCTGATCCTGACCAAAAGTCCCGCGTGCGGTCCCTATTGGCCCTATTTCGGGGGGGGGTCTACCTCCGTCTCCCCCTCAGGGACAGAGCCTGGAGAACCCGGTCCAACAATTGGGTTGTAGATGGCCGACCCCGTCCCACTGTCAGTTGAGTTCCCTCTTTCTCCTGCTAGTGTAGGCATCAGGTACCGTGTCAGGATCCTCGTCCCCCTCCTTTTATCCACCCTCTGTTCCCTCCGAGTCTTCCTGGACTTCCCCGGTGGGAAGAACACATCCTGGCTAAACTCGTGGAAGGTGGGGAGAGGGTCCCTGATCTGGGCCACCCTTTGGGTCCCAGAGTCCTTCTTTCCTTCTCCATCATCCCCAGGGACTAGGCCATCAAACCCTGGGAAGTCTCGTCCGATAAGGACAGGGTAAGGGAGTTTCAGGACGACTCCCACTGTCAACTCAGCGGGGTTCCCTAGAACTTCTATGCATACAGGAACTGTCGGGTAATAGCTGATATCCCCATGTACACAGGATATTCCCCAGCGCTTGGCCTGGGATAGTTGGCCCGGCCTGACCAGCTTCCCTGAGACCAGTATGACTGCACTTCCCGAGTCTATTAAAGCTGTGGTCTCTATACCATTCAGCTTAATGGGCCTAGTGTACCTATGGGGGACCATCGCAACCCCGACTAGACTTATTAGCTCGCATGGTCCCCCTATATTTCCCAGTTCACACTGCATGGGCTCTCCTAGATTAGGGCATTGGGCAGCAATATGCCCTAATTCACCACAGGCACAACAGCGGTACCCCACTCGGGGCAGCCCCCTATTTTTCAGGCTGCTGGGATTTATCCCCTGAGCCTTTCTTCCCCAGTCCTCCAGTCTCTCCGGGACTGCTGGCGGCTCTTCCGCCTCCTGCCTCCCCTCCATTTTCCGGCCTGGAGCTGGGGCAAACTGGGGCCTCGGTGCAGAGGCTGGTCTCCGATACTGGCGCCTTCCTCCCTCGAGGGTCTGAGAAAGTTCTTGGGCTGCCAAGTGCCTCTCCACAAGAGCAACTAGATCGTCATAAGAGGAGGGATCATTTTGGCGGACCCACCCCCGTATGTCCTGTGGCAACCCTCTCATGTACCTGTCCAATACCAAGGTTTCTACTACCTTCTGCGGCCCACGGGCCTCGGAGCGGAGCCACTTCTGCGCAAGGTGTATCAAATCAAATAGCTGGGACCTCAGTGGTTTGTCCTCCCGGTACTTCCACTCGTGGAAGCGCTGGGCCCTTATGGCTGGCGTCACGCCTGCCCTCGCCAGGATTTCTGCCTTCAGCTGAGGGAAATCCGTAGCTGCTTCTGTGGTCATGTCGAAGTAGGCTTTCTGGGCCTCCCCACGCAGGAATGGAGCCAGCAGACCTGCCCACTGGTCTTGGGGCCAGGCCTCCCACAGTGCCGTCCTCTCGAACGCTAGGAGATACGCCTCTATATAGTCATCCGTTGTCATCTTCTGTAAGTAGTTGCTTGCCCGTAGCGGCCGGGTCCCCTGGGCCGCGTGCATCATCGTGGTCAGGGCCTTCAACTGGTTCACTACCTCTGTCAGGGTGGCTCGATCTTGGGCCGCCTGGCTCAGCAGCAGCTGGTTGGTCTCCTGTTGTACCCGTACAGACTCTCACTGGGCCGCCACCTGTACTCAGGTAGCCTCCTGTTGAGCCGCGGTGGCCTGCATCAATGTCTTCAGTACTTCCTCCATTTTTCCACAAAAAAAAAACAAACTTCCTCCCTTTATTTTTTTTTTCTCTTTTTTTTTTTACCTTGCCCTGTGATGGCTTGCCACCGAGCCTCACTCACTAGTACATCCCGACTCCTGACACCACATGTGGCAAAGTACCTGTCTCTCCTCTCCTAGCTCAGTCCTTCTCTGCCTTGGAGACACAGACTTGGGCAAAGCAAAAGCCCTTCACAGTCGCGCAGGGTCTGGCTGATCCCTTCTCAGTCAGGCCCTTGTTCTGTTGTCCTCTCCTTCTGGGGAGAGTGCAACCTGCCTTGCAAGAAAAGTTTTTAGAGTTCAGCTGCCTCTACTCGCTGGCAGCTACTCTACTTCTCTCCTCCCCCCCTGCTTCCCTGCCAGGGAGGTTTTAAAAAGGTCTCTAGCCATTGGGGCCAGCTGAAACTAATTACCTCCCTGGTAACCCCTGTTGCAGCTGAACCTTATTCCTCCATGGTTAAGCCTTCTGGGACTAATTACTACCCCACTCTTGGGAGCTAAGTGTCCTGAGTTTGCCACAGTAGCATATTCCCAAGGTGCTTGGAGGCAAGCCTGGCTCCAGTTCCTGGGAAGTGCTGCTGGTCCTGTACTAAGGCACCACCATTTAATCCTTTCAGCTTCATTTAGTGGGATTTCAGCTTTATTTAGTGGCTGAATAGGAGGTGGCTCAACAGAGTTCACTCAGCGCTGGTGCTGTCCTGTGCCACTTCAGCAAAGAACCTTCTCTGTGTTGCACCAGTTCTTGTCATCTCTGACTTTCTTTCATCTCCTACCGCAAAGCGCTCAGTCTGCATCATCTCTCTGTGCAAAGTCCTTTCAACAGCTCAAGATCTTCAGTGGAGGGGAACCAGTAGTATCTAGAACCCTGGAGCACAGCCCTTGCCACAAAGTAGGAATTGTTTTCTCCTGTCACCATTCAGTTCCAGTACACAAGCAGTCTTGAGTTTGTGTAGCTCCCAAAGTGTTATTAGAAACATGTTGTGTAGAAAGTTAATGCAAATGAAGCTCTCTGTAGCCACATAGTTCACCCTATTCACCACTAGATAGGGACAGAGAGCAGCCTCTTCTCTAGAGCTTTTGTCCATCTGGAATTCTGAGTAAATTGCTTATGAAGGTGAAGCAGCTCTGTGGGCCTTGGTGGTGTTTAGATGTTGCTTGTAATTATTAGAACTGGGAGCACAGACTGTTGGGAGTCTGAAAGGACAAGAAACAGGAAGAAGGGGGGAGGCAGAGGGAGAGTTACAGAGGGTGCAGCAGCAGCTTGGTAAAGAGGTTTCCACTTTAAAAATCAAGTCCTGTTGAAGTTTGTGAGTACCTTGCCTGGCTGATACAACAGCCTTCTTAACCCTGCTCACAAACCAAAGGGAGCAAAAAGATCCTTTCCCTCTAGAACTTCAGGCCACAGGATTTACATATTCAGTGGGATTACTTATTTGAGTAGTGCTCACCAGCATGTATGAGTCTGCACAATCTAGCCCCTACTTATCAGGAAAAAGTTTACATAGGAAAATAGTAATATGTTCACTGTCACTGAAGTCCTCCTAACTTTAAGACAGGAAAAAGAATGAGATTTTTGTCAGGCTAAATTGTACCTTTAGCTGATTCAGAAGCTGTACTAGGCCAGGAATAGTCCTGGGAGGCATTGTGCTTCAGTGACGCCCATCTTGCTCTCAATTCGTCTATGCAGCAAATGATGACATCAACCCATCCCCACTCCATGACATTCATTGCCAGCTCAAATGTGGGTGGAGGGCACTTGCTGACTCCTATATGTGTGAATACTCTACACAGGGGTAAATGGGGATGGGGGATTTTTACTAGTTCATATGTCTTGTGTAGGACTGGGTGAAAAGTCTAAGTCACAGTCTAGTCATCAGTCATTATGTATAAAGGTGGCCAGATGCTGGGATAGAGGGCAGAGGAACTTATGCATGTTCTGAATATTGGACCTCAAGGGTTCATGCTATTTCATTAGACCCTGGTTAAGTCTACATCGATTTTAACAAGAATTTTCTTGAAACAGTAATACATCAGTTTTTGTGTTGATCACAGTCCTACCCCACTTGGAGTACAAGGTTCTGCATGACAATCAAATAGCACAAAATGTAATGAATAAAATCAGGGTTAAACCCAAATGCAGAGAATTCTTCAAGCAACTAATACCTGAAGATGAGAAAAAAATCCCAGATCATTCTTGTGTTTGGATGTAAATGTCTTTCAGCGTGCACCAAGCTACAGATAAATCATCTTCCCCAAGGTCTAATATCTATATATCCCTGTGTCATTACAAGGCTTTGAATTCTATCAGGAAAGAACTATGACAATAGAATGCTGTCACTGAGTCGGAGCTGAAATGTTGATTTAGCAAAAGGCCTTCATGTGGCATGTGTTTGGATGTTCCCCACAGATGGATTCCTGTGCAAGTGAGGAAGAAGAAAAACCTCTTTGTCACTTGTTTGTACTTTCACTTCCGATGAGTATTTGACTCTCATGACAACCATTGCATTCAAAGTAAAAATTCACATTGTAAGCAACTAACATCTGGTGGCTTTTTGGGAGCATGCATGAAATGAGTTAGTTGTCTTATTTCAGTTCCTAGTGGGCAATCTACATTCAAACAAATTAGCACAGTTAGCATCAGTTGACATCTTTGTTGGCCGTGTCAAAGAGTGACTGGCCCCTGCAAGAATGAGTCTGGTGCTCGTGGACCTATTAGGGACTGCCCAATTAGGCTTAAGGGAAGGCCTCTGGGCTTTATAACCTGCAGACCATGCACAGAATAAGGAGGCTTCTGTGGGGCCTTGAGACAGCAGGGGAAGTTACCAGCTGAGAGAGCCTGTGGAGAAGGCCAAACTCCAGGCAAGAGGTGTTGGGAGAGCAGAAAGATAGACCGTCAGGGAGGATGGGCTGTGCCCAGGCTGGGACTGGGCTGAAGACTTCTGAAGATATACATTTCCTTTTAAAAGACTTTGTACTGAACATCATAAACTGGACCTCAGCTGGGGGAATGTTTTGAATGTTTGGTCTGTGTGGACTTTTTAATGGGAGCCTGCATTAAGGAAAAGCTCTGGCAGGCCTCAGTAATGCTACTTGTGGTCAGAGGGGAGTGCTACAGGGCAGGTGTGACCTTTGATAGGCAATCTCAATGAAAGTGTTATGGATTGAATGGTCTAAGGTCTGAGCTTTCCCATTCTCCCTAGTGGTAGTCCCTCTGGAAAAGGTTAAGTCTAGAGTTTGGAGACAGTGTGTACTGATGCATGGATGCCTACAGCTGTATTTTAGACACTTGTATGATAAGTGGATAGTGCACTGGACCGGGAGTCAGGAAACCAGATTTCTATTCCTAGTTCTTCAATTTGTCTGCTCGGCGGGCAAGTCACATCACAGCTCTGTGCCTGTTTCCTTTCTCACCTTTTCTCTGTCTGTAAGAGAATGTATTACTGGCGCACGAAACCTTAAATTTGAGTTTAATTTTAAATGAAGTTTCTTAAACATTTTGAAAACCTTATTTACTTTACATACAACAATAGTTTAGCTATATATTTTAGACTTATAGAAAGAGACCTTCTAAAAACATTAAAATGTATTTTAATGTAATTAGACAGTCAGCTGTCTGGGGGCAAGGACTGTCTTTTACAGTCTGATGGCACAGTGTTTGTATAGCACAGGGGTCAGCGACCTTTCAGAAGCGATGTGCCGAGTCTTCATTTATTCACTCTAATTTAAGGTTTCGTGTGCCAGTAATACATTTTAATGTTTTTAGAAGGTCTCTTTTTCTATAAGTCTATAATATATAACTAAACTATTGTTGTATGTAAAATAAATAAGGTTTACAAAATGTTTAAGAAACTTCATTTAAAATTAAATTAAAATGCAGAGCTCTCTGGACCCAGGTGGCCAGGACCCGGGCAGCGTGAGTGTCACTTAAAATCAGCTCGTGTGCCGCCTTCGGCACAAGTGCCATAGGTTGCCTACCCTTGGTATAGCACAATTGGTTTCTGATATCAGGTGAGGTCTATAGGCACTACTGTACTGTACTGTACATTAATACAAATAAAGTGGGTTCACAAAGTTCTGGGGGGTTGATTTGGTTCATTACTGAGAGAGGGGCTAGTTGCAAAGTTTGGAACTGGAAAGTTTGAGGGTATCTGAATCCAAGGTTTAGGCTTAAGTCCGTCTCTAAGTAAATTGAAACATGAGGTAGTATGGAAAAAGTTTGCATTACTATTGGCTGCACTGTACGTATCACTCTCATTGTAGTCAGTGGGCAGCGTTCATTCCTAGGTCTGTGCTGGCTTCCATCAGCACAGACTGTGGTGGAATCGCCAGCAATGAAAAGTCCATGAAGAAAGCTACAGATGGCCAGTGAAGCCCAAACAGTGGAGGCTATTGGCTAGACAGTCTGGAGATGGGCTGATTCAGTACCACCTCTGAGCAGCCCCTATTGACGAGCTAAGAGTTAAGCTCTGACCACAACTATAGCATTCCTCCTACCCAGCATATACCCAGAAGGGAGGGTAGAAAGGGGCAAAATGACCTCCCTTTTTTCAGGGTGATATATATTTTTTTAATGATTCAGAGGGATAAACTGGTGAATATAATTTTCTCCTCCCTCTGCCAGCTAGTGCCTATGTAATAAGAACAGTAGATCTGGGCTCTAACCCAAGAGTACTTCATTTTGCAATGGCAATGTTAGTCTGACACACTTCATAACCACTGGTTTTTAAAATTAATTTTGAAATAAGAAGCAAAAAGCTATGATGGATACACAGTGCCAGCAACAAGCTAATAGGGAACAGCCTTTACAACCTAAAGTGGATGAGCCCTCATTTGCCAATCTCACACTCATTCCCCTGTTGGCATGATTGGATTATTTCCCAGATGGGCATTAATGTGTTTTAGGGCACATTCAGTTAAAGGGTCAATGTTTATTGAAGCTGCAGATATTGCATTTGCTCTGAGCATATAATTATAACAGCAGATTGCTCTGTGTTCTGCCTTTCATATAGTGAGTTTTACTATAAAACAGCTCTGGATAATTTCACCACCTGCTTTTGTCAAGAGCTTTAAACTAGCATATAATATAACACCTCTTATTTGAAATGAAATTGTATTTTTCTGTAAACCTCATTTCTGAAGATTAAGATTTATATGGTAGACTGTGAGGTGAAACATCATATTCCCTCAGACCTGCACAACTTTGAGTTCTGACTTTGGACTTCTCCTCAGAGGTCACTGTTCCAATGTGTAGTATTTCATTTGGTGAGATCTTCATGTTAGTCACCCACTAGTATGCGAGGACCCAAGTAGACAGATGCACACCTGTTATCTACCAGGTTGCAGGGGTGACCAAACGACAAAGGTTCGTTTTTGGATGTTTAGAGGGGGAACAGTTGTGACACAGTGTGCAGGCACTGAGACGTATGGTTTTACCTTAATGGTTTATTAGTGATACAGAAACAATATTGACTAACAACTCTATTTATACAAGGAAACAACACAATATACTCATACAAAGAAAGACACAATATACAGTTAACCCAAAAAGAAAATCTTGTTAACTTCCAAAAACAATTAATTACAAAGCATACTTACTAATACAAACCAATGCAAAAACATTACGGCCGGCAGACGCGTAAGCTCCACTGGAACACGAGAGCTGAGAGAGGCTTCGAGGTGATCAGGCTCGGTTACGGGTGCACTCTGGGTGCAAGTGACTCAGGTGCGTTCTCCTCTCTGCCTGCCAAACTGTGGGCAGGACAGATATACCCAAAGTGACGCCCCCTCCCCCCACCAAGATCTAGTGAAGAAATCGCTGACAGCTATATGGGGCTTCTCGTCTACCAAATAAGGTAAAATTAACTATAGATAGGGTTTCACCGAGTTTCCCCGAAGAGCAGGGGATATTTTGTTGCAAGCTGTTTGCAAAATATCTGTAAAGTATCTGTAAAGTTGCAACAGAGCAGTCAAACTTCAGCCTCAGCCTTTTACTGGAATGGTCAACCCTCAGCCTTTACTGGCAAAGACAAAAACAGGAAACAGCTCGGTGTACGTGCTGGCTTTGCATCTAAGCTTGGAGGCCAGGGCAGACATGCAGAAGCAGGCCTGGTGTTACAACACTTCAATGACAGAAATATGTGATCATGGCGAATCCACAGGTTTTCTAACCAGGTGGTATTGGACATACACAGTGACATAAAAGCAAGGTCTTGATTGTTAGTGAACAGTCAAGATCTTACCACACTTTTTGTAAGAACAGGGTTGGTAACTCTTGTGTCCTGGCTAAATTCAATTTTGGGCACATCCATGCTGTCTTCCTAAATGATCCTTTCAGTGTCGATTGGATACAATATTCTTTGTCATTTGCTATCCCGAACTGTTCTGTTGCATGGCTGCATGTTCTATGATCACTGCTATGTTCAGTTCCAAGGGGACTACAGCGCAGTGGTGAATGAAGTGCTTAGAAATTCACTCCTGAGATGCAGCCATCTTTTAAACTGTAACTGTTTAACAGCATAAAGCAATACAATGCAATGACCCTGGACAGAAAAATATTGTATCCATTAGTTCAACTCAGCCTTCCTACTCATCCAGGCAAAGTCAACACATGCAGACTCTGCCTCCCGGCATCGCCAAAGATTAAGTCTTAGAGCAAGATCCCCAGCTACAGCCAAGGATCCCTCAGTTAGGATTGTGCAAATAACTGATTTTTTTTTTTGGTTCAGTGACCAAACAAAAAAAATTGTTTGCATTATTTTGTATACCAAATAAGTAAAAAATTGTTTTGGGTTGAACAAAACACTTCATTTGAACCAAAACAAATTATTGTATATTATTTTGGGGGGGTTACTAACCTTCTTTAAAAAAAAATAAAATCCATGTACAGTTTGAAACAAAAGGCATTACACATTTAAAAAATTATACATTTTGTTTAGAAAAATGTCAAAATTGAGCATTTCTACTTTTCCAGATATTTTTTCCAGCTGAAACATTTTGCAGATGTCTAAGTCGACCCAAATCTGTGTTTTCTTAGGGTGGGGTGAGTTTCAATTGAGAAATTTCACCCAGCTCTACACTCCACACAGATGAGGAGGTGAGTGTAAAGGCCAGCTTTGTGGCCTCTTGATCCTGGTGGTGTCAGGCTGCCAGGTCTCTGGCACAAGTGAGAGCATTGTGAAGTCTTTAATTTGTGCTGGATGGCAATAACTGCAAGGAGTCATTCCAGCAACAAGGGATCACCAAGGAATAAAGAAGCCCTAGACATTTTCCATCCCTCCAGGCAACCCCCCTGCAAGAGCTGGAATGGAGGCTATTGAAGAGCTGCTGTGGCATTTCTGGACTATACAAGGCTCCCCCAACACAACATCTGGGGGCTCCTCCTGGGCTGCATTTGCTAGCTTTAGTGCAGCTGAGATGCACCAGAGGACAATGTTATAGATAAAGTCAACTTACCTGGATGGGCAGAGAGGTTAGGCATGTAAGCTGTTACCCTGAAGTGGCATTTGAGGGTTTCTGGTATGCAGGGTGGGGATACATGAGCAGAATTTTGGGATGTGCAATCTGACACTTTACTTTTGTGCATTTATTTAGGAGATGTACTTCTGAGCTGCTTACATGGAGTGTTAGGATGCTGCAGGATCTCTGGTTTCTGCCCTGCCCCTATTGACCTATGGTGCTTAGAAGCCCTACAGAGTCTCTGGCTGTGCAGTTTAAGAGTGGTCATCATGATGATGAACATTAGGGGATGGAGCCATGCTCTACATTTCCCTTACTTCCTGTTTCTTTAGGAGGAGTTTTTGCCCCATGCTCAGTTTGTTGTGATACAGTTGAATAAAGCAGGAAGTTTTGCAGCCTCCAGTCCAGTAAGTTGTGGTGTTCTTATTCCACTGAGCAGACCTCTTACAAAGGAACACCATAGTTTGCTTAGTTATTCCTGTGGCTCCACCCTGGAACAACCATTAGACACTCATCAAAGGTTCACATTCAGTAGGATTATGTTGATTGTGGATTTTTCCATTTGGGTCAAATAAGAAAGTTCAGGAGAGCATAAGAAAATGACATTTCTGGAACCCCAATTTATACGCAAGGGGTGTAATCTGTTTCATGGTGCTCAGCAGTGGGAAAATATGTAAACTGAGTAGTATCAAATCAATAGGCTAGTAAAGTTCACACAGTGCAGACTATCAGGTGTGTAGTCAGCACTGCCGAGAAATGCACAGCTGCTGTGCAGATAACCTACAGGAATACAGATGAGGGTCATACTTACCTGCAAAGTGTGGATATCTGCAGGATGCCAGTCTCTATGGTGCATAACTTTTAACAATGCATGCACGAAAGAGCATGTTAAAATAGCAGCAAAGGGAGCATGCCCAGCGTGGAAAATGCCTTTTCTCTTATATAGATTAGTGTACGTGTTTACAATGTAGAACTGGGCTCAAGGATCCACTAGTTACTGTCATGCTATGCCACAGTTAAGTCCTTGCCTGTGACATGTTTTTTGTTACCTTGATGCTATAGGTTGGGCATATAGGTCCCATTGCAGGGTGAAAGAAGTGGTTACTGAATGACTGGAGATGATACAAGGAGTCAGCTATTTTTTATTGAAATGATCATTCATCATAATTCCCCCTCTCACATTGTAGTTGACAAGTGTTCAGAGGTGGGTTTAGTGTTTACTAAACAACTGATGACTTGATGCATGCTCTGTGCTCCCATTTGATTCCTTAATGGGCTACCCAATCCCATCTTTGGCATTGTGTGACCTGCTGTGACTAGTTACCAGCAGATTATATCACTAGCAACTGCATTAGGGTGCTCATGTTGATGTGTGGCTCTCTAGATCTGTTGGGCTAGGGGGCTAACCCCACTGACAGGTGCTGTGGTAGATATTTTCTGCTGATGGAAGTTATGTCTCCTCATGCACCTGAGTAGCTCACTCTGAGTGTTATGTACAAAGATCCCAGTCACAGATGGCAGTGGGGGTGCAGCTGTCCAAGTGGGGCTTAGTATTCCTGAGGCAGCTGCAATGAGAATTTGGTGCTTGTAGTGTGGCCTGTGTGCTTAGTGTGCTCCTCTAATCTTGCTGCCTTCATCTTATCTTTTATTACATTATTACTATATTTATTATACAAACTGATTATTTACTAAGCACCAAAAATGAGTGGCAATCTGCAGACATGGACTCTGGCCCAGGTGTTCTGTGGGTTCCTGGCCTGCTGCAGCCTTTTGTTCAATGTTGATTACCAGTTAGTAATGCTGCTTCTCTCTGTGTTCTTATTTCAGCCAGGAGTGGAAAACTATTTTATGACTAGAACAGATGTGTCAAGCTCATTCTAAGGAGAGAGAGAATTCCAATGCTGGTCCATGGGGCAGGGCATAAATTTACATTTAAGTACTTCCTTCAGTCCACAGTGCAGCTCCCACAGAAGTCAATGAGAGTTTTGTACAAGACCAAGGGTAAGATACTGCTTTTATGTAGCAATTAAATGTCAGTTATTTTTAGATAAATCACATTCAGTTTCACACTGTAGGAAATTAGAACTACCACCCCTTCTTCTTTTGTTTCATCTACTTCCTTATCCTCCTTTCTCTCTTCCCTCTCCCTTTTGTCTCTCCTCTTTTCTTCCACCTGCATTTCCTTTCCGGGAGCAACTTCCTAATTCCTCCCCCTCCCCCGTAAGATTCATTTCCACCCCATTTCTCATTCCATTTGATCACCTCATAAACTATTAATCTCTGATCGTTTGAGTTGTCACCCTTATGCTTTAGAGTGAATTTCTCAGTGTGACTGAGGAATGAGGAAGTTTACACCTCCCGGGGCCATCGTTTCAGGCTGTTTGCAGATTTAGGAAGGCAACTTTATGTCTGAAAGGATAACTTTGCAACCATGAGGACTAGAAACTTGCTTTTTAAAAAAAATCATATTTTGCAACGTCTGAGCCTGTCATATGGGCCATATAAATATATATCAGCTAGTCTGGATTCAGCCTAGGAGCTGCATGCTTGGTACCTTTGACCTAGACACCTCTCTGTAACTTATGGTAGGGCTGTGCACAGTAAACTCCACTTCACATTGAAGCTTACACCAGTTTCTGAGGAACATTCTTATGTGCCCATCTCTAGGTACATTTGAATTAATGCACCACTTTATATAATTGGACTAATTATCTGCTTTATGCAGGGAATTAGTCCCTGCCCCCACAGCTTTTTGCAGCCTTGATTCTGAGGCTTCTAGAGACTAGTTCAATATTTGGTTCATGTTAGGACAACCCTAGGGGCTGCTCTAATTTGTTCCCTGGCTTCCATGGCCCTTACAGACGTTGTGGCATCTGAGAAATAGGACCACCACATTGACACCCAACATGCACCTGGCCTGGCCAGAACACTCTCTAAGTCCAGGGATTTTAGGGGGGGTGCAGTGCTGGCTCTGCACCCAGCTAAGAGAGGTTCCCTGCACCAGTGACCTCACTGCAAGGGGCTTTATTCCTGCTTTATGGTCCTTTTGTGCTGTCTGTGGTGCATCAGGAAAACAATGAATTGGGCCCAGTGGGTATTTGTGAACTTATAAAGGTGGGGAGAAGAGGGAAGAGCACTCAGAGGAAGGGATATATAATAGACTGAAGAGAAATATAGATTTTTAGAACATTTTTATTTAGCAGTTTGTCAAAAGCCTTTGGAAAGCAGAGAGCATTAAACATAGAGATCAACTCAAAGAGCTAGCAAGGATTTTATTTTAAAAGTTCCAAGCTCGTGAGTGCTTTGGGGGACTGAACAAATGGAGAACTGAACCCATACAGGAAATAGCTCACACCAGGCAGCAAAGCTTGAATTACTACTAGCAGGTAACTGTGATCAATTTCTTAGGGTGGTGGGATTCTAACACTGAAGGCAGCTCCCTGTCTTCTCTTTCATCTTCTTTTGTCACTTTTCTCTTCCCTTCCTTTCCCCTTTCTGCCTTTCTGTTTCCCTCATTGTTCCCGCTGTCTGTCCTCCCCTTCCTTTCACTTCTTCGTTCCTCCTCTTTTCCCATTCATCATCTTTATTCTACCATTTCCCTGTCTCTGGGTTCTTATCCATCTCCTTTTTTCCTTTATTTCTTCTAGCTTCTATTTCCTCTCCATCTTTCTTTCTGCTCTTCTTTTCCTCTTCCCCTCCCTTCCCTATTTCCCTTTAAAATACCTTTCCTCCCCCGTCCTCTTGTATTCATTTCTTCAAGAAAAGAAAAGATTGAGTAGGAAGAGCAACATTAGCATAAATGGTGTGGACCAACCTCCTATATAGTCCACCATATTATATACCGTAATCTCAGGGGGACATAAATTGGCAGAGGAGAAGGAGGAAGGAAGGGGAGCTGCCTCTTATGTTAGAACCCCACCACTGGAAGAAAGGATAGTCTGTTGGTTAGTGCATTAGAAACCCATGGAACTTGGGATGTTGAATTTCTTGCTCCACCACAGAGTATTGTGTGACCTTTACAAAGTCATGGAATCTTTCTGTGTTTTGCACCCTCATCTGTAAAATGGGGATATTAATCCCTAGTTTACAGAGGTATTGTGAGGATAAATACATTATTTTTACGATTCTCTCAAAAGACTGTGAGGTGATCAGGCACTACAGCAATGTGGGCTATATACATACCCTAGATGGATAGCTCACAAGTAGCTACAGATAGCTAAACAGTGGACAACAGTACTTAAAAGTTTTCAAATTGTGTATTTTCAAATACATGACAAACTACTACAGAACACAGTAAATTTCCTAACATTTTATTTCCCATGTGAGCTCTTAGGACTGTAAATCTTGAAATACTATCAGAATACTTTTTTGAGCTTCATTTCCTTTTCAACTGAAATTTGGAAGATTAAACATTTTCTAGCAGTGATAGATCATCCAGTTATTAATAATAATGCAGAAGAACAGGGTAAATGATTTTCAGCAATCAGTCACCAGTTTTTAAAGTTTTATAGTTCATGAATGGGAGTACTGAATATTGAAATTTGATTTAGTAGCAGACTAGTCTTTAAAGCCCAGACAACATACCTTATTTCCTTCTACTCCACATGCTTTTTTTTGTTGCACTTTTTCAGAGTAACTGATTAGTGTAGAATGAATTTTGTATGTGTGATTCAGAATTCACTTCAGAGAATGAAAAGCGAAATGCATTATAATCAGGGGTGAACAGATAATAAAGTGGTTCTGGCCTCAACACTGGCCTTTTAATACCCTTTCCTGATCTATTGCTGATGTTCTGTTATCACTAGCAGCAGCAGGGAACACATATCTCATTGCTGAAAGAGGAGAAAGAAATATAGTGGTGGAGAAACAATTCCCAGTTAGGAAGTGAAGTGATTTAAAATGGACTGCAAAGTTTTTGTTACAGAATATCATTAACAAATTGTAGGTGTGATCCTGGTTCCACTGAAGTCAATGACAAACCTCCCATTGGCTTCAGTGAGTCCTGGCTTTCACCCTACGTGTAAATTTAAACATTAAAATACACTTACAGAGTCAAAGAAAATGTTTGGAAGCTGTTCCTATTTATAGCTCCAGTTCTGGGAGGTACTTAAACACATGCCTAACTTTAAGCATGTGAGTAGTCCCAGCGGCTTGAGTGTGCTTAAGTATCTTCCCCAACTAGGATGTATATGTGCCAAGTGCTGAGTTCAGGGCTCTGTTTCCCTTAAACCCGCTGATGATGCCACAACCATCTCAAAATTAACAGGGAGAGATTGTTTTAGCTGGTACTAATGATATCATCACTGAAGGGGGAACTTGGAATCTTGCTACCGGACAGATGCTGCTAGGTGCAGTTAGTAAAGGAGGAAAACAGTTGGTAGATATTTCCTTTCAAGACTATATTTATTTGCAATTTGATTCTCATCACTTACTCTGATGGATGTTCCAGTTAATGCTGATCCTTGGCTCTTAAAACAAGTTTTAATAAAAGACTAGCAGGGTAGTGGATTGGAACACCAAGTAAGTCTGTCTGTCTGTCTGTCTGTCTGTTTTTTCTAGCTGCAGTGATTTTAGTTATTAGTATTTATTCAGTGCCCGACTGTGTGCTAGTCATTTCACAGACATATAGCATATCCATATCCCTTAAATGTCCCAAATAGCTGTATGGTGATAGACCCTGTAAGTACCAATATAACTTTTTCTTTTTGAAATTGAAAAGTTTTTGTGTATTGGTTTTTCAGGGTGGTTTTTTTTCTCCTTTTTTCCCCACACATTTTCAGTGGCAACATAGGAGTGAGGGAGGGGACACAAACAGCAACTGAAAAACAAAAAAAACTGAAAACCATATTTCCATTTTCAGTTTAGAAAAAAACAAACCAAAATCATTTTGGGGGGCATTTTGTCCAAAAACTAAAAACATTTTAAAGTGTTTGCAAAACCTTTTGAGAAAAACCGAGGGTTTTGTTTTGTAATTTTTTTTTTTTAAATCTTACTACTTTCCAACCAGTTAAAATATTCAAATTCATGTGAAGACTTCCGAGTGGTATATTCACTAAGGCAACTCTAAGAAATCTCTGAAGAATAAAAGACAGAAAGCAATAAAATAAAATGGGATAGAAAAAAAAAGCCTGTGCAATTTGGTTTGGAGATTTGTTGAATAAACTAAGCTCAAGAATTCTTATGCAACACTTCAAACTATCTTCTTATGTCCTCAGACACATAAAGGATAAAATATAACTAATACCGTTCTTGCATGTTTACTTATTTGAGAATGTTCTCCACATAAAAAAGTAATGATACCCTTTCATTGGCATCATCCAAGGGATAATATCCTTTTGTCTATGTCATTGGGGGTAATAATAACCTTTCAACTACTTCAGTGAGCAGCACTTTTTTTTTTGCCATTCTACACAAAAATGAAAAGACTATACTTTAAAAAAGTAGATAGGGACAAATATTCTCCTATTTACATCTCCATCAATACAGAATAACTCAACTGAAGTCGATGGAATTAATGTGGTGTAAATGTGGAGCAAATGAGAGCAGAATTTGACCCATAGTTTTTAAGAGAGTACACAAATGCTAGAAGACTCTAGTTGCTTTCTTGTTTGTGCTGGGGGTTTTGTTATATAGCAATTTTGTTTTCATAATTCATTAGTGTCCTATATTTAATGATCAAAACTTGACAAGTGTATGTTATTCCATTAGTTACCAGAAAGAATACAAAGGAACAGACTGATATACTTGGTCTTATCAATAGTGTTGATCGCTTAAGTTTAATTGTGGACCATTTATCATTGAACAGGTTAGCCTTGAGAAGCCACTGTCGTTCCTGCGGGCCAGTAGCATTGCTGATAAGATATTATAAAGAAAAATATTGCAGTTAAACAGTTATTGTTGAGGTTTCCACTTTATGCATGCCAACATATGGTTGAATCAGATTCTCCTTCATATGACTCAGTAAGGGTTGCATGAAGCTGTTCATAATGAACATTTTAATTTTCTTCTTTCAAATAATTACTTTAATTCCTAACTTAGCATAGCTTTAGTATAATAAGAGATGTATTCATTAAAGTGCCCTGACTAGATTGCTTCCTATCATGATGACTTTTCATTAAAGTGAAATACATTGCAATGCTGATCTCTTTATTAAGCTAATATCTTTTAAAATTAAAGATGATGGCAAGTTATATAGGATATTAACTATGTGTCTGTTTATTGAACTTGATTTACTTCATTTCAGCTTTTAATTTAGTCAGACAAAATAAAAAGATCAAAGAAATTTTCTGTCTAATATAGAAAGTGAACTGCAGATTAACTTCTTCATTCTAACAGTAAGACATCTTGTAATCCAACCAATAGGATAATTGCATTGCAGGGGAAGGAATCTTAGGGTACGTCCAGACTACCCGCCGTATCGGCGGGTTAAAATCGATTGCTCGGGGATCGATATATCGCATCTAATCTAGACGCGATATATCGATCCCCGAGCGCGCTTATATCGATTCCAGAACTCCATCAACCCCAACGGAGTTCCAGAATCGACAGGGAGAGCCGCGAACACCGATCCCGCGCCATCTGGATGGGTGAGTAATCCGATCTTAGATATTCGACTTCAGCTATGTTATTCACGTAGCTGAAGTTGCGTATCTAAGATCGATTTTCCCCCACTAGTGTGGACCAGCCCTTAGAAACTGACTTCCAGGAAAACTGCACTGATTAGCTAGAACAGATATACACATAAATAACTATGAATTAAAAGTGGGAATGGTCTATTAAAAGTGCTTCTGTTTTTCTTGTTATAGCATTGTTAATGTTGAATGTGAGAGCAAATGAAACTCCCATTTCAATTCAATGACAAAATATTTCAATTGTAAACCAAGTTGTTTTTCTTTCTTTACTCATTTTAAAAACAAGTAATAGTTCTTATATTAAAACAAACTTGAAAGTCTCTGCTGTATGATATATTAATTTTGGAATTGCAAAAGAGTATATTATCAGATTTTCAAGATGGCCTTTCTATATTCTTCCAAGTGCTTCAATCAGCCCTTTTATTGAGCAGGCTATACCCGCTAAGCTGCAAAGGAAACCCACAATAAAAAGAGAAATGGCTGCACATTTCTCCAAGAACACTAACTTTCCCCATTTAAGTTTTAAGTGGAAAAGAGAAGGAAGAAGAAAAGTCATAACAGCACCTGTTACACTGCCTGTTAAACCCATTAGCAGAGCAAAATGTGGTATGAACAGGGCCATCAGCAGAGTGAACAAGAGGGCCAAGCCTCTTAAAACTACAATAAACAGAGGGGCTCTGTAATCAGAATGATTACTGCTAGATATGCAAGTATGCAGTATTTCTGTGACTGCAAAAAAGGGCAATGGGTAAGACAGAAGAGCCTTGGCTAAGAAGCACAAATTCACCAGGGTTTTCAGGGATGATGGCAGGTTGTCAGTAATGACTTCCTTTGTCTCTTCGCCCCAGGTCAGTAATGCAGTCAGTGCAAAGGCTGTCTTGAAGAGACAAGCAAAAAAGTGAGTCCAGTTCAACATACAGCTAAATTCTTTTGGGTTTTTCATGTTCCCTTCAAGAGTAGGAAGAAATATTTGTGAAGTGTAACTGAAAATGATCACCCCCACTGAGACCAGGAAATCCTCAAACTCAATAGAGAGTCTAAATCTTGTCCAAGACCACTGATGTATTTGTGTCAGACAGTAACTCATCACTATGAAGATGATAATGAAATGGACTAAGGAGCAAAGCAGGCTGAGTTTGGAAACAATGCTTAGAGTTTTGATAAACACACAAGGCAGCAACGTTACAAACGCAATTACAGACCAAGTTTTCTCCGTCACTCGTAAATATGGAAAACTATGTGACAGCAAGTTCCCACTAACAACCAGATACAAAATGCATGTCATGATCAGTTCCATCACCTGGATTACATTGACAACTATGCCACCTAGTTTGGGAAATCGCTTTTTACGGCAAGCATTAGCAATGTCTTCATAGGTGTCTCTCATTCTTATGATGTGCCCATCTTCATTTTCTTCATACAAGCAAGCGATTAGAATTTTGCCAGTATAGCAGCAGAACACTGCAGCCAGGATAATAAGAAACAGCCCACTGTATCCGCTGTGGAGAAGAGCATATGGCAATCCTAGAACAAAAATTCCCTAGAGAGAGAAAGAAAGAAAAGATAGGACAAAAAGCCTTGAGGCAAAATGTTTACCAGAAGCAACACTTTCAAACCTGCATCTGTTGAGCATCACCTTTTCCATGGTGGGAGACTTCTAAATAAATAACAATAGCAAAAAAAGTGTTTATTTAGGATGAATGAAGTTATCAGCAGAAATAACTGCTCGCCCAAACACACATGTACAGATAAGCTAAGAAAGAGAGAATGCAAGCAAATGGTAGAGACATGTTCCTGTTTAATATTTAATGCTGATGTGATTAGGAGCATATTTTAAAAGGTTCATCAGCAGTTATTCAGTCAACATGCATATTAATGGAGCAGGTTCAGTAGTAAAATCGAACAGCTGTAGCAGCTGCTGTATAAGTTTCATCCAAATATTAAAATAGTATCTTAGGCAAATCCAATAATGACACGTGGCTTTGGTTTAAAGATTATATGGGGTCATAGTTAACAGTCATCTAGAAATAAAATGCCATTAGTGTTTGAATGGGTTACTTCTGCAGCAGGCTGAAACCTTATGGGTTCTTTGCTGTTGTATTCATTCCTGACGTGAACACTCTTGTAGCTGAGTGGCTAGAAATCTTGGCCTTATTAATACATCTAAAAATATATGGTGGGAATACACATACTTTTCTTTGAAAATTTTCTCAGAGGAATTGGATTATATTCGTTTTATCCAATGCACAGTCCCACACTTCAGTTTCATGAAACACCATGTTCATTGTCTTTTTCAAATGTGTTTTTATTGCTTTTTAATTCAGATCCATACAAAACTATCAAATTCTTGAACCCAATAGGCATGCATGCAAAAGATTCAATTTAAGCTAAATAGTATCCCTGACATTTCTCTTTTTTCCCAGGTGGCAAAGTTGAAGATATACAATGTACATTTGTCACACTCTCATCAGTGTTTTGTGTTCTTGGTAATTAAAATAAAATAGAAGGGAAGCAAAATAAAGCTAAATTCATTACATTATTTTATATTATGTCTTACAGCATTATAGGTAAGAGTAAAATGTAAGTATTAACACATTTAACCAGGCATGGTGGCCCAAATCATGAGATCCTTGCTATGAGTCATGTGCCATCAATGAGGCTATATGCAAAGTAATCAGATTAAATCCCTTGGTTTGCTAATGCTTAAATAATTTCTTAACGTTACTCACATGTGTAGTCTCTTTGTGTACAATTAATCATATATATAAATGTTTATATGATCAGGGTCTTCATTTGTGCTCAGCATGAGTAAAAGTGGCAGAATATGTGCCTCGTTATTTACACAGGGCCTAATTCTGTCACTCTTATTCAGTTTGTGTGGTAGTTTACTCAGTGATTACATTGAGAGTAAGCTATTACTCAAAATGAGTAAGGGTAGTATAATTGGGCCTTTGCACTCAGAGTCTCAAAGGTGTTTAGGAGCCAACTCCCTTTGGAATCAATGGGAGTTAAGCATCTAAATATCTTTTGAAGATCAGGGCCTTAGTCCTTACTCAGGCCAGCTCCTGTGGATTTCAGTGGGAATTTTAAAGATCTCAGGATTAGGTCCATCATGAGGTTTAGGTGGGATAAGCACAACTTGTATGCTATTTGTAAGGGGAAAAGGTAGAAAAGAGAAGGTAAGTACAGATCTAGATAACAGGTTCAGGGGTGGGGGAGAAGAGAAACTAACGGTAAACTATTGAATGTAATAGAAAGCGATCTCCTTCTTGTCTCCCAGCCATAAACTAACATACATTGTAAGTCAATGGCTACAGGGGACAGTCAATAAAGGAGGAAGATGGGCAGCCAACAAATTACAATGGCATCTTTACACTAAGTTACTAAGCAAGTTAGATCATTAGACCAGTGGTATTTATTTTACTTGACTTTACTGTAGGTACAGATACCTCTAAAATACAGTTGAATTAAGACTGCAGGATTACTCTTAAAACATGGGTACAATTAAGGATGTATTTAACTGTGTATGCATTACATCTCTTATTATTGCTCAAACCGTTGATTGCACTTTACTTGGGGTGGGGTGGGGGAGTGTTTTTAAGTCTTTGGGAAAGCCATTTTATTGAGGTATTGTAATGTTTGATCACCTGTTCATCCCACTCTTCACAGTCACCAGGACTTTCCAAAGCCAGACAGTGACTGCAGTCAGTGTCTTAATTCAGTTCTATTTAGGTTCTTATACAGTCCTCATTACCATAGTACCTGAGCAACTTCCAGAAGCACATTAAGAACATGATTAGAATCCCATATGTATATTTAACACAGATTCTTTGGAAATGTCCAAAGTTTCCCCCATTTCTGGTCACTACTCATCTTTATTGAAAAGACTACAAATCTGGCTATCCACAGGTGCATGTGCAACAGCATTTTTTGAGATCATGCCCCCTTCTGGTCCATGCTTTTTATTGAATGCTGCTAGTCAGGCACTTCCCCAAAGAACAATTTTCCTTGACTATGAAAACAATCTACAGGGATTGCCCCAATACCAGAATGGGTCTGATAGCATCTTAAAGAAACCATGTTCGTAAGAAAATCAGTAGAAGAATCTAGACATGGAGGAATTTTTTGTATCAGCATGCAGACCATTCTGTTTCCTTAGTTCATTAGCGTGTAGTAAGCTTCTCTCTTTTCTTCTGCATTCATAGTATTTTTTTTTAAATTATGGAATCCCAAGTTGCAGTTGGGAGTTTCAAGCGTATCTGCTGACCCAAAAAGATGACAATATAATTAAGCCACAGGTACGTGTCAGAACAAGCCTTCCCCGCACAATAGCTTCTCCTCTGCTGAATTTAGTCCATTAACATTTATATAACTCTCCTGATCCCAGACTAAAGCGTAAGTCTTTCAGACAACATTATCACGTCCCACAGCCACTGACAGCTCTCCCCATAGTTATCTGTTTTCATTTATTTAACTGTTACTTTAATCAGCACATGGCATAACTAATTTCTAAGATCCCCTTGCTATTTACTTATATCTGATGATGTTTCTTTGGTTGCTAACTTGGGACACAGTTGTGACCAAGGCCATATTTTTCTGTCTTCTGAGCTCAGGCCTAATTACTCTTTGGAAAAGCTGGAAGAAGAGTTACATAGAAATAATCTCAGGATTTGGATAAACTGTCTAGCCTTTTTTAAAATAATCCACAAAAGATTGCCAATTCAGTGTACCTAGAAGTTAGATTGGAGTTGATAAATGGAAGTTTATACTGAACATTTCCACAGTAAGACAAGTTTTTCTCTGCAATTGATAGTGTCTGAACTCCCCCTTTTGCTTTTATTTTTTAAAGGTATGAGTATGGAGGATGGTGCTCAGAGATTCAGGGACTTACTGTTTCTGCTTCCTTCAGCATCCTTTTGATAACGGAGAACAGCAAGCCTCTAGCCTCCTGGCCATAACTGGCTGTGTAGTCTTTTCAGTACAGAGGATGATTAGTAACCAGAAATGAGCATTTGGGATACATCCATAATGTATGTGTTAAAATAAAAAGTGGCACTGCCTCCATTGTATCTCCAGAATTTGTTTTATTACTGACATTCCTTTTTAAAAACATTTTCACCAGTGTCCTTTGGCAGCAGGGTGTTGGTTTTTTACCATACGTCCAAAAGAGTTAATGAAGAAAAGTGAGAGTCCAAGTAAAGAAGGATCTCAGCCTCAATCTCCTGTTCCTAACTCACTACAAGTGATAATTACTGCAAGGACACTTTCTGCATGTCATCAAGTTTAAAAGTAGAAGTTTCAAAGGAAAAGATACCTCCAGTAAGCACTTTTTCAATGACAATGTCACATAACTGCAGAGATAGCAGGCCAGATTCTGTGATTTGTTAAGGCTGTTTCATTGTAAAGCAACCTGAAAAAGCTTAACTTGTCCATGGAAGATTCCTCCCACATTAATAAAACCTCAGGTGTAAGGGTGTTGTAACAGCTCCTATGCTACTGTACTTCCCAGACACCCATATAGGGGTTGAGTCTAATGGAAGGGAGGGGGGTTAGTGTATCTCAGAACCCTGGTGATCATTGGCTGCTGTAATGGGGCCATAGGCAGATAGGCATAAAGTGGAATACACGCTGGGGTTTAGACTGGCGATTAGACAGCCTTTGAAACAAGGACCAGCAAAAGCTGATTAAAGCAAGGGAGCATGAGGCAAGCCACATCCAGAACTCAGCCCTCAGCTAGGGGCCATCAGCTCAACCAGAGCATTCCCATCAGGAAGCAGACAGATCTCCCAGCCATCCCCAGAGGCACCAACCCAGTCACAGTTCCCTGCCAAGTCCAGGACAAGTAGTAGCCAGGTTCAGAGTTAGCTGGATGCCAGTCCAAAGAGATGACAGAGTCTGGCAGGAGCATGGCAATCCTACAGCTTATTCAATGCTGCAAACTTGTCAGGCATTAGTTCTGCTCACTAGTTTGCCCTAGTCAGTTATGTAAATAAGGTGATACATATTCACCAAATATACAAATTAGTGTTATATCATTTAAAGAAACTCTCCAGATTTCTGAATTTCCAGCCTTAACAGGGCTTTGTCATGCATGTCATACCGACTACTTAATTTTACAAGCCATTTCAGCCTATAATGTACCACACCCCTGTAAAAACAAAGCAGTATCCCTCATAGGGAGGGTAACCTGGCAGAAAGAGAAGAGACCAAATCATGCTAGGAGGAGAATGAAGTGAGAAAGGAACAAAAAGAATGATGTAAAAAACTGGTTCAACCTTAGGGTTAAATTAAACGAAAAAATAAAGTAGGAAGTGAAGTAAGTACAAATAAATGGATAAATTAGTTAGTAACAGGTGCCCTGAATATCAGCTGTATTGGCTTAATATCAGAATAGATGGCAAAAAGGCCAGAATGCTATGAAGGTGCTAGGTTAATTCTAATAAATCGTCCAACATTTGCAAATATTATACAGAAGTAGTATCATAGGCTAATCCTAATATTTCTGCAATCATATACTTGGGTGTCTATGTGAATCTGGGTTAGGCATCTCCTTGGAAGGGCAGGGGGATGAACCTATGACCCCCCATCCCCCAAACATACTGTCATACAATGCTAGATTAAGTTGTTTAGGGATATCACCTCAGATATGTTATTTTTCCTGTATTTACACAAACATACACTTCCACACTATTTATATAAAAATATAAATAAGCGCTTATTTGAACCAGAGCTAGGTTTTGAAATACAGCAAATCCCTTAATCTTGTGCAGTTAGAACAGAGCCATTTGCAATAGAACCTGGGTTTGTTTTGTTTTCTTAGCCTCTTCAACAACCTACTTGGACATATCAGTGTCTTTCGCATCATCATTGTAGAGGGACTTGTTGTTTTCTATTTTATTTTTAATTTTTAAACAGTAACTTCAAGAGCATCACATAGAACAACTTGAATTTAGCCTTCCTGTTCTTTAGTTTGTTTTAAATAGGGATGAAGGCTGCCCTGCAACTCTGGGTCTCCAAAATGATGTCTGAGAAAAGAAATTCAGGGCCCTAGTAATTTTAAATTTAGTTCTGTAAAGAAAAATTATAAGTACACATTTTCTGTGCTGGTATTTCAAGAATTTAATTCTTGCCTTAGCTTTTATTATTTGTGACTCAGAAACCTGTCTGAGTGATAACTGTGCCCACTGGAAATAATAGCAGAAAGACCATTTTTATGTAGTCCTCTCTCAAGCTTCCAGAGATTCTTTTCCCCCCAAGCTTTTAAGGCCAGAAGGAGAAAGTAGTTAAGGACATTGAGGTCAATGGTAATTGGGACAAATTACAACACGGTTTTACTAAAGGAAGATCGTGCCAAACCAACCTGATCTCCTTCTTTGAGAAGGTGACAGATTATTTAGACAAAGGAAATGCAGCAGACTTAATTTACCTCGATTTCAGTAAGGTATTTGACATGGTTCCACATGGGGAATTATTAGTCAAATTGGAAAAGATGGGGGTCAATATGAAAATTGAAAGGTGGATAAGGAACTGGCTAAAAGGGAGACTACAACGGGTCATACTGAAGGGTGAACTGTCAGGCTGGAAGGAGGTTACTAGTGGAGTTCCTCAAGGATCGGTTTGGGGACCAATCTTATTTAACCTTTTTATTACTGATCTTGGCACAAAAAGCGGGAATGTGCTAATAAAGTATGCGGATGACACAAAGCTGGGGTGTATTGCTAACACGGAGAAGGACCGGGATATCATACAGGAAGATCTGGATGACCTTGTAAACTGGAGTAATAGTAATAGGATGAAATTTAATAGTGAAAAGTGCAAGGTCATGCACTTAGGGATTAATAATAAGAATTTTAGATATACATTGGGGACACATCAATTGGAAGCAACAGAGGAGGAGAAAGACCTTGGAGTATTGGTTGATCATAGGATGACTATGAGCCGCCAATGTGATATGGCCGTTAAAAAAGCTAATGTGGTTTTAGGATGCATCAGGCGAGGTATTTCCAGCAAAGATAAGGAGGTGTTAGTACCATTATATAAGGCACTGGTGAGACCTCACCTGGAATACTGTGTGCAGTTCTGGTCTCCCATGTTTAAGAAGGATGAATTCAAACTGGAACAGGTTCAGAGACGGGCTACTAGGATGATCCGAGGAATGGAAAACTTGTCATATGAAAGGAGACTCAAAGAGCTTGGCTTGTTTAGTTTAGCCAAAAGAAGGCTGAGGGGGGATATGCTTGTTCTTTATAAATATATCAGATGGATTAATATTAGGGAGGGAGAGGAATTATTTAAGCTTAGTACCAATGTAGACACAAGAACGAATGGGTATAAACTGGACACTAGGAAGTTTAGACTTGAAATTAGATGAAGGTTTCTAACCGTTAGAGGAGTGAAGTTCTGAAACAGCCTTCCAAGGGGAGTAGTGGGGGCAAAAGACATATCTGGCTTTAAGACTAAGCTTGATAAGTTTATGGAAGGGATGGTATGATGGGATAGCTTAATTTTGGCAATTGATCTTTGATTACCAGCAGATAAGTATGCCCAGTGGTCGGTGACGGGATGTGGGATGGGATGGGATCTGAGTTACTGCAGAGAATTCTTTCCTGAGTGCTGGCTGGTGAGTCTTGCCCACATGCTCAGGGTTTAGCTGATCGCCATATTTGGGGTCGGGAAGGAATTTTCCTCCGGGGCAGATTGGCAGAGGCCCTGGAGGTTTTTCACCTTCCTCTGCAGCATGGGGCATGGGTCACTTGTTGGTGGATTCTCCGCAGCTTGAGGTCTTCAAACCACAATCTGAAGACTTCAATAACTCGGACATAGGTTAGGGGTTTGTTATAGAAGTGGATGGGTAGGGTTCTGTGGCCTGCTTTGTGCAGGAGGTCAGACTAGATGATCACATTGGTCCCTTCTGACCCTAAAGTCTATGAGTCTATGACTCACTAGATCATTTAGTCCAATGGTTTTCAACCTTTTTTCATTTACAGATCTCTAAAAATCTCCAATGGAGGTGCAGACCCCTTTGTAAATTTTAGATATAGTGTGCGGACCCCATAAGTTGAAAACCACTGATCTAGTCAGACTCCTCTGTAACAAAGGCTATAGAACCTAGTTACTCCTGTAGTGAGCCCAAAAACTTGTATTGGCTAAAGTATACTCCCAGAAAGGCATCCACGCTTGATGGGAAGATAGCCAGAGATGGAGAATCCACCATTTCCTTAGTAGTTTGTCCCAATGGTTAATCACTCTCACTTTTAAAAATGTCTGCCTTATTTCGAACATGATTTTTTCTGGCTTTAACTTCTAGCCATTAGTTCTTGCTAAAGTATGGAGCCCGTTAGTGTCCGCTGTTTTCTCCCTAAGGTACTATACATCATAATCAAGTCACCTCTCCATTTTATTTCTCATAAAGACCAGACCGGCTCTAGGTACCAGCAAACAAAGCACATACTTGGGGCAGCACAAATCCAGGGGTGGCATTCTGGGAGGCTTTTTTTTTTTGCTTCGGCAGTTGCCCTCTCCGAGGTTTTTTTTTTTTGCTTGGGTCAGTAAAAAAACTAGAGCCGGCCCTGGCTAAACAGATTGTGTTTTTTCACTCTTCTCTCCAGCCCTCATGTCATTACTGTATCTATTCTCTTCATTTTCTCCAATTTTTCAACATCCTTTTTGAAATGTGGACACCAGAACTACAGACAGTATTCTAGTATCAGTCTTACCAATGGCCATATATAGAAGTCAAATCACCTCTGTAGTCTTCTCTTTATACCTCCAGGCTTTGCATTAGCTCTTTTTGCCACAACATCACAATGGGAGCTCATATTTAGTTGTTTGTTCACTATGACACCTAAATCCTTTTTTAAGTCACTGAATCACAGGATACAATCCCCCATGCTGTAGGTGCGGCGTGCATTCTTGGTTCCTAGATGCATAACTTTGCATATGACTGTATCAAAACACGTTTTGTCTGAGTGGGCCCAGTTTACCATGAAATCCAGATCATTCTATACTGCCCTGTCCTTATCATTATTACCACTCTGCTAATCTTTGTCACCAGTCATTTTGTATTTACCTCTAGGTAATTGGTAAAATATTGAATGGCATTGGGCCTGGTACTGATCCTTGCATAACCCCACTAGAAACACCCTATTCAATGATGAATCCACATTGACAACTACTTTTAGAGATCTATTAGTTAGCCAGTTCTTAATCCATTGATTGTGTGCTTTATTGGTATTGTACAGTGCTAATCTTTTAATCAGAATGTTGTGCATTACCAAGTCAAAAGCCTGACAAAAGTCAAAGTATATTACATCTACAGTTATCTTTATCGGTCCAACTTGTCATCGCATCAAAAAATGAAAGCAGGTTTGTTTGATAAGCTGTTTTCCATGTTTCTAGCCTTTAATTATGTATTGATTGAATACTATAGCAGCTTTTCCATTATTTTGCCTAGAATTGTTCCATCCCATTTATCCTTTTTGAATACAGGCAGGATATTAGCAGTCTTCCAGCTTTTTGAAATTTCTCCATTATGTCAAGATTTATTACATGTATTATTGTTTTTTATTTATTTATATTACAGTTGTGCCTAGGATCTCTATCGTGAACCAGGAATGTGCTAGGTGTTTTGCAAACACAGGACAAAACAATGACCTCATCCCCAAGGAGTATACAATCTTTACTCATCAGAAGACCACAGGTTTCCTCAACCAATTGCCCCTTCACTTTCTTGCTGAACAAGGATGGACTTTTAGTTATTTTCTTGTGTGGGGAATTGTGGCTTTCTAGCCATCTAATGAAGTCTTCTTAAACAACTCTCCCTTTTAATTCACATTTTTCTGTCTACATTTTTATTCCCAATCATTTTTGCTATTAATTTTCATCAGCTTTGGGGAATTAGCCTTTGGAAGCACCAGGAATATATATTTGATTGTTTGAGACTGTCCTCTGTTTGCCCATAATTAATGTAATTGAAGCCAATGATTAATTCATCTTCATGTATCATAATGAGGTCCAGAACTGAATTACTCACACTGGGTGCTACACCCGTTGTGTTAGAAAATTACCAAATGTAATTTTTAGAAACTCTAATGTTGTTCTACTACTGGTTGCATGAGATCTCTGGAATATGTCCCTCAAACTGAAGTCCCTCATAACAGCACAGGTTTCTTTAAACACTTTACAAAGAAGCTCTTAAGAAGCAACTCATCCTATTCTCTGGTTTGATTCAGTGGTCTATAACAGCCCCCACCAGTATCCTTTCTGGGTTTAGTTACTGGGAATATTGATCCATAAGCATTATTCTGATTTATCAATAACTCTGAAACAGGTAATGGTGTCTTTAATGTACAGTGTCATCCCTCCACATAAACACACATACGCCACTTCTTTTACCCACTCTAACCTTCCTAAACTGGCTGTAATCAGTGATTTTAACTTTCCAGTCATGTGACTCAGTAATGTCAATTATATCAAATTTCTTCTCATCAGTGAGAATTTCCAATTGCTTTTGCTTGTTACCATACTCCTAGCAGTGGTATTTAAGCAGTTGAAAAACATGGCATCACATTCTTTGCCACCTCAGTTCAATTTGTCCATGACACACTGAGTCTGAGTTTGAAAACACAAGGAGGAGTTCTCCACAACCTCAGTTTGTTCCTGGCTGGTATAATCTTATGGATGGATCCAGCTCTTTTTAATAATAATTGAAAGACTTCAGTGGGAGTTTGATTAGGCCCTTAATTCCTAACAATATCCCATTTTTTTCCTGATATTTCTGCTCTCAGCCAGTACAACCCTGCTTCCAGTTTCAGGGAGGAAAGTGACACGAGTGTTTATTCTGTGATTAATGCCTGCAATTACTTCATGTACTGAGAGAACTTTGTTCAGAGCTGTTGGTCTGTCAGTCCTTCAGCTCATGTAAACAGGTACAGATTGTGATGAGGCAGATAGACTGCTTGGGATGGTACTGGAGGATATTGAGGGAAATAAGCTGCTTGGTCTGCATTCATTGTAAAATGTGTACGTCCATTTGGCTGATACAGGAATCACTGAGTTTGCTCTTCCATGAATAGCCAGGATTATTTGTGAGAGTCTCCACTGAGATTAAAAGGGGGAGGGGGAGAAAGGAAATGTCTCAACAAGAAGTGATTGCTGCTGTTAAATGCAAGAACTTCCCTCCACCAAAGAAGTATGCTGGTTTTAAATATTTGTTCTAAAATTGAAATAATATGCTTGTGGCTTAATGCTGCATGATTTCATGGAAAATGCTAGTGGTGCAAAAGTTCCCAGCTTTCTGTCAGAATATACTGAATCCCACAAAATATAATGTGGGAGCAAATTACTTGTTAAGGAGAATACATTGTTTCCTTTAGTCCCAGAGGAGAAGGCAGGCACAGTAGATACTGTAGCTAAAGGAATTTGAGAAATGGTATTATGCATTGCATATGGAAGCAGGGAAAAGAGAATAAAGAGGAAGGTAAATTACACTCATTACAGCCATCACTTTTGAAAGTGAGTTGTACCTAGCAAGCTGGTATCACTGTCCACTCATCTGATTCAAATTCATCGGTTCATAATATACTTATATAATAATTGACAGGAATGATATAACATTACAGTTATATGCCTTTCATCCAGAAGGTTCCCAAAGTACTTATAGACTGAACCAAATCCTCTCTAGCCACTACTGTGAGGAGGAAGATGGATGTTGCCAGGTATATCCTCCTCTCTAGGTACCATGCTGGCCTGGACAGGAATCAGCACGAGCTATTGAGTGCATCATAAAAGTTAACTGGCTGGATATAGTGCATACCTACAGCCTATGCTGCTCCATTTCTCAGCACAGCCCCCACACTAAGGGCACCCCTCAGTAGAAACCTGTCCTGGCCAGCATGATCCCTAGAGAAGAGGATATACTGGCAGCATCCCTCTTTCTCCTCACAGCACCAGCTAGAAAGAGTTTGGTCCAGTCTGTAAAGTACTTTGGGAATCATCTGTATGAAAAGCATGTAGCTGTAAAGTTATTTTGTTCCCATTAATTATTATAAAAATGTTTTGTGAATTGATAAGTCAGTATGCACTGCCATGGCTGCTACATCTCTTCTGGAATGCCAGGGAAATATCTGGCTGTGCAATTTGAATAGGGAAGGGCAGAAGTTCTCTATACCCTCTTCTCCTTCTCCCCCCTCAGACCTCAAAGGGCAGGAGCTCACCCACTACTAAATACAGCCACCTCTGAAATAAAACACAGCAGCTGTTCTTACTCTACACAGTTTTAGGATAAGAAATTATGGAGTGAGAGCAGCTGCTCTAAATTGAGTTTGCAAATGAGTTATAGGCCCAGTGTTGGGCATCTTCCTTCAACAAGCAACAAAAATGTCATATTGGCATCAAAATTAGTAGGTTATATCTGGGACCAACATTGAATATTTTAACAAAATGCACATCCTAAAATAAAGAGGGGAAAAATAATCAGAAAATAAGAAAGAAATACAACTTAGTTTAATGGACTCCCTAGCTGAGATATAACACTCAGTGCCAAAATAGAGGGTTTTTTTCCTTTTAATATTTTTTTTAAACTAATTTCAGGGAACAACAAATGATCAAATAGGAATGGGAATGAGGCTTACAGGGCCATAAGCAGGGACACTGGGTTGCGGAGCATCTACTTTATAAAAGTTATTACCTTTTGAATTTGGAATGTTATGTAGTGCCAGCTCTGGCATATGGTACATCAAATGTCTGCTGAAGACTTAGGCTTGCTTTAAAAAATAAAAAAGTCTCAAGTCAAAGTACACTTGGAAGGTAGGTCTTTCAGGCAGGAACTGTCTTTTCATCTTTGGTGTAGAGCGCTGGGGTAACATGGTCCTGATCCCTGGTTGGGGTCTGTAGGTAATATTATAATACAAATCCTACTACTTCTAAAACAATCACTGTGGAGGCTTGTCAATTAAAAAAGATAATTAAGAACATAAGAATGGCCATATCAATCGGAACAATGGTCCATCCAGCCCAGTATCCTGTCTTCTGACAGTGGCTAGTGCCAGATGTTTCAGAGGAACTGAACAGAACAGGGCAATCTATTGACTGATCCATCCCCTACCATCCAATCCCAGCTTCTAGAGCAGTGGCTCTCACCTTTTCAGACTACAGTACCCTTTTCAGGAGACTGATTTGTCTTGAGTACCCATAAGTTTCACCTAACTTAAAAACTACTTGCTTACAAAATCATACATAAAAATACAAAAGTGTCACAGCACAGCATTATTGAAAAATTGCTTACTTTCTCATTTTCCATATAATTATAAAATAAATCAATTGGAATATAAATATTGTACTTACATTTTAGTGTTTATATAGAGAGCAGTATAAACAAGTAAGTGTCTGTATGAAATTCTAGTTTGTACTGACTTTGCTAGTGCTTTTTAGATAGCCTGTTGTAAAACTAGGCAAATATCTAGATGAGTTGATGTACCGTCTGGAAGACCTCTCCATACCCCTGACTGAGAACCACTGTTCTAGCGGATTAGGGACACCCAGAGGATGGGGTTGCATCCCTGATCATTTTGGCTAACAGCCACTGATGAACTATCCTCTATAAATTTATCTAATTCTTTTTTGCACCCAGTTATACCTTTGGCCTTCACAACATCCCCTGGCAATGAGTTCCACAGGTTGACTGTGCATTGTGTGAAGAAGTACTTCTTTTTTAAACTTTCTGATTGTTAATTTCATTGGGTGACTCCTGGTTCTTGTATTAAGTAAAGGGGTAAGTAGAAATTCCTTATTCATTTTCTTCATGCCATTCATGATTTTATAGACCTCCATCATATCGCTCCTTACTCATCTTTTTTCTAAGCTGAACAGCCCCAGCCCTGTTAAGCTCTCCTCATATGGAAGCTGTTCCATACACCTTAATACTTTTTTTTGCCCTTTTCTATACTTTTTCCAATTCCAATATACCTTTTTTGTGATGGGTTGACCAGAACTACATGCAGTGTTTAATGTGTAGGTTTACCATGGATTTATGTAGTGACATTATGATATTTTCTGTCATATTATCTATCCTTTTCCTAATGGTTCCTAACTTTCTGTGACATTTTTTTGATTGCCACTGAACGTTGAGCAGATGTTTTCAGAGAACTATCCACAATGATTCCAAGATCTCTTTCTTGCGTGATAACAGCTAATTTAGACCCCATCATTTTATGTGTAGAGTTGGGATTGTTTTCTAGTGTGTATTAATTTGCATTAATCAACATTGAATTTCATCTGTCATGTTGCCCAGTCACCCAGTTTTGTGAGATCCTTTTGTAACTCTTCATAGTCAGCTTTGGACTTAACTATCTTGGGTAACTTTGTATCATCTGCAATCTTTGCTACCTCACTGTTTACCCCTTTTCCCAGATCATTTATGAATAAGTTGAACACCACTAGTCCTGGTACAAATCCTTGGGGGACCCTACTATTTACCTCTCACCCCTGTCCACATGGTTGTTGCCCCTTCAAACAATTCTAATAGATTGGTGAGGCATGATTTCCCTTTATAAAAGCTGTGTTGACTCTTCCCTAACATATTGTGTTGATCTATGTGTCTGGTAATTCTGTTCTTTACTATAGTTTCAAACAATTTGCTTGGTACTGAAATTAGGCTTACTGACTTGTAATTACAAGAATCACCTCTGGAGCCTTCAAAAAAATTGGCATTAATGTAGCTATCCTCCAGTCATCTGATGCAGAGGCTGATTTAAGTGAGAGGTTACATAGCACAGTTAGTAGTTCCTCAGTTTCATACTGGAGTTCCTTCAGATCTCTTGGGGGGACACTATCTGGTCCTCTTGATTTATTACTGTTTAATTAATCAATTTGTTCCAAAACTTCCTCTACTGACACCTCAGTCTGGGACAGTTCCTTAGATTTTTCACCTACACAGAATGGCTCAGGTGTGGGAATCTCCCTCATAATCTCTGCAGTGAAGGCTGATGTAAAGAATTCATTTAGTTTCTCTGCAATGGCCTTGTGTTCCTTGAGAGCTCCTGTACCACCTTGATTATCCAGTGGCCCCACTGATTGTTTAGCAGGCTTCCTGAATCTGATAGTATTTGTATCTTTTGCTAGTTGCTCTTCAAATTCTTTTTTGCCCTGCCTAATAATACTTTTACATTTGACTTGCCAGAGTTTATGTCCCTTGCAATTCACCTGAGTAGGATTTGACTTCCAATTTTTAAAAGATGCCTTTTTTTGTCTTTAGCTGTCTTTTGTACTCTGTTTAGCCATGATGGTATTTTTTTTTATCCTCTTGCTGTTTTTAAAAAATCTGGGGTATACATACAGTTTGAGCCTATATTCTGGTGTTTTAACATTTTTTAATGTAGCTTTCAGGCATTTCACTCTTGTGACTATTCCTTTTAATTTCCATTTAACTAGGCTCCTCTTTCTTGTGTAGTTCCACTTTTTGAAGTTAAATGCTATGGTGGGGGGTTTCACTGGTATTTCCCCCCTGTGACGGGCTGTCCACCCCACACAAGGGTTGAAGGGGTTAAAATGGCCAAGGGGGCCTAATAACCATCTAGGCTTCTCCTGGAGGAAGAAACGGGGAGTAATGAGGGAGCTCAGCTGTATAGGAACAGGAGGGCCTGTATAAAGTTCTGCAGCTGAGAGTAGAAGCAGGCTGCAGAAAGAGAGATGCTCAGTTACTGTCAAGGTGAGACGACAAAGTAGAAAGTAGCCCAGGGATACAGTAGTAAGGGATAAGATTGTGCTGACCTTGACTGCTATTTGTAGGGTCCCTGAGCTGGAACCCAGTGGCATGGTTAAGGTTGCAATGAAAGAGAAGACTTAGATGCATGCAATATCCTTGGAGGGCCAAGCCAGAAAGTGGGAGCAGTTGAATTCTAAGAGAGTGAGACTGAGAGAGTGATGGGGTGCAACTGCAGGAAGGGGTGTTGACCTAGCAGAGCTAATCCCCAGATGCTGCCAGAAGGAGGTGCTCCAGTAATGCGTGAAATGCCCAGTGACACCCCCCTCCCCAAGGATAGTAAATTTAATTACATTATCGTCACTATTATGAGCTGTTCAGACATGTTCACCTCTTGGACTAGATTCTGTGTGCGTGGGACAGGCTGTACCAACCCCATACTGATCAGGCAGGGGTTAACCAATTACTTTGGGCCCAAATGGCCACTCCCTCTTGCCCTTGCTGTGCATGCTCCCAGTGGAGGGAGCATATAAAAGGAAGCAGCTCAGCTTGGCTCAGTCTGGTATGGCTGAGGAGGAGAGCGAATGTGTGCTGTAGGCTCCTACAAGACTCCAGATGGCTGAGACCAAGGACCCTGTCTATGCTGCAGAGAACCAGTTGACTGCAGGGATAGAAGGAGACACTGAGCTGCTGCCAGCTGAGGAGATGCCTGAGGTCAGCTTAAGGGTAAGAAGCAACCCAAGGGATGTGTCAGGAGACATGCAGACCTGATCCTTCCTTTGGGGTGATTGGTTTCATAGAGCCTTGGGTAAGAACCTGGTGGAGTAGGATGGGCTTGGGTTCCCCTACCCTCCCTGCACTGCTTGGCCCTGCTGTCTAGCAGTATTGGTACTAGAGGCTAATGCCTTGGACTATTGATACTGGGCATTGCTTCCCTGAGAGAAAGGATGGCCTCTGTGGACATGTGCCCCATGGCATTGCTGCCCTGAGAGAAAGAGCAGCATTGGGGACCTTTACCACTAGATGTCACAACTACCATAGAGGGGGCAGTGCCACTTAGGACTAAATCAAGAATCACCTCTCCCCTTGTGGGTTCCAGGACTAGCTGGAGTTTTCTGCTTTTGTAGCCTCTCTAACCACTACCACAACCGCCCCCACCACCAGTGTGACCTACTATGTCATTTCTATATAGTTAGTACCCTGATATCACTGTGTCCCATTGATTATCATCATTCCACCAAATTTCTGTGATGTCTATTATATCAATATCCTCATTTAATGCAAGGCTTTCAAATTCACCCATCTTAATATTTAGACTTCTTGCATTTGTACACTAAGGCTTATGAAAATTGTCAGTATTTAGTTGTCTGCCTTCAAGTGACGTAATTGAATGGGGCTCTTTTTTGTTTGATTGCTTCTCTTCGGTATCTACTTGTACTATATCAACTTCTATCCTGTCCTCTTTAATGGGATATAGAGTATCCCCTTTAATAAGTCCTCCCCAAGGGATGCATCTGAACTGTGTGCTCCTCCACACCTATCAGCTTTCCCTCAGCCCTCAGTTTAAAAACTCCTCTCTGACCCTTTTAATTTTACATGTCAGCAGCCTGGTTCCATTTTGATTTAGGTGGAGCCCATCCTTCTTGTATAGCCTCCTTCTTTCCCAAAAGGTTCCTCAGTTCCTAATAAACCTCAATCCTCCCTCTAAACATCATTGTCTCATTAACCCATTTCATTCACCCATTGAGACCCTGCAATTCTGCCTGCATTACTGGCCCTGCACATGGAACTGGAAGCATTTCAGACAACACTATCATGAAGGTCCTCGGCTTTAATATCTCACCTAACAGCCTAGGTTTTGCCTCCAGAACCTCTCTCCTACCTTTCCATATGTCATTGTTACCTACATGTACCATGACCAGCAGCTCCTCCCCAGCACTACATATAAGTCTGTCTAGATGTCTCAAGAGGTCCATGAACTTTGCACCTTGCAGGCAATTCACCACACAGTTTTCCTGGCCATCACAAATCCATCTATCATTCTAATTTTTCATGCAAAGGTTTGCAAGTGGATGCAGATGCATCTTCTAAGTCTGGCTGGGAGATCTGCCCCTTTGCAGACCTCAGTATGGCCAGCTGTCATGATTTTATTGCCTGTCTTGCAATGTTTAGGCTTTTTAGGGGTTCACATTAGTGTCTAATGTCTGCTTTGAATCTTGTGAAGTTTCGCCTTTCTCCAGAATGGCTGTCATCTCCCATTATTGTCTTTGGGACTGAATCCTCAGCATGCTGGCTCCTATGTCTCATTAATGTTTGCAGGTGGAGGTGAGACTGCCCCCAGCATTGGCTTCCCTCTCCCATTGTTTCCAAAGGGGCTGAGCGGACTGGACTCAGGAAGGATGGTAGCCTGGTAGTCAGCATTATGAGATCCAGACATGGGACAAGAGACTTTGAAAGTGACAGGAAACAGATTGGGGGGAGGGGTGCAGCTGGGAGTGGAGAGGCACAGGATAGGAAATTATGAGGAATCAAGGGGAAGAGGATGGAGCAGGAGGAAGAGTGAGGTGAGTGGAGGGGGATATGGGTGGTAGTTGGGAAACTGATAGATGCAGGGGAATGTGAGGGTAAGAGGCAGTCTGGGGGAGCAGGGGAATGTGGCATAGTAGAGACAGAGAAAGTGATGGGTAGGAAACTAAGGGAAATATGGGAAGTAAGTGAATGTAGGGATAGATGGGAGACAGGAGGCTGCGAGGGGCCATGGAAAGAAAATACAAATAGTGCAACAGCTTATCCTGCCTAGTTAGTGTGTGTGTGTGAAGGGAGGCGGGAGCTCCCAGCAGCCAGGAGATAGTAGAGGGGAGGTAAAATCCCTCCCCCGCAAGCAGCAAAGAGGGATGCCTGCATTTAGTGCACATATTTTAGATTGAATTTTAAATCTGAGATGATCACCAACAAATTGGAGGTGGGTGACTACCCATTAGAGGTGGAAAAATCAGAAGGCAGCAAAAACAAGAAGAATGGGAATGGAGAGCCATAATGAGACACCCCATGAAAAGTAATTTTTCAGGCTTTAGACTTGGGATTTCAATTAAACTTCTAAGTCTCATAAGAAGAGCACCGAGCTGCGGAAGGTCATGAAGAGATATTGAGGAGTTTTTAAAACAAATCGAGAGGGAATCCCCGCTCAGTGCCAAAACCCAAATGTGGGGCAAAGACTGAAAATGAGAGGCATGATGACTATTAGTATAGGAAAGTTAAAAGGATGTTGGAGTCATCCTTTGTTTTATCCATACACATTTTTTCTCATTTCAGTTGAATTATTCATGATTTCTGAGATCCATATATGTAGATTACAGTAATCTAAGGGAGAACAACTGGTCCATATGGAACACAGGTACATTTGGGTATCAAAATAAGGGATATTCTTCATATGAGGGACTGTTGAGTGGTACATGAGAGTGGACCCAGCTTGAACAAAACATGTTTCTGGAGGGGAAAACGGAATGATAAAGAAGTGTTTGTCACGAGGGGCAGCTCTCTTGTAAAAGAAAGGGCTGCAACTCTTGCAGCAGTTGGCACCATACAGCCACCAAAATGCTAGCTGAGGGGGCTGACAAAAACATCTATTTGTACTATAATTTGTCTCAACAGAGGAAATAGCCTGAAAGAAAATGAATGTACAGATAATGGGTATATGAGCTAATATGTGTTGTTTCATCCACTTGGATTCATGTATTTATGTTTTCGTGACGTACATATTAGATTCAGATGTTGAGTTGGCTGTTTGGTAAATGCTATATTTTCCATATGGCATGATGCTACTGGCCAAGCAGACAGGGATATGTTTCTGCCAAGTAAGAAACATTGTCAGGAAAAAAAGCTTTGATTTCTTCCATTTAGCTTCAGGTGCATTTCATACAGCTCACTATTGCTGAGGCTAGGGTACAATTTGTCATCCTCAATAAAGTGCGTAATCAGTGTTTGGGGTTTTTCCTTATTTTCTTGAATAGCTCCATTTGCTCATTGAGGCAGAGCTTGTGCCTTTTCCAGTGAATCTGCTGCTGCTAGAGTTACATGCCCGGGGTGAATTGTAGATTAACCATGTATGCATGGTGGGGAAGAAGTTTTGCCATTTGGAAATTCTTTTAATAATAGCACTAATACTAATTCTACTAATAATAGATAATGTAGTAATTTAGGTGCACGTCACTTACAGCATTGAATTCTTCAACTTCTGTAATGGGGAAGATTGTTGGTGTGAATCAATCTTTATTTCTAGACAAACACTAGGGGTCACCCTTCTTTATTTTAAGACCTTGTTCACTGCCCAGTTCCCACAGACAATTTGTTAATTGTAGGGGAGTGTGTTACTATAGAGTAGGAAAAAATTCTTGGCTGTAAAAGTGCTAGTCTTTCTGCTGTCTATCACTGTTTTCTGGCATCTATGTTCTTTAGCTTTACCCTCTTAAGAGGAATGAATTGTGTGTCTAAAAGTTGTTCATTAAAACAGATTAGTTCTCTGAGATTTCAGATAGGATAAAGTTCAGAGAGTAAGAAGATTTATGGTTTCAATCAAATGTAGTTGTGTACCAATGTGGTTTTTGCCCTGCATAAGTGCATATGTGCACACATACATATCTGAGGTGTTTTATAGCATAGCTGGAGGACTGCGTATGAGGAACAAGTAATTGTAATTTTGGCTTTCATCTGAAAGAAAACTAGATGGGCCACAACATTCTTAGTAAGAGAGAAGTTTCTTGAATATCACAACTGTGAAAGGAAGCAGGTAAAATAAATATCAGTTACAGAAATCCAAACTTGCCTGTTACAGTACTATAAAAAGCCTGGAGCCAACTGTGAATAAGAGGGAGAAAAAGTGCCAATTCATTTTTATGCAGCTTCCTACAAAGGTTACAGAAGACTGATCAGCTAGAAATGTAGGCATTACAGTGAGTTTTGTTTCTCTGCAGCAGAAATGTGGATCAGCTTTTTCCTTGGGATGAGGGAGTGAAGGATCTCTTTTCTGCACCAAGTCCTAGTGTTTTCAAAGTTGGGAAAGCCTTTGGAATGAAGTGAGGGTCTCTTTAAAGTTTTGGGCTTTGACCGAGTGATCTATTCAATCCAAGCTTACTCTGTCTATAGATCACAGCACATTTATTGTCTGTGCAAAACCCTTGTCATGGTACGTGAACACTAGTTTGTCCTGTTTATGATTTTTACAGTTTTAAATGGTGTAATGCCTATAGAATAAAATGTCTATTACTGCAATATTTTGCACCCATTTGATGAAAATCTATTTTAGCCATTACTTATCTTAACTATTTTGGGCTGAATCTGCCACCCTCTTCTCATGTTGACTATGTGTTCATATAAAAAGGGAATCCCTATCCTGGCAGCAAGATATTCTAAAGATTGTTCTATCAGTAGCATGCTCTTTACATAAGTTCCTTTCATTCCTCCTCACAACAAACTATGAATTGCAATGGGTCACACTCCAAGCACTTCAAAGTTAAAAAATCTGGCATTGCCTATTGTCCAAGAAACCTTCATTAGGTCCGTTTGTATGTAAATGAGTTTACTGAGTGCAAGGTAGTTGGGATTAGGTCCACTCTCTTCAAGAACACCTCCTGGGATGGTCTCCTCCTTCCTATCCAAGCACAGGTCTTGTCTACGTGAAAGATACATGTGTAGCTACACATTGCAGTCCCTTTTGTCCCTGTCAGAATCTTTCACTGCAGCAGGGAAAGGCTCTGGCAGTGGGACACTATGCTGCTGAAATTAGCAGTGTAGATGGGTAGGGAGGCACTGCATTGGCATGCAGAGAGCTGTGTAGGGTCCATATCTTAAGATATGTCTTTACTGTACTCCTCTTAGCAGTGCCTTGCTGTCTACACTGCTGTTTATACCTGTGCTGAGAGGTCATGCAATACATGTACTCTACATGCCACCTTAAGTGTAGACACACCAGAGGGTGAGCCATGGCAGAAGAACTGCAGTTCAGCATCAGAAATACCATCTTTATAACATCATCATAACACTGCTTCCAGCTATTGCTATCAAAAAGATGTAACATTAGATAGTTTTATTCACATAAAAATACATTAAAAATAAAAGATTTGTCTTAAATCAGCAATAAAGATATTCAAATTTAAAACTGAGCCTGCATTTTAAATTCAATGTACTTGTATTCAATATTTATCAGACCTCTGATAACTGACTTAAACTACATAGTGAAAACAATTTGATTTACTAATGTAATGGTTAGATTTAAGCCAAACCCTGAACATAATTGGAGTTCCTGTGTGGGGAAAGTTTATGTAACTTTTCCGTTTGCATATTAAAATATAATGGAGTTGGCCTATGGTACAGGGTAGCACAATCCTGAGGACTGTGTAATGCTTTTATGGGTGATTCTAGTGGCTGGAAATAGTCAGAGCATTGGAATACCCTGGCAAAATTCTTTCCCCTGACAATACTCATGCCCCCTGAACTGGTGGCATCAGTGGGATGGCATAGATCTGTCCAAAATCCTTGCCCTAATAGAACGTATGTAATGGTGGGCTTGCCCTTTAAGGCTTGGAGGCCTAGAACTGACCATCCCTGTACAATTAGCTCTGCCTGGCACCCCAATGGAGTGTGGCGTTTATTTAGTAGTATGAGCTGGGTATGGAGGAGCTGATTCTCCTGTAAAGAGCTGCAGGAAGCTGCAGAAAGAGAGACTGCAGAGTCTGCGACAGTGGCAGAGGCCTGCTAAAGCAGGGAACGTTGGCTGGGAGCAAGTAGACTCCAGCAGGGGACCCTGAGTTTTCAGGGAAAAGGCCCCAGGAAAGGAAGGCCTGGGAGACCCACAACAAGAAGATTGGGAGCATGGACTTGCTGAGTATTTGAGAACTTTTATTTTGAATATTTTGTTATCTTAATAAATCAAGCCCCAGGGAGGCGTGGTGTTGAACTTAACAGTCTGTTTTGGTAATTTGACTGAGGGAGCCCTGGCCTTGGGAGGTGGCTGGCTTGTTCACAAGGGGGAAGAGAGAACCAGAGACACAGCCTGCAGTCATGGTTCCCTCATCCCTGAAGTGATGTTATGTTGACAATGTATTACATAATGGTGACATTCAATCAGAGATTGTAATACAACTCTGATTTGAGAAAGGTGCTCTCCGGGCCCCAAACTTTGTTAGGATTGCTGATCATAGATGTACTCTGAGTGCAAACCTGTAAAGCGTGGAGGGGCCAATACTGCCAGGGCTGGTTGAGTTAGATTCAGGTTGATTGGTATCTGTACATTGCATGCACATTACTCTGGGTTTGGGCTTTGCTTTGTGCAGGCCATCTTTGGGAACTTAAATGTTTGTTGATTGGCTGCTTCTGGATCAAACTCTAGGAAAGCTGATTGTTTCTATCAGCAGGAGGCCTCTCCGTTTGAATTCTCAAAACCAGCCCGTGATGGGAAATGCTGTTGTATTTTTATTGCTCAGGCTTCTATAAATTCTTTCAAAGTATGACTGACTTACTCTAATTTCAGTGTGTAACCCAAACGCTGCAGTAGCTTTACTTACTGCTCTGGTCAGAAATACTGGAGTGGGCCCTTGTTCTTCAACTTTGAATATGGAAAATGAATAATTTGGGCCAAGCTCTACAGTGGAGTTCTAAGGGGTATAAATTAAGCCCAGGTGTGTAAACTACCTGAATTTAAGGATGAAAATTTATGTTGGGATTCTGTGGTGCAATTAAGGACCTGGGGACAGATTTAAAAGGCAGCTAAAAATGCAGATAGGCACCCTGTGGGCTTTAGGGTTGCAAACATTCTAACCTCAGAAAACTGAACACCCTTGCTCCACTCCTTGCTGGAGGCCCTACCCCTTCCACATCTCTTCTCCGATGCCCCGCCCTTCATTCACTCCATCCCCCATCCCTCTGTCTCTTGCTCTTCCCCACCCTCATTCACTTGCTCATGTTCACTGCGCTGGGGCAGCGGGCTGAGGTGTGTAAGGGGGTGAGGGCTCTGGTTGGGGGTGGAGCCAGGGATGAGAGGTTTGGAGTGTGGGAGAGGGCTCTGGGCTGAGGAAAGGGATTGGGGTGTGGGAGGGGTACAGGCTCTGGGCTGGGGTGCAGACTCCTGGTGGGGTCAGAAATGAGAGGTTCAGGGTGGGGGAAGGGGGATCAAGGCTGGGCCAGGGAGTGGGTAATGGGGGAGTAAGGGCTCTGGGGTTGGGGGTGCAGACTCTGTGGTGGGGCTAGGAATGAGGGGTTTGGGATGGAGGAGGTGGCTCAAGGATGGGGTAGGGGGTTGGAGTGCAGGAGTGGATGAGCATTGCAGGTTCCGAGCAGCACTTACTGGGCATGGTTCCTGGCCAATGGCAGCTGCGGTGCCAGTGCTTGAGGAGAGGGTCAGCACATAGAACCACCTATGCCTACAAGCCAGAGGGACATGATGGCTGCTTCCCAGGAGCCATGCAGAGCTGGGTAGGGAGCCTGCCAGCCCCACACCATCTGGACTTTTAATGCCCTGGTCAGCGGTACTGACCGGAGCTGCCAGTGTCACTTTTTGACTAGGTGTTCCAAGTGAAAACTGGACACCTGGCAAGCCCTACTGGGCCTGAATATCTGTGCAAACCTGATCCCTGGTCCTTGGAGGTGCAGGTCCCCTGCACATTCCATTTGTGATGTTCAATGTCTCTAAGGATTTAACCTTATCGCTAGCGTGATGAAGGCAGCTGAAACCATGGAAGAAAGAGAAATATCAACTATCACTTCTACTCAGGTGAACACCATAAAAGGTCACAGATAAAAATTTATCATCATATACCCCTATATGGAAACTATATTCTCATCAATGAGAACATTAAATATTAAAATTGGATCCATGGATTCCTTTTGTTTGTATGCCAGAGATGTTGTAACTGTATGAATTCTTTATAGCAGTGGTTTTCAAACTATTGTACTGGTGACATCTTTCAGACAGCAAGCGTCTGCATGCGACCTCCCCCCTTCTAAATTAAAAACACTTTTTTATATTTAACATTATTATAAAGGCTGGAGGCAAAGCAGGGCTTGGGGTGGAAGCTGACAGCTCACAATCCCCCATGTAATAATATCATGACCCCCTAGGGGTCTTGACCCCCAGTTTGAAAACTCCAGATTTATAGCCACAAGTTCAAATGCATATATAAACCAGATATAAAAATGTAAAATTGATACTCTGACTATGGTATCATTATCCACAAATGTAATACAATATAATACTGCATCTATTGGAATGTATTGTTACATGAGACAGGTATAAAATATAATCAATACATTTTACAAAACATATAGAATAAGGTCTTAGGCTGCTGTCAATCAGCAGAGATCCATTGAACTCAGTGAAGTTCTGCTACTTTACACTAGGTAAGGCTCTGGCTATGTATATATGGTTAATATATTTTCAGTAATTGAACATTTATACATCACACTGTTGTGACACACAGGCACCTCAATATTCACCACTCTCATGTAATTAGAATATGTTTTGTACAAAGTATGCCTTGAGATATCATTCTAAAAGTCTTGATCTGCTAGACATTAATATCCTGCTGGAATGTATGGGCTATCGTTGTATGTGAAGTTATGAAGTTTAGCTATGTATGTGTTACTGAAACATGTTGTGAGGTTGAAAACACCCACAAGCAGCCTTCAGGTACAACAGTAAAAAACACAAACAATGTTAACGGCTTACTGAGGAAATACACACAAGCACAAGTGGATGGGGTACCAGCATGAATTCCTCTAAGCTCAATTACCAGCGTAGAACCTGTAGCGCTGCCACCAACCAGGAATTTCAGTGCCTGGTACACTCTGGTCCCCCCAAAACCTTGCCCGGGGACCCCCAAGACCCAGGAACTGTGTACAATAGAAATCTCTCAGAGATAGCACTACACAATAGGAGCTGTTTGACCCAGGTCACAGCAAAAGAGCTTTCCAGCTAGTGGGAAGAAAATATAAAAGAGTGAAAAGGACAGCATAAGGGGAACTCGCTCTCCCTACAACAACACACCTGGAAACACATGAGGAATAAAGACTGAACAGGGGGGGAAGTGATGTTCCCAGGCTAAAGGGATTTCTAGTCTGTGTATGAAAACCTGGGAAGCCCAAGCTGGAAGGCCAAGGCAGCTTGTGCCTTAAGAATCTGCCAGTCTGTTTATCACTCAGGGTAAGGATTTACTAATTCATATCTGTCATAAACGGATAGTTAAGAGTTAATGGAACAGAAGTACTTCATATCTCTTTTGCCTGGAAAGGGTTAACAAGAACAGTGAGCCTGGCTGTCACCTGACCAGAGGACCAATCAGAGGACAGGATACTTTCAAATCTTGAGGGAGGGAAGTTTTGTGTGTGCTGTTAGTTTTTGGTTGTTGTTCACTCTTGGGGCTCAGAGGGACCAGAGGTGCAACCAGGTTTCTCTCCAATCGCTCCAATACAGGCTCTTATAAGTTCAGAATAGTGAGTACTAGGTAGATAAAGCAAGTTAGGCCTATGGTTGTTTTCTTTATTTGCAAATGTGTATTTGGCTGGAAGGAGTTCAAATGTGTATTTCGCTGAAAGGAGTCCAAATTGGTATTTTGCTGAAAAGATTTTAATTTGTACTTGTATACTTAGGCTGGGAGGGTATTCCCAGTGTCTATAGCTAAAAGACCCTGTACCTATTCCATTTTAAATTTACAAAGATAATTTTTACTGCTTTTCTCTCTTTAATTAAAAGTTTTTCTTGTTTAAGAACCTGATTGTTTTTTTTATTCTGGTGAGACCCCAGGGGACTGGGTCTGGATCCACCAGGGAATTGGTGGGGAGAAAGGAGGGAAGGGGGAGAGAGAGGTTAATTTTCTCTCTGTGTTAGGATTACTTTCTCTCTCAGGGAGAGTCTGGGAGGGGGATAAAGAAGGAGGGGTGTAGGTGGATTTTCCTCTCTGTTTTAAGATTCAAGGAGTTTGAATCACAGCGATCTTCCAGGGTAACCCAGGGAGGGGAAGTCTGGGAGAGGCAACGGTGGGGGAAAGGGTTTACTTTCCTTGTGGTAAGATCCAGAGGGTCTGGGTCTTGGGGGTCCCCGGGCAAGGTTTTGGGGGGACCAGAGTGTACCAGGCACTGAAATTCCTGGTTGGTGGCAGCGCTACAGGTTCTAAGCTGGTAATTGAGCTTAGAGAAATTCATGCTGGTACCCCATCTCTTGGACGCTAAGGTTCAGAGTGGGGAATTATACCATGACAATATCCTACCTATCTAGTATATTAAGATCAGTTTGTGGTTTTGTTTATTTACTAGGTAATCTGCTTTGAACTGTTTGCTATCACTTATAATCACTTAAAATCTATCTGTTTCTAGTTAATAAACTTATTTTATATTTTAATCCAAACCACTGTGCATTTGACTAAGGTGTCTAGGGAAAATCTCAGCTTGATTATTACTAGTGTGTATGGTCCTCTTCACATTGACGGAGAGGCAGACTGGGTTTAAAACCATATTCTGTCCAGATTTGACCAAGGCAGGATGGTACTGCTCTGGGGTCCTAGGGTAAGTTCCCTCTAAGCTGTGTGGCCACACAGCCATGCAGTTGCCTATAAAGTGCCATGCAGGCGCTCAGGGCTGTGGTGGGGAGAGATGCCTCTCTCCAAGCCCTGAACCTGCTGTGGTGCCCCTCCCCAGGCCCTGACCCAGCCCAGCCCCAGACCTGCTGCGACCGGGGGATAGGTGCCCCTCCCTCAGCCCTGACCCAGCCTGACCCTGAACCTGCTGTGGCTGAGGGACAGGCACCCTTCCCCTGGCCCTGACCCAGCCCAGTCCTGAACCTGCCAGGGGACAGGTGCCCCTCCCCCCCAGCCCAGGTGCTGCTGCAGGGAGAGAGGCCTGGGGGGAGTCCTCTCTCCCCACCATAGCCCTGGGGAGCCCCAGTGTACCTCAAACTCCTCAGCCCCACCCCAGAGCCCACACCTCCAGATGGCACCTTCACCTCCCCAAACCCCAACCCTCTGCCCCGCCCTTGAGCCCCTCATCCCTGGCTCCACCCCAGAGCCAACATCCCTATCTACAGCTCACCTAGCCTGAACTCCAACCCTCTTCCCCAGCCCTGAGCCCCTCAGCTCCAGCCCCACTCCAGAGCCTACACCCCCTGCTGGAGCCATCAGCCCCTGCACCCCAACCCTCTGCTCCCAGCCCTGAGCTCCTTCTCGCACTCTGAACCCCTTAGCCCCAACCTGCTACATAAATTTTGTTATTCTCACATCACACTTTACCTCCATACTGGTGAACGTAACAAAATTCATTCCACACATCGATGGAAAAAATTAGAGGGAACACTGGTCTGAGGCTGGTGCTTAGAGAGCTTGTAAGTGACTGCAGCTGGGTGTGTCCCTATCTGTGTGAATGCTGGTGAAAGTGCAAGCTTGGAGGAGCTTTGCAATTTGTCATGGCAATACCGTGTGAGAGGGAGCCCTGGCTGGTGGGTCAGATGGCTCAGTGATACCCCAGTCCAGGTGGCACCCAAGGGGGAACCCATCCCAACTATATTTTAAATGTAAAAAGGAGTGAGTTTCACACTATTGAAAGCACTTTGAAACTGTTTGGTAGGACAGATGAGTTTTCTGCAGCCCTGAGCTTTGTCTGTGCTGCTGAGAGTTCTGGGGAAGCCCATCTCAATTGGGTTATAAGTTAAAGTAGTGATGGGATACTTTATTTTACATCTTCCTAATAGCTGTTTTCTGCCCATTTGAACTACTTCGGACACAGTAGGCTTAGTGGGACTTTTATTTTGACATTATTTTTCTTTAGCACACCACGTCATCTCTTCTGAATACACTCCTCTTCCATGCTGTTGGTATCTAAAGACTCCTTTGGTACACCTCTACCTCGATATAACGCGACCCGATATAACACGAATTTGGATATAATGCGGTAAAGCAGTGCTCCGGGGAGGCGGGGCTGCGCACTCCGGTGGATCAAAGCAAGTTTGATATAAGGCAGTTTCACCTATAACGTGGTAAGATTTTTTGGCTCCCGAGGACAGCATTATATTGAGGTAGAGGTGTCCTACCATATTGTTAGAATCTAGACTACTGTGAAAACCAGTGTAAAAGTTTGCCATTTTATTGCTAGCTAGAAGTATAACTTGAACCGCTCTGCCAGAGTATACTTTTCTTCATCCCTTTATTTTATAATTTTGGGTTATGTCTTTTCTTAAATGTAGTTTTAACTGCACACAGGTTTTCATTTGCATGTACAGTGGAAGAATATGAAACATGTTTCCTTGGAGACTTTAAATGTCTGAAATAATCATTTACATAAACAACACTATCATCAAAATTTCACATTCTTCAGTTGAAGGAAAAAACTTCAACATTTCCAATGCAAATAAGTACTATTTAATAAGCAATCTAAAAAAGTCCCCTTTATTGAATTTCATAATGACCAAAAAGTTACTTATCTTTAAAATAATTCCAGATTATAATATAATTTCATTTGTGGATTAATTGTGTGCACTTAAATAAGTGCTTAGAGTGTTTTCAAATTCAACTTAAACATTTATCTCTAATTGCCATGCAAAATATCATTGCCCTTTCCTCTGGGTAAGGCAAAAACAACTGTCATTCCCATTTTAACAGAGCTTGTTTCCACCTGTCAAGAGCATTCTGATTGCTTTAATCAATCTATTCATAACTCCTGGTTTTTCCCTTATAAGGTTTGCATAGAAATTCCCTCAAATTCTTATATGTTCAGTGAGCTGTGCCAACTCAATATTTTTTTCTGCCTTAGATACATATTTTATAGTATTCCCCTAACCAGACATAAAGGTTTTTTTTCATACTTCAGAGAAGTTCAAGAAAACACAAAATGTATTTCACATCTGCTCTGTTGCACTTACCCACATACAATATATCCATTAGAAAACTCCAACCGTGTTAGTAAATAAATAATTATTCCCTACTTTGCCACCTTCATGCTCCCCCATAAACAAAACACAGAAAAACTGTAGCTTGTCCCCTTTTGCTGTTGTGTTCTGTTTTAAATACTGGGCCAAGCAAGACTAAGTAGCAGGGTTTAAAGCTGTAGACACTCAGGGCACGTCTACACTGCAACAAAACACCCACAGTTCATCTGGGTCAGTTGACTCGGACTTGCGGCGCTTGGGCTGTGGGGTTATAAAATTGCAATATAGATGTTCAGACTTCTGCTGGAACCTGGATTGGGGACTCTCCTGCCTCATGGGGTCTCAGAGCTGGGCACCAGCCCAAGACCAAATGTCTACACTGCAATTTTATTGCCTTACAGCCTGAACAGCCCTCCTACCCTAGCCCTCATCTGCAGGGGTGAGCTGGAACCGATTTTCACTGGTTCACAGGAATGGTTGTTAAATTTAGAAGCAGTTTTAGAACCGCTTGTTAACTGGCTTCCCTGCAAGGGAAGCTTTGATGGGCTCAGGCTGGGAAGCCTGTATTCCTCTTCTCGGCGGCCAGGGGCGCTAAGATGCACTGCGGGCTGCCTCCTGGCCCTGGTGCTGCTGCTGCTCCTTGGACCTTTGGCGCTGGGGCTCCTGCTGCTCCCTGATGAGTCCCCAGCTGCGTCCTGCTGCTCGGACTGCTCCCAGCCACTCTCCCTGTGTGAGTACTGCCCCCCCGCCCCCTGCCCACACCCCCTCCCACTGCCAGCCCCTGCCCACAGCCACCCTCTGCCACTGCCAGCCCCTGCCCACAGCCACCCCCTGGCACAGCCACCCTCTGCTATAGACACCCGCAGCCACCCCCTGCCACAGACACCCGCAGCCAGCCCCCGGCACAGCCAGCCTCTGCCACAGCCACCCTCTGCCTGCAGCCACCCGCAGCCACCCAATGCCACAGCCGCCCTCTGCCCACTGCCAGCCTCTGCCCACAGCCACCCCCTGGCACAGCCACCCTTTGCTATAGACACCTGCAGCCACCCCCTGCCACAGACACCCCCTGCCACAGACACCCGCAGCCAGCCCCCGGCACAGCCAGCCTCTGCCACAGCCACCCTCTGCCTGCAGCCACCCGCAGCCACCCCCTGCCACAGCCGCCCTCTGCCCACAGCCACCCCCTGCCGCGGCCACCCCCTGCCACAGCCACCCCCTGCCACACCCCCTGCCCGCAGCCACCCCCCTGCCACACACTCTGCCCGCAGCTGCCCCCTGCCCACAGCCACCTGCAGCCAGCCCCTGCCACAGCCCCTGCCCGCAGTCAGCCCATCTGCATCACCTGCCCACAGCCAGCTCCTGTTGCAGCCAGCCCATGTTACACTCCCTGCCTCCAGCTAACCCTGCCCCATTCCCCTGTCTGCAGCCAGCCTCATGTCCACTGGTGCCCTGCAGTTCTCAGGGCAGTAACCCTGCACACCTGCTTCAATGAGGGGGTGCAGAGAGCAGCTGGGACCCACACATGTGCACATCCTAGGGTGACCAGACAGCAAGTGTGAAAAATCGGGACACGGGGTGAGGGGTAATAGGAGCTTATATAAGAAAGAGACGCAAAAATTGAGACTGTCCCTATAAAATTGGGACACCTGGTCACCCTAGCACACCCCCAGGGAGTGGCAGTGACCCACACATGTGAAACTGAACTCAGTTCTAGTTCAAGCCCATCTTTTTAAAAAAGAACTTTAGGTAGGGTTAACATACATCCGTATTTTCCTGGACATGTCAGGCTTTTCGGTTCTTAAATTGCTGTCTAGGAAAATTCCTCCCGGGAAAATATGGATGTATGGTAACGCTATTGGTACAAAAATGCTGTGGCACATCCCTTAAATCAGAACTTTTTATAGGGAACTAGTTTTTAAGATTTTAGCAGCTCATCACTGGTCATCTGCAAGCCTGAGTGAGCTGACCTGGGCCAGCCACAGGATATTTACTGCGGTGTAGCCAGACCCTCATTGAAGGCCTTCTTCCTGAACTGATTAGCTACTTTGTCCTTTTAAAAAATCTTTTAATAATCTTTTAATAATCTGCTACTGTATTGCTAAATATCTAGTTCTATACTGGAATCTATAACAATTAATAATATAATATTATATTTAAATAGATCCAGGAGTCTTAAACTACTTTGAGCGACTGAAATTATTACCTACATTTTTCAGATGTGGAAACAATAGTAGAGAGGTTAAGTGACCTGACAAAAGTCACACAACAAGGCATTGATAAAAGTGGATCTAGAAACAAAGTCCCTTAATCTCAAAAGTGAAATGGTTTCATTAAAGTCAATGACAAAACTCCCATTGACTGTGCTGGGGCCAGGATTTCACCCCGAGCCCATTGTGCTGATTGACAGACCATGCTGAGAGGCTGCAAGAACTGACTTGTCACCAAAATATATTTCCATTGTTGTATTAGGATTGCAAGTCTATGTTCCTAGTTAAACACATTTAGAATATGATATGTTACTTTGACTTAAATTTTATTGTATTTGTATTCATTTTAAATTAGATATAGCATGGAAACTTCATTGAGACATACATAATGTTTAAAAGATTGTTGGGGGGGGGGAGTAGAAGAGGACGAACAAAAAAATGTCCACTAAAGTTATCAGAGTGTCAACAACAGTGGAAGAACTGTTTTTTTTGTTTTTTTTCCGTATTTAAGGTGTCATGAAAATTTGCAAGCGAGCTACTGATTAGTGTATAAACAATGCTAAATGTGAAATATATCTGTAGACATTTGTTTCTTACTGTATGATGTCTCAAATGAAAAGGAGGTGGGAGAGAAAAAGCAGTTTTTAAAAGAAATTTATGGATATGAAAAAAACACTTTTTCCATCAAGAAAATTATGGAACCAAGTTTAAATTTGATGTCTAATAAAAAGTGTTATTTTATTATTATTCTCTTTGGTCCAAATTCATAGTCATCAGTTAAGTTAGACCTGAGATGAAACTGATCTTAAACACATTGTCTCTGGTTTTGTGAGATTTACATATTGTATCTCAGATTTATTTCCACCTTCTTTAACTTGCTGATTTTCTCTGAATACAAATGTACACATGGAAAGGCAATTCCAAACCCACAGAAGCAGTTAGTATCTCTTTATTTTTACCTTGTTTAATTATTTTCAGAATCTTTCTATCTTTTGATAATGTCCCTACTTCCCCCAGGACTCCCTTTTGACCTTTGTTCCCTGTTTTAAAAGTGTGAGTTTCATGTAAAAAAAAGTTTAAATATGTCAGTAATAAATTAATCCACCATCTGAGATGAAATAAAAAACCTTCTGAATGCTGTGAAATGATGATATAGTTAAAGCAAAACAAAACTGAGTAAGTGTTTAAAATTATGATTAATGTGAATAGATAAGCATTTTACCTGAATAGCATTGGTAACATTCCATCCAGCTTCCCAAGTGGTGATCAGTTTGATCTGGGCACCTTGCATGTGAGCGTTGGATTGATATCCTGGGTCCTGGTGGGACACATTAAACTCAAGGGTCATGGTAGCATCTTGTTCCTCTTTTTCCTCGCTGTGGGTCTGGTTAAGCTCATCCCTTCTGGCAAAATTCACATTTTCTTCATCAGCATCTAGGCAACCTTCCCATTTCACCAGCCTGAAAAATAGGGATTGTGTACCCCTAAAGCAATGGGGAAGAGATGAAAGAGCCTGCTTCAGGTAAGCCATCCTGAATACCAGCTATTAAAATAAAATCTTTTCCTGGCTGTCTTTATTTTTTGCAGTAGTTGTGTGTTATTAGTCCCTTTGTTAGATTGGCATTGACACTGTAGCTATGATTTATGAGGTCTGTTGGCCTTCAGTCTTTTATTTGTGTCAGTTTCAAATGCCAAACTAAAGGAACATACCCAGGGTCTTCAAGGTGCTACTCAGAGTCAATGAGGTTTAGTAGCCTGCAAGCTGAAATTTACAATTCAAATCCTTTTACTTATGGTAAGTACATAGATCAGTCACTCGTGAAGAAGCTACAAGTGGTTGCAAGAATCTGTTTCTGGAAATTATGCAAGCATGTTTTTCAATACAAGTAAATATTCCTCCAAAAAACCCCCAACCTACTGCATTGAAAAGCAGCACTGACTGACTGATACAAACAAAATGACTGTAATATACATAGAAGTTAATAGAGCAGGCTACTGCTGGGTTAAATTAAGGTTTATTACATTGTCCATGAGCTAAGTAGTCCCATCATATTTAGACCAAATTATATCATTCATGTGTAGAGTTATAATAGCACAACAACTTTAAAAAGAATAATTTATTCAAAATTAAATAGAGAACAACGGAAAAATATGTATAAATAACTACCTACTTCTCCAGATGTGAGAATTTTCTGCTCTTATTTAGTGTCTACAGAGGTCAGTAGAACTTTAAAAATGTTTTAAAAACATAAGCTAAAAGTTTAAAAACTTCTAGCATATTGATAACCATTTCTATTTCATAGTATTTTTCTGAGGAGAGAGAGCAGAATTTTTTTAATGCTGTTTAGCTCTGTCTGTTCATTCCAGGGCTATAAATAAAGTCTTTACACACCATAAGACCATAAAAACGATATCTATTTTGTTTCCCTTACTTTCATGGAGAAGCATCTGGGATTTGTGCAAGGACGGAAAATAAAGGGAGTGTAGTTGCAGGATTCACTGATTTTTAGTGTCACCTCTGTCCGTTTTCTGCAGAGAAAAGCAATCTTCTCCTGTGAGTCTGGTGTTAAGGAAATCTGCCAGTATCCCTTTGTTAAATCCAGTCTGAGTTCGTCTACCCAAGGCATGGGGTAGACATCAAATTCTGAAACTGTTAACCTTTCTGAAGTCTATACAGAAATGTAGTGAGTCATCTGACTTTGGAACCAGCACAAAAGGACTTCTCCAGTCACTTTGGGATAACCCAAGTTCTGACATGACCTTGAACTCTTTCTTGATAGCCCTCCTCAATTTTTGGGGGATTGGTTGCAGCTCTTCTGTATTACTTTACTGGGTTCCATATTAATGTGATTGTGGCCCATGTATATCTTCCCAAGGTGGGCTGAGAATATCTTTGTAAAAGTGGCCACCAATTGGAGTGCCTGTTTTGTGGTTTTTTTTGCTTCTGGTTAGGTTCTCTCAGAGGGGCACTGAGCTTTCTTTCAGGCAATCTCTAATTTGGGGTCCCAGTTCCTCAGCATATGGCATGATGAAGTGGCATTCCTTGGCTTCAGCAAATTTACATGGTTATTTTGTCATTCCTTCCCACCATTTCTTGCTTTTGTCTGATTAAATAGTTTGCAGTTCCTACCTCCTTTACCGTCTCATAAAGGCCTTGCCACTTGGCCATCAGCTTTGATTCAGAGATTGGAAGAAGCAATAGAACTCTGTTCCCGGATTGAAAGGCACATAGTCATGCCCCTTTATTATAATATAACTGTTTTTGTACGTGTGCTCCTTCCTGTAGCATAGGGCCCCGTAGCTTCCTGTCTCTCATGTAACTTTAAGACATATTGTACAAGGTTTTTGGTGGTTGGAGCCTGGCTTTCCCATGTCTCTCTCACCAGGTCTATTATACCTCTTGGCGGTTGCCCATATAACACTTGCAGTGGTGAAAATGCGGTCAAAACTTGTGATACTTCCTTAATGGAGAAGAGTCAGGAGTAGTTGGTCCCAATGTTATGAGTCTTGGATAATGAATTTCTTGAGAATTCTCTCTACCATCTGATTAAGTCTTCCACTAGGCCATCTGTCTATGGATGGTACACAGATGTGTAGGGGCCTTACCAAATTCGCAGCCATGAAAAACGCGTCACAGATCATGAAATCTGGTCTTTTGTGTGCTTTTACCCTATACTATACAGATTTCATGGGGGAGACCAGCGTTTCTCACATTGAGGGTCCTGACCCAAAAGGAAATTGCAGAGGGTCACAAGGCTATTTTTTGGGGGTTGTAGTATTGCCACCCTTACTTCTGCGCTGACTTCAGAGCTGGGCCGCCAGAGAGTCGTGGCTGTTGGCCTGGCACCCAGATCTGAAGGCAGCGCCCCAATAGCAGCAGCACAGATGTAAGGGTGGCAATGTCATACCATGTCATCCTTACTTCTTCCCTATTGCCTTCACAGCTGGGCAGCCAGAGAGTGGCAGCTGCTGACTGAGGGCCCAGCTCTGCAGGCTGCAGTGCTGAAGAATGGCAATACCATTACCATGCCATCCTTACTTCTGTGCTGCTGCTGGCAGTGGCCCTGCCTTCAGAGCTGGGCTCCTGGCCAGCAGCCATTGCTGCCCAGCTCTGAAGGCAGTGCTGTCACCAGCAGCAGTGCAGAAGTAAGGGTACCAGTACTGCAATCCCCCCTACAAGAACCTTGCAACCTCCCCCCACAACTCCTTTTTGGGTTAGGACCCCTACAATTCCAACCCTATGAAATTTCAGACTTAAATAGCTGAAATCATGAAATCTGTGATTTTTAAAACCCTACGATTGTGAAATTGCTAGGACCCTACAGATGTGTATAATGCTTTGACTTTTAGTAGGCCACAAAACTCTCTTATCAGCCAGATTGTAAAACTGGTTCCCTCATCCATCAGGATCTCTTTGGGAATCCCTACCCAGGCAAAGACCTTCAGCAGCTCATTAGTGATAGTCTTGTCATCATTGTATGGAATGGTATCACTTCTGGCTATTGGGTGACCAAATCCATGATAACAAGGATATGCTGGTGTCCAGAAGTACTCTTCTCTAGGAGGCATATAAGAATGATTATTGTTCATTTAGAGAAGATCTCCATCAAGGGAAAGGGTACTAGTAGAGTCCATGGGACTCCTTTGGTGACCACTAGTTAGCATTTGAAGCATGACACACATACATTCTCAACTTCTTTAAGGACCCTGGGCAAAAGTATTGGGTCAGGATCCTAGACTTTGTCTTATCCTTCCCAAGGTGTCCTGCACATAGTACTGTGTGCACTAACTGTAGGAGCTCAAGATGATATAACCAGGGCAGAAGTAATTGCATCCATATCTCATGCCTCTGCTTGTCCTGGTCTAGATGTTCTGCATTTTCAGTTTTTATTTGTAAAAAAAATTCAGGGAATTTATCAGTGTTTATTTTCCAAACATTAAAACCAGGATGAAATCAGGTTAAAACTAGAATTAAAAAAATCGGGGGAGTGGGGAGGAGAGACAGGGACTTTTCATAGTATACACATTTTACTACAGTATAATCGAAACCTTTTTTTAATGTACAAAGGTATTTTTTGTCTCTCTGAACTAGGAATGTTTCCAGAAATCCTGGTTTGTATACCCTTGCATAATTTTCTTCAAAGTATCCTCACTCATATAGGGCCTCTTGCTGTCTTGGAGGTAATCCAACTTTGAAAATAAGTGCTCTGCATCAATAGATCCAGGGGGTACACCCAAAGCTCACCTTGCCAATTTGCTGGAGATGGGAAATGTGTTTTGATGACTGGTCCAAAAAGCCAGCACATCTAGTTTCATATTATCAGGGTTAGGCATGTTCAGATTTGAGATTTCACCTTTAGTGGCAAATAGTTGAAACATTCTGGAACAACAGTCATGGTCTGCTGCAAAATTCACCCTGAGGAAGGGGTGCAACACCTGGATGACATTCCAAAAAGAATCTTTAGCACCAAACATTTTGGGGATCAGTTTATGGGCTACAGTCATCCCCCATTTCTTGTAAGCATTGGTTTTGAATGCATTTTTGGTTTTCTTGTGTTCTCGGATCATAAGGATTTTCAAAAACAGCTGGGTTTTCTCACTGTATGTTTCTCTTGAAGCTTTTGTGCTCATTTCAGCTGTGATTTTGGTTGTCAGGATCCAGAAAACATCTGAATTGACAAACATGTTGACAGTAATCAGAGAAAACTCCAATGTTTTCTGTGTGTCACATGGTGATTCCAAGTTTTCAACAATGAATATTACCTTGGTGTGCAGAGTCTGGTGGTCATTTTGGTTATTTGCAAGTCTCTTCAGAGTTTCTGCTTTAGAACCAACAAACTCAGGATGCTCCAGGAGACACATTAGCCCAGTCTGTGCATTATTTACAAGACAGGCAGTGAAATACAAGCTCATTCACCTATGTGGTACACCAGGGGTAATTGGCAGTTGGCTTTGCACTCATCTCACACTCTGTAAAACAAAGCCTTAAACTTGTTTGCATGCTTGAAAATGGCTCCAGATCCAATGATGCAAGATTTCACGTCTTTCATTTCTTCTGTACCAGTAGCTACTGACAGTGCAATACTAATTAGGTGAGTAGGGCAGGTAGTATAAAGCAGCTCCAGTTTCTGATTGAGTTTAATCTCCTGTGCAAATTTAGCATGTAGGAAACAGAATCTGTGTTAGTTGTAGCCAGATTTTCCCAAGTTAGTTGGTACATATCAAACATGTCAGTTATTGCTGCATTGACAAAATGGCTATCAGCAGAGAGGATGAATGTCACATCAGCACAAAACAGTGCAGGTTTATTCACTTTGAAATCAAAAACAAAAGGCCAAGAATTGGACAGTTCAAACATCAGGAGACTCATCAAAAATCAGACTAGACACCACATTTCCATCAGTTCGTTCCATCAGTCTAGATACTAAAATATCATCATTTTATTTCAGATACTTACACGTGAGGTTGTCTGCATTTGGAAGAATTTTTGCTGCTGCACAGTATTATCTCACAAAGTCACCAATAGGCCTCTCTACAATTAACAGCGATTGTCTGACAAAACAAAGAGCATGCACAAATTCATTGACACAATCATGCTGTGTCTTCTCCCTTTCATTAAAGCCGCAGTGAAAGCCATGGTGACTGTTTATCCCAAAGTTCACTTTCTTCTTTAAGCTTGCTTTCGACATTCTCCTTTATTCTGTCAGCACGAGCACTGACCTCAGTGCTGCAGTACTTGCAGCACAATGCATCCTCTTCACTCCAGTCTACTTTTCTTGAAATTTTCTAAGCACTGATTTTCTTGTTGGTATTCAGGCATAGATTTGTGTTTTCACCTCATCTTTACCTTTTTACCTTATCTTTATCTGCAGATGATTGATTATTTGAATTCAGCACCACACTAAATGGACTCAAAGAAATAGGTGGGCAACATCTCCTTGTGAGCCAGTCATAGTGTGATATTAACATTGTTTGATTTTTCAAACTTCCACCGTGTGTGTTCTATGTTTTACACCAGGGGTAGGCAACCTATGGCACGTGTGCCGAAGGCGGCACGCAAACTGATTGTCAGTGGCACTCACACTGCCCAGGTCCTGGCCACCGGTCCAGGGGACTCTGCATTTTAATTAAATGAGGCTTCTTAAACATTTTAAAAACCTTATTTACTTTACATACAACAATAGTTTAGTTATATGTTATAGACTTATAGAAAGAGCCCTTCTAAAACTGTTAAAATGTATTACCGGCACGTGAAACCTTAAATTACAGTGAATAAACAAAGATTTGGCACACCACTTCTGAAAGGTTGCTGACCTCTGTTTTACACTGTAGAACTGCTTCAGCCTCAGAGCTCCAGGACATAACAATCGCATAAAGCATTCATGTTTTTTAAAAAAAGTACCCCCAAAAATATTGAGTAGATTGATAAACTGGTATAAAGCAGTAAAAACCAAACTCCTTTAATAAAAAAGCTCGTAATTTATTGGTGAAAATTGGTGAAAACTGAAAATGCAAAACACTATCTACATGATATGACAAGTCTGTCTTAATGACAAAAATGAGGGTATGGCCATGCCCTCAGGCGGTCCACCTTCCCATCGTCTATCACTGCTTCTTGTTCAATGACCCGGCTCAAAGTATCATAATTTTTTTGCTCCATGCAGAAATCCAAGAAGCCTGTTAGCCTCTCTGGGTCCAGTTGCAGAGAGGCTGTCTCATTTTGGCCTATGGAATGCTGTTCTGAAGCATCTTCTGGATTGACTACAGAGTCTGTCATCTTCATTATGCCTATGAAGGGGGTTGCCTTTATCACCTCTCTCTCTGGGACTTCTTCCTTCTAGGCCAGGAGGTAATTAGGTTAGGGTCCTTGTCAGTGCATGTTGAAGCTTCTAAATGGTGATCACTTGTAGCTCTTCTTTGTGATCAACTTGACTACTTCACAAAATACTAAATGTATACCCAGATACCGGTATGTTGCTCTTCTCTACAATAGAGTGGGAAATAGGGGAGAAAAATGTCCTGACTTAAAATCTGTTGCATCTGCTTCAAAATTGTATTCATACATAGACAGTAACTCTTGCTGTAAAGCAGAACCAGATTTGTTTGTTTACACCAACAGTAGCCACATCTGTCAATGGTGCCTGCCTGTTTGCCATGAGAGAGAGAGAGAGAGAGTGAGAGTAAACATTACAAAGTGGAAGCAAGGAGGATAAAAAAAAAGTAAGCAAAATTCACCATGAGAAAATGTTACTATTTATAGCCTTGCTTTCTCTAGAGGTTTGGGGAGAGTCTAGAAGTTCTTGAGTTTTTGTCCTCTCCCAGAACCCCCGAATCATAGAACTGGAAGGGACCTCGAGAAGTCATCTAGTCCAGTCCCCTGCACTCAAGGGAGGACTAAGTATTATCTAGACCATCCCTGACAGGTGTTTGTCCAACCTGCTCTTAAAAATCCCAGTGATGGAGATTCCACAACCTCCCTAGGTAATTTATTCCAGTACTTAATCACTCTGACAGTTAGGAAGTTTTTTCTAATGTCCAACCTAAACCTCCCTTGCTGCAGTTTAAGCCCATTGCCTCTTGTCCTATCCTCAGAGGTTAAGAGGAACAATTTTTCTCCCTCCTCTTTGTAGCAACCTTTTATGTACTTGAAAACTGTTATCATGTCCCTTCTCAGTCTTCTCTTCTCCAGACTAAACAAACCCGTTTTTTTTCAATCTTCCCTCATAGGTCATGTTTTCTAGATCTTTAATCATTTTTGTTGCTCTTCTCTGGACTCTTTCCATTTGTCTACATATTTCCTGAAATGTAGCACCTAGAACTGGACACAGTACTGCACTTGAGGCCTAATCATAGAATCATGATTATTAGGGTTGGAAGGGACCTCAAGAGATCATCTAGTCCAACCCCCTGCCCAAAGCAGGACAAATTCCCAAATGGCCCACTTAAGGATTGAACTCACAACCCTGGGTTTAGCAGGCCAATACTCAAACCAATCAGCACAGAGTAGAGTAGAAAAAGTAATTCTTGTGTCTTGCTTACAATACTCCTACTAATACATCCCAGAATGATGTTTGCTTTTTTTTGCAACAGTGTTACACTGACTCTTATTTAGCTTGTGATCCACTATGGCCCCCAGATCCCTTTCATCAGTACTCTTTCCTAGGCAGTTATTTACAATTTTGTATGTGTGCAACTGCTTGTTCCTTCCTAAGTGGAGTACTTTGCATTTGTTCTTATTGAATGTCATCCTATTTACTTCATACCGTTTCTCTAGTTTGTCCAGATCATTTTGAATTTGAATCCTATCCTCCAAAGTACTTGCAACCCCACCCAGGTTGGTATTGTCCACAAATTTTCTAAGTGTAAAATGGTAGACTTCACCTATTAACAGTCCTGGGCTGCTGCATCTTCAAGTCCCTAAGATGCTGCTTGGGTTTCCCCAGTGAGGAGTGGAGCAAGCCAGATTGCCCACGTGGCTGGGGGCCATTGAGAGGTCATGGTCACTCTTGCAAAAGGTGCCAAGAATGAGTGGTTCCCTGAAGTGTAGGGGAAAGTGGTGGGACCCTGAGGAGTTGCAGCTGGTACCAGGTCCACCATCCATTGTAACAACTGTTGCTGGTGCAATGCCATCTGTCTGAACAGTTGTTGCTGCCTCTGTTGTTGCTGTGCTTGAGTCAGACAGCCATAGCAGAAGCTGATTGATCTCCAGAGCTTCCCTTTTCTGCTGAGACAATTAAACTCAACCTCACTTCTGGTACCATAATGTAAAGAGCTCTAGAGGCAGTCTCTTTACAGGTCCCAGTTTTCTCCTAGCTGTTTTTCCTCTATTCATCTCAAATTAGCCCTGTCCATCAACTTAACCTGACATGAGTCAATCAGCCTGTGACGGGTGGACTAAGTCCAGAGGGCCCCTGATGGAGGCTGCATGGCCTACCTCACCCAGCCCCAGAAAAGAGAAGAGGAGAGGTCCTCCAGGCAGCCAATCAGAGGAGCTACTGGAGCAGCCAATCAGAGGCCATAAGTGCCATATAAAAGAAAGCAGCAGTGGCCAAGCTGTCAGTTACTGCCTGGAGCTTGAAGAGGGACAACTAGGTGCTCAGAAGAGCAACAGGACCATGGATAGTTCACTGGACGCAGGACTTAGCCCAGGGAAGGCGTACAAAGACTGTGTGCCTAGCTGTCTGGAAGAGCAGCAGACCATAGACAGGTCAGTCTGGGCAGACTGAGCCCAGGACCCAGCCAGACCAGGTGATTGGCCCTACCGGTCTGGTTGAAGACTGAGTTCAGGGAGGGCTGTCAAAAGGATATGAACTGCAGGTACTGAGGTACTGTCCTGTTAGGGTATTAAAGAAGACAGTGCCACTGGGGAGGATACTTTGATGCTATGGCCCAATACCAGAGCCATGTGAAAGAACTAGAGACTATACACTCCAAAAGGGAGGGGAGCAATGTGTGTGACTCAGCCAGAGGACTGAGTCATTGAAGACCTGTTGTACAACTATTGGTCAGGGGGATGCTCGTGAGAGTTGGGTGCCACCCTATTGTAAGAACTAAATGAAAATCTGGCTCACCCCTGATCAGAAAGAGGGTGCCTGTAAGAGATGGTGCTGATGCCATTACACAGCCCTTAAACCCCAGGGCTTGCAGTCTTCCTTTATCTCCTAGACAGTTTCATAGAGTCACTCTGGCATGGGAGCTGTTGCCTTCTGCTATCCCTCAGGCCTTTCTGCCTTCCCAGTGCTCTCTCAATCTGTTCTCTTTCCTTTATAGCTGGGCTTGTTTTCCATGTTGGTCCCAGCTGTGAGTGCATGCCTCCAGGATTGGCAGTACTGGCCGCTGTGCTGGGGTGTGCCCAGCCTGGTTGCCTGTAAGCAGGGAAGACTTTCCTCTCCCTTCTGTCTGTGCTCAGTATAGGGTTTGTAAACCCCAGCAGTGTCTATATCTTTCCTGCCAACAGGATTTCCAGCAGCAGATCTGGATTTTAACAGCTACTCTGTATATATGGGGCCAGATTAAGGTCTGGTTTAAGTGAGTGCAACTGCTGATTTCACTAAGAAGTTTACCTACCTATACTAGCTCTGAATTTAACTTCATGAGGTCACATTATGCCCTTATTTGAACCAATGTAACCAAACTGGTCTCCCAGTTAGCTGTAAAATCTGTCCTATCCTGTACTGAACACAGAGGTCATTTGTATTATCTCCCTGGCATATGTCTTTGACCTGAGTGTTCCTCAGGACCTGCCAGCTTTCCCAATTCCTAGTTTAAATCACCCCTCCCCCCCAAAAAAAAGTGATCCATTTTCTGTGCCAATCATGCGTTTCCATTTACGTTAATGTGGAGCCCATCTCTTCTCTTTGGTGCAGCCCAGGCTCTTCCTTCTCCAAAAAGCTTTCCTCAGGCTAATAAATTGAAATGGCTCATGTTTACACCATCTTCTCATCATTTCACTGAAACTCTGAAGAACCTCCCCACCCCATTTGGTTGGCCTCATGCATGAAACTGGAAGCTTTTTTAAAAAAAGGTACCGTAGAGGAATTGGACCTAAGTCTTTTCCCTAGCAATCTAGATTTAACTTCCAGGACTTCTCTCCTACACCTCCCTATGTCAGTGGTATAAGCCTGAAGGGTGCGAGTACGTTTCCAAGTACATACCATACACAGCTCTCTAATCATCCAAGATGTACCTCCCCAATTACACTGATATTTTTATCCATGTAATGTCTGGCTGCCTCACAGCTGTTGCAGCCATTCTCCAGAAATACCCTAGCAGCAGGGAAATGCTTTGGTTGCAGGGAGGCAATGGAGAAAGGCTCTGGCAGCTCCCCACAGCTGGAGCCTTCCTCCACCACAGGAAAATACTCTGGCAGCAGGGAAAAAGCTCTGGCAGGAGGAAGCTACTGAACTTACTGAAGCCTTTCACTGCTGCCTCTCCATGCCAGAGCCTTTCACTGGCATGTGAAACTACACACTGTGGTGTGGATGCAGCCAGCTTTTCACTGCAGTGTGTAGCTACGTATGCGTAGCCAAAAGGGGTGCATAGTGTAGATGTAGTCTAGATGTCTGGTGAAATTCAGCAGTTTTGCTCCTAGTTGGCAAACAGTTCTCATGGTCACAGTATATTCATCTGTCGATATTTCTAATGACTGAGGCCCATACTGCGATAGCCTGTCTGCATCTCTCAACCATATCAGCATCTCTTGGAGTAATCTCAGGGGTGCATGAAAAATAGAAATAAAAAGTTGGTCATCTATCAACTAAGGGAATTTGTTCCTCCATTCACCTTGGTTCCCTCCCATCATGACACCACCTTCCACAAATGAAGGCTCAAGGTTGCCACTTTTGAAGTCAGTTACTCTATAGTGTCCCTCTGTTTCTTATGTTCAACAACTCTGGTCTCCAGATCTGAGAAGCGGAGATAATGCTGGGTTGAATTCACCAATGTATATTGTGTGCTTTGTATTTCTATAGTACCTTCTATTTAAATATCTCAAAGTTATTATGTACCATTCAATGTTGTCTTTCTAGCTAAGCATTGTTGATGTAGATGTTTACATTTCTGGGCAGAAAACATTTGGTTGATTCATTGACTAAGCCTTCTGTGGAAGGTATAATCTGGTGAAACATGTGATTAGCATTTTAAAAGCCTTTTTTATTAGATTAAATATGGAGAAGAACTACTTTACCACCCTTCACTGAGAATCTGAATTATGTTAAATGCAGCACTCTTATTATTCATTTTACATTTGATATATTACATGAAAAATTGTAGTTTGCCCACTGCTTATAGATGGATTTATTTGTGCTGTTTTCAAAAGAAGTCATAAAGATATCAATCAAAGTGCTGTTTTGGTCACCTCCTCCTCCCCCTTTGCAATATGTTCAGTATTTAGTGTGGTTATCTTCATTGGGGAAAGAGCAAATGGGCTCAGAAATGATCAGATACTTCTGAACACAGAACTACTGTATTTGCCTACCTGTGGTTAGGCCAGGTGTCTAGGCCACTGAAGTCAATGAAAAGAGTCCCATTAACATCATCGGGTTTTGGATTAGGCACCTTGATTACTTGCTAGCCAGTTACATACTACTAGGTCTGGTAAGGCAGAATAATTTAACAACTATTAAAAAATATGTTTTTCACTTTTTCATGATGACATTTAAAACCTATTTTAATAGCGACATTCTGGTGGCTTTATGCAAACTTATATGAAACACTTTTGCGAAGGCTCGTGCCTTCTGGCTACCAAATACATTGAAGGACAGAATAGAAGGGTAAATGCTTAAATCTGAATAAATAGAAAACTTCTGGGATTTTTGGACTAATCTCCTATTGAACTAACTTCATTAATCTGTCAGAGTGAAGAGCATATCACAGTATAGCACAGGACAATACAGCCCAGCATAGTTCAATGATTTTATCATTATTATTTATATTACAGAACTGACCAGAGGCCCCAGCTGAAATCAGGACTTCTTTATGTTAGGTGCCTTAAAATCAAATAATAGTAAACAATTCCTGCCCTAAAAAGTTTACAATCTAAATAGACAAGACAGAGGCTTGTCCTTATTCTTTGACTACTGGACATGGATTTTCCATTTTATACATAATAAATAGGCATATCTCCAAGAACTGGAAGGGACCCTGAAAGGTCATTAAGTCCAGCCCCCTGCCTTAACTAGCAGGACCAAGTACTGATTTTGTCTCATCCTTAAGTGGCCCCCTCAATGACTGAACTTGTAACACTGGGTTTAGCAGGCCAATGTGCAAACCACTGAGCTATTCCTCCCCCTTACATCAGTCACCACTTTGGTTTCATAATCAGTGGTCCAAATTCTGTTCCCAGTTACACCAGTGCAATTCCACTGGCTGTTTCATTGACCCAAATAACAGAGGAAGGAAGGAAGACCAAACCTTTTTCTGTTGTGTTTTGAAAGAAATGTGTTGGTAATCTTGGGCAAATTTCATATTTATTATGCTAAATTTACATAAAATCTTATACTCTTAAGCAAAGAAATAGTAAATTCATATAATTCCTGAACTGGGGCCAGTCACTCCTAGAGATGGCCCCAGCCTGGCCCCCTTTTGAGGGGAGGTAGGTAATCAGCATGTGGAATTCACTGCTGCAAGAGGTCATCAAGACAAATACTTTGGCTGTAAAACTGGACAATTTTATAACCATCGACATCTGGAGCTACACAAACAAAGACTATGTGACTAATTAAACCTCCATGCTTTGTCTTGGCACAAGTTTCTTGATCTATGGGAGCCAGTAAATACAGCTGTTATCATCCTCTTTGGCTACAACTAATCCACCTCCACCCTTGTCTATTTTACCACCTACACTCTTCCCAAGATTTAAATGGGAGCTAGTTACAAGTCAGGTTGCCTTCCTCGAATGATCTGCTAGCCCCTTTACTAACACACCAGCTGGTTGAGTTGTCTTCTGTCTTCTCCCCCTTTAAATCCAGGCCTTATTTCTTCTTTCTCTGTTCTCAGTTATCCTTATTCTATCTCCATGTGTATTCTTACACTTTTCTAACCCTTTCTACAGCTCCCTTTTCTCTTCTCCTTTTCTCTCCAGTTTCCTCCATCTTTTCTCCTGTCCCTCCACCACAGAAGCTCCTCTTACCCCCTTTTGCAGTGGAGCCAATGAGACACCCCTGATCCTTTCTCAGCTCTTCGTGAACAGAGTACCTTCCCAGAAAGAGCTGAGCTCAATTGAATCATCCAGCCTGTTCTCAGTTAGAGAAGCATAGCTGAAGTCTCTTCCACAGGACTGTGCTTTATCCACTTACTCCAAGCTGCCTTAATCATGGGGTGGCTGGCCATAATCTCATCCCCCAATGAAAGTGTCTGATAGTGTTCAGTTTGGCACAGTCAGTTGGCTTCAGGGTTTCTTTGGGTCACTCACTCCATCTGTCAGTCTGCTGGGGAGATCCCCAATACACAATGGGATTTCTAAGTCTTCCTCAAGTCACATCTTCAATATACAGCAGGAAGAGGGGAGGAGCACAGAGCCATGGATTTCAATTTGGGAGAGGTGAGGTTTGATGGCTGCAGAGGAGGTAGATAGCCACTACTAAATTGGGGAGAAGACTCTCCCCTCTGTACATGCTTTGGAGATCACATGGGTCAAAATCTGGCCCATACTAAATAGTGTAATGTTTAATAATATACTATGAAGTCATGGTTATCAGGACCTAAGGTGCAGCACTTACCAGCTTTATCAGTACTCACATCAGACTGAATATTCTAGAAACATCTCATTCACACTGAGTAGCTTCATAGGCTTAGCACAACCAGTACCATAACTACAACATAAGTAAAATGACACCTCCTATAAATAGTGCTAATTAAATCTATTAAAATACACTAATAGTTTGGTATTAAAACACGTTACATGGCCTTCCCAGGTGAGTCTGGCTACCTGTGTGTCTAAGACTTGTACGCTGTAACGTTCATTTGCTTTTTTTGAGTGCTTGAGTTCTTTTATTAATAACAGCACTGTTACAAATTCTACTACTGTCTTTAGTCATTTCAAATGAAATAAATACAAGTAGCACTTCTGCCCATCGTGTTCTAGAAGCTGTTATTGAAGGAGTGGTGCAGCATGAGTCCTGGAAGGACTCACCACAAGCTGATGCAGATGTTTCTCTTCAGGTGGGTGGATTCAGCTACTTCCATAAAGGCTCAATGCCAGACTTCTGCAGCTCCTTTTCTGTGAGGGTGAGGCAGGCCGGCAGCTGCTTCAGTGATTCCATAAGTTGGACAAGTGCTAAATTGCAGAAATGGGAAATGTGTGGATAGTGTTGAGAAAGCTAGTGCTGCTACATGCCAAGATTGGATTTATACTACGGCATTGATTGGTGGGCTGTTCCAGCAGAAGCCACTGCCATCTTATGCTGATGCTGCAGTGGAATGATGTCTAACCTCACCATGCCTGACACAATTCTAGGAGTCCTTAGATGATAATGGGAAATGCTTCATCGATATACCTATATTAGCATGTTTAAATGCTTTTAATTAAACCTCACAAATGGGCTTTAGGAATGCTTCAACACTGGCACCTTGTTGTGGTGATTGGGTGGAGGGGAGGTGCTGATGCTTATAGAAGAAGGAACAGATACTCAAACTCAGTTCAACCACAAGAGCTTTGTTTTTCCCTCTTATTGTGACAAGATTTGTGGAAAGTCTTGTGCAGTTTCTACTCTTGGGGGAATTTCTGTGCAGAATTTTAAAATATTTTGCATATCTTATTTGTTAAAACACAATATAATCATGCCCGTTTCAATTATTTTGGTAACTTATTTCAAAATACCTTTCAGCAAATATGTCTGTAACAATACAGACAACAAAAAAGATGCCGGCAATGTGTTTTCGACAAATAGATTCCTTACTAGGCATATTAATACAGAATTCTCAGTAATTCATTTAAACAATACAGAAACGTATTTCCTGCATGCCTCAGAAACAGTGCAAAAGCTTGGGAGAGGGTTAGGGTAACAGAGGAGCTGAAGGAGGGGAAAGTAATTGCTGGGAAGGAGCCTGAAAGTGAACATGAAGGGTTGTTGGGTGTGGGTGGGAGAAGTATGGAATAGAATTTTTTTTTTTGGGTGGGGAGAGGGATTGTTGGGGAGCCTCCCTCATGCAGACCCTGGCTGACCCCTAGCCTCTCCTATTCAGTCAGGCACATCTGCCCCTGTCCCCATCTGTCCCTGCACCCCCCCACCCCCATTCCCATGTGGCCCTGCACCCCCATTAAGCTCATGTCCTCCACTAGCCCTTCTGAACCCATTACCCCAGTGACCTCCCCCAGTAGCCTTGTGTACCCCATTCTGTCTGTCCCCCTGCCCCATACCCTGTGCCTCCTAACCTGGTCTCACAAGCTGTGAGGAACACTGCTGGCTGCTACTGTCAGTGCTCTGTTCTGGTGCCACAGCAGCCCTGGGTGGGCATAACTGCAGCATTTCTCCAGCAGAATGTATCTTCTGCAGAGAGAAAATCTGCGGGGGACATAAATTCTGAGCATATGCAGTGGCGCAGAATTCCCCTAGGAGTAAAGTTCATGGGTTCCCTCTGCTTGTTCTTATATAGACTTAAGACTCTTGTGGAAGAATCCAACCAAGTCAGGTGACATCAGTTAGGCTTCTTATATTAGTTTAATTTAGAACTGACTCTTTGAGACTTAACCTTCTTGTACTACGAGCTTTATAACTGGTGCAACAGCAGATTCTCTCCAACTGCTGTATGATCGAGCAACCGCATTGTGAACAGCACAGTTGGGCCTACATTTTTGAGAGTGTCCACTTTTTTTTAATCCAACATGAGACACCAATGGTCTGACATTCAGAGCTGCAGAGCACCCATAATTCCAAATGAATGCAGTAGGATGTGTCTTTCTCCTCTATTGTACTGATTACCTCTGCCAGTTTCATGTGAACTGCAGACCTTGCTGAATTTCTCATCTTCCGTATCACTGCGATTAGAGTACACTGTGAAAAGTACTGGGCTAAACACAGGGTCTATGGCATTATGCTTGCCATCTCTCATTTATCTGATCTATAACCACTCTTCTTTGGCTCTTGTTATTAAATTTTTATAAAATATATTTTATACTCTCCCATGTAAATCACATATTGTACCAAAAACTGTCTTGATGTTCAAGAAGATTATCTCCCCTTCTTCACAACTTTCTCAGAACTTCATAAAGTGATATTTCTTTACCTTTTATTAAGCAGTTGTGTGACTTTTTTTGATATGGTTACCGTCTTGCTACATGGCGCAAAAGAACAGAATTCAGTCTTCTATTCTAGATTTAGAAACATACTACTTGAGTTAATGGAGACACTCTTTTTATAGAAGAACTTATATCATTTTAATTTTTTTTGTAAACTTGTTTCAAATGACTTTGAGTAATTGCATTATCTTTTGATGAACTCCCTTTTCTTGCTCCCTCATTCCCCACCCACTATTATATTGCCCCTTCTCTGAGTCTTTTCTAAACGTAGACTTCAAACTCTTTGGGGGCACAGATCACTTGTAAAATTTTCAAAAGCACCTAAGGCCCAGATTTCTAAAGGTAATTAGGTATTGCTGTGCACAACATTGTAACACCTAATTGATTTAGGACCCTAATTCTCATCTTCAAAAGGATTGAGGAGCCAAAATCCTAATGACAGTTGATGGGATTTTGACTCCTAAATCAACTGTCATTGGGATTTTGGCTCCTAAATGCTAAACCCTTTTTGAAAATGAGATTTAGGCTCCTAAATCAATTGGGTATTGTCACACTGAGCACAGCAACCCCCTGTGTCTTTCAAAATCTGGGCCTAAATGTCTTAAGAGTCAAAGTCCCATTTTCAAAAATGACTTGGATGTTGTCAAGGCAGAATCCCCACTCTGGCACTTAGAGTACAGAAGGTGGGGGCCCGTAAGGATTTTTAAAATCAATACTGACCACTCCAGGTTTGTATTGAACTCCCAAGGTTATAACTTTTCTCTGACATTGGCTTGGTAAATGCTGCCACCAGCCAAATGCCAAAAAAAACCCCTTGGACCCAGGAAGGAGAACTTGGGAATTCCTCCCTCTGGGATACCCTCAAGTCCTTTCGCCTCCCTCCTGCTCCAGGAAAGAGCTGAGAAAGAAAACAAAGGAAATCAGCTGTTACCATCAGCTAATCAAACATGCACAAACCTCTTAAAACATCAAAAATCCAATCATGTTCTTAAAGATATTTTTATTAAATTTACATCTGGAACTTATGCTTTTGCTAGATTTTAAAAGAGGAATTCCAAAATAAGCAACCCAAATAGCTTTCTTGGAGGTTAGATTAAAGGTTACAAGCAAACAAAAGCATCTGGGGTTAGCACAGAGGCATCCACAAGCCTTAAAAAATAAATGAAATAAACCTAATTGCATCTTCCTAAACATTCATAATTTACTTACATATTTGGGTTGTTAAAAGTAGTTCTAGATATGATCTGATGGTTTTCATATCTTGTTCAAACTTTACACAGCATTCCTGCTGCCCATCTCTTCAGACCAGAGAGAACAACAGAGAGGGAAAGTTTCTTTCCCAATTTTAGAAAGTTCTATCTTCCCATTGGCTCTTTTGGTCAGGTGCCCATTTTCTTTTCTTTACCTGGGGGACTTTTAACCTTTTACAGGTAAAGCAAGTAGAGAACAGCTACCAAGAGGGATTTTACTGCTAACTGGCTGGCTGGGGTCCATCAAAGGGAGCTCTCCCCACCTCTGCACTTCATTTATCACAGATGTTTTGGCTCGAAGTAATTTGTTCTTAGACTCGTAAGTCACTTCTGAAAATGGGACTTAAGCTCATAAGTCACTTAAGCACTTTTGAAAATTTTACCTCCTGTCTAGTTTTTCTATCTGATGAGCGTAACTTTGGCACCATAAATATATTAAATGTCCTGAAAAAAGGACAAATCTCAGTAAAGTGAGACATTTGCCATCTAAAGACTTGTGCATGTCATTTGACAGGTCTTCAGGGAGAAGCCTATAACAAACACACTCATGCTAGTTCTTAATCAAAATATATTACTACTTTTTCTTATTGGCCCCGCTCTGCAACAGCACAATAAAGCCTCTTTTTCAAATGAGGGATGAGTGAATAGTTGACAATTCATGACTTATCTAATAAATTTAGCTTTTTCTATTCATGCAGGATCCTCAAGTTATTAGAATATCACTGAATGTGTGCATTATTCAGTTAAACCCCTGAATCGATTGATTTCAGTCACAACTTTAGATTGTAGGCTTCTTGGAGCAGGGACAGTCTTTTTGTTCTGTTCATGCAGTCTCTAGCACAAAGGAGTACTGGTCCTTGGCTGGGGCTCCTAGCTGCTATGGTAATATAGAGAACAGCAACAGCCTGGGCCTGTCCTAGTCTTAGGCACATCTGTTGTGACTAGATCCAACCACTGAAGCCTACGTGTGTTAAAGTACCCTGGGTAATGATTGGTCACTGTTTCTGGCTCTGGGGGTCTCAGGTATAACCCCAGGTGCAGTTCCCATGTCTTACACCCTTCTTGGGCAGTGGGATCCTACTGTCCAGCCACCTAGATCCTGGAACTTGGGCCTTAGCCCTCTCATCGAGTTCCTTAGATGTGTTTCCTTCCCCTGAATTCAGCTGGCTGAGAGCTCCAGTTAAGGCTTTCATGGACATTGTGGCAGCCAAACAAGCAAACAGACTTAGCAAAGGAATTTCTTAACCACAAACATTAACTTTTAAACAGCACAAGAGTAACAGATATTAGGAAACAAACCATCTCCTAAATGCAGTCTCTCTGAGTCTGACCTCACTGACCTTGTGAATCCCACGTTTGGGCTGAATCCTAGGGACAGACAGCTCTTATGCCTGCTTTGCCTGTTATTCTGCATGTGTCAGTGGAATAATCTCCTGTGATGGGGTAGTCTGCCCCTTAAGGAGCTCCTTACTGGTCAGTCCTCGCTGTCATGTGACATGGCCCTTTAAGAGTTTGTGGTGGTCTGATACACAACACCTGAAGAGATATGGGAAAAGTGGAAAGGGGTCCTAGGAAGAATTAGCAATTAGAAGGAATCACCCAACCAATAAGAAATAAACTGGAAGGGGCGAGTATAAATGCTGCCTCCTTCATACTGGTGCAGCTATCTGTAAAGTGCTACAGGGAGTGAGAAGGTTTCTGCAGGGCCTTTTGTTAGCAGAGATAAGATAGTAGTAGGGGAAAGTCTGCCTTCTGAGCCCTCCTAACCTGAGGGTGGAAGGGTTGGCTGGGAAAAGGGCCAGCTGAAGGAGAAGTTACCTGAGGCTTTATAGCTGACCTAAAATACAACTCCAGCTCTAAGGAGTAAAGCTTGGAGACTCCTATGTTAAGAAAAGGGAGAAAGGGATTGTCTGAAGCAGGGGCGGCTCCAGGCCCCAGCATACCAAGCGCGTGCTTGGGGCAGCATGCTGCGGGGGGCGCTCTGCCGGTCGCCAGGAGGACAGCAGGCAGGGTGCCTTTGGCGGCATGCCTGCAGAGAGTCCGCTGGTCCCATGGCTCCATGGAGCCGTGGGACCAGCGGACCCAGGCAGGCATGCCTGCGGGAGGTCCACCAGAGCCACGGGACCGGAGAGCGGCGGAGCGCCCCTCGTGCCATGACGCCGTGCTTGGGGCGGCGAAATGTCTAGAGTCGCCTCTGGTCTGAAGTACAACCCAGCCTTGGGAGAAGGCTTGGGACCTGCAGAATAGGGAAACTGCCCAGGAGTCTTTCATGGATCTGAAGTGGATGTGAATTTGAGTGGCTAAATAAGTGTCTTATCCTCCGCAGACTGAGTGACTAAACCATTCCCCATGAAGAGGGTGTAGTGCGGCTTGGCTGCAGTTTGTCCCTCAGCGGGGCTGTGGGGTATCCCACCGCCTCGCTCTAGTCCGCCGGCTGGTGGCTCCGCTGTCCTGGGGAATAGTGTACACTCGATTAGGGGGGTTCAGACCCCAGGTGGGGCTGAGTCACTAGTCTGAAACAGCTCAGGCCCTAGGTCAGGGCGGGACAACAAACACTGAGTCAGAATGCTCAGGCCCTCAGGCAGGGCTGAGCAGTAGTAGTTAGGTAGCAGCCCAGGCCCTAGGTCAGGGCGGGGCAGCAAACAAACAGTCTGGGACTCAGGCCTTTCAGCAGGGGCTGAGTCAATAGTCAGTTAGCAGGAGGTCCTAGCCTCTCCAGGCCAGGGAAAAGGGGGAGTCTGCCACCCAAGGAGTGGGTGGCAGGAGGAATGCAGGCCCTCCCACTCCACTGCGTCCCAGCCTGGGGCCCTAGCAGCGGCAGAAACTCGCTGCTGTCAGTGGGGATCCTGGCCGCAACACACTGACACTGACTCTGGCAGTGTTGCAGCCAGACTGGGGTCAGCTGCCCCCGGGCTACTTCCACACTTCCCCTTGTCGGGTACCTGAGTCGTCATAGCATCACCGGTGGTCTCTAACACCATCGGTTCTTCTGGGTAAGTAGCCGATGGTAGGCTCAGCGGCTCCTCAGGGTAGCTAGCAAGAGGCAGGCTCGGCCAGTCCTCCTTGGGGTAGCAAGCGCGGGGCAGGCTCGGCCAGTCCTCCTTGGGGTAGCAAGCGCGGGGCAGGCTCTGCTGGCTGGGTGCAGGCTCCGGCTGGCAGCGGCCGCAGACATCTGGTCCCTGCAGTGGCTGGGCCTCGACTGAGCTCTGCAGGCGTCCTTTTATACTTCCAGATCTGTGCCGTGACCTCTGAGGGGCGGGCGCAGGACCCAGCAGCTCCACCCACGGTGATGGTAGGGGAGGTTTGTTCCTCAGCGGGGCTGTGGGATATCCCACCGCCTCGCTACAGAGGGGTTTAACTTATCTGGTCTGGGTAATTGACTGAAAAGACACACAGGGTGTGGAGTGCTATGGGCCTGCAGGGCCATGACAGGCCACAATGGAGCATGCTACAACAACTCTTCTCAGAGAAGTAGCCTCTATCAATAAAGTCTCTGTTCTGTAGTGAGTTGGTCAGGCTGGGCAACTGCAGATTCCAGCCACGTACTTAGACTGGGGGATTCCATCCCACTCTGCAGAGAGGTTTCTGTGTCAAGTCCATTGCTTCCTACTGGCAGCAAAAAGAAGAATTGTTCAGAGTTAATAGTTCTTTCACATTAACTCTTTAGAAATTGTCCCATCCCCAAGTCTGAGCACACAATGTCCCAGAATAGAATGTCTTTATCTGGACTTGATTGTCTTGCAACACCATTTGGATGTCTTAATCTTAACCACAGATTCTTAGATTCCAAGGCTGGAAGGTACCTGATCATCTATTCTAACTCCCTGTATAAGACTGGCTATACTGGAGGTTACAGTGCAAAATAAATGTTACAGAAGCTTATACTGGTGATCAGACTAGATTATCTCACTCATCCCTTCTAACCTATATTTTATGAATGATTACAGGGAAGGTTACAATCAAAATGGCATTCACAAAACAAAATGGAGCTTATAATTTGACAGACATACCCCCTATCTGTCAGTTACCTGTGAATATTCATTCACTATTTGCATTATTGGTTAGTTGTGATTAAGATTAATCACATGGTATTTTTTGTCCTAATACAACACTTATGGCCAAAATATTCATGCCTGCAAAGTGAAAATGTAACTTCTGTGACTACTCAGATATGTGACTAAAATTTATTTTCTGCAGCCAGTGTGCAAGTGAAACTTGATTGCGTGAATGATTGTGAAAAGCAAATACAAAACAGCCATAGAACATGATGAGAGGTAATGTAATTATACATATGATTGTATGTTTGGGGAAAGGTTGTTGCAGCATTTGATAAGCTCCATTTTTAGGCTTTCAGGAGTGCTGCCCATAACTTGCTTCCAATGTATTTTTCTACCAGCTCTTAAAGCAGTTCTTTCAAAATTATTCTGCTTATATTTTTAGAAGACTGTAAATGTACATGGCACTTCAGAAGTACATAAAAGATGAGGTCCTTACCCTTAGGTGCTTAAAGTGTAATTCAGTCAGACAACAATTAAGGGGATAATTTAATACAAGATGGTAGGGTGGATGTCAGTGAACAGTTAAGTACTGGGAGGCTTCTTGAAAGAAGTGGATTTTAAGGGAGGATTTGAATAGAATGGCTCTTGTCAGATGAGAAGTGGGAAGCTGTTCAAAGCCTAAGGGACAGCGTGAAAGAAGGCGTAAGAGTGGGACAGACAAAGAAAACAGTAAGGAAAGAGGATTGGAAAAAGCATACATATGGAGAGAGTGATTAGGAAGAAATGACAGCAGAAGCATACAAGCAGAGGAGAAATTACATGGAGTCCAGGCTGAGAAGAGGATGTTCTAACAGTCAGGAAACCACTGAGATAATTATAAACCTGACAGCAATTGTTAATATTCCACACACAATGTTATAATAAAGAGTACAATAAAAGTCACCATATTAAATAGATTACTGAATATTATTTTCAATGACTGAATCCTACAGTCTCTTGTATGCTAATATTAGTTCTGTCTCTGCTATTGAATTGGAGGAAGCAGAATCTATTCTGGGAATTGTCATAGAAGGGATGACTTCACTGGAGGAGGGATGACTTCACTGTGGCTCAGGTTGAGTATTGGCTGTCCATCCCATCACTCCTCTCTCTCTCTCTCTCTCTCTCTCTCTCTCCCCGCCCCCCTGCCCCAGAGAGAGAGATTTCTATCTCTGTGTTGAAAGTTAAGGCTACAAAGTCAAGCACATCAAAGATAGGAAAGTGCACAGGCTGCATGGGGCTCAGGGAATGAATCTGGGTTATGTAGTGAATGAATCTGGGAATTGCAGGATGAGAAAGAATGGTCTCATGGTTAAGGCACCTGAATACTTACCTGGAGAATTGGATTCTATCTCTGCCTCTGCCACAGAGCTTCTATGTGATGATGCTGGATAAAACAGTTTTCACAAACAGCCACTATGGGTATATCCAGGCTGCACTGGGACTGTGCTTCTAGCTAGACATGCACTATCTCTGCTTGAGCTAGTGCGCTAAAAATAGTATAGCTGAGGTAGGATGGGCAGCATCCTGGGCTAACCACCTGAGTACAAAACTGCTGAGTCCTCCTGGGTATGTACTTAGAGACTAGCCTGAGCTGCTGCCCATGCTACACTGGAAGCTCACTCCCAGCTGCAATGTAGACATGCCCTTTGTGTTCCTCATTTTTTGGGTACCCAATTTAAGAAGCCAGGGTTTGACTTGCAGAAGTGCCAAGCACTTGCAGCTGCAAATGCAGTCAATGAACTGTGCTTTGAATGTATAAATGCTAAGAGCTCTGAAAAAAAATCATATCATATGCATCTCAAATTGGGCACCCAATTAGTTGATATTTTTGACACTCTTGACTTTAATCTCTGCCTCAGTTGTAAAACGGGGATAATAATGCCACCTCACCTGATAGGCATGTTGTAATAATAAAGTCAATAAGGTTTGTAAAGAACTCATACCTCTATGAAAGCACCATAGAAAAGCCCATAAGGAAATTAATAATTCTATATTCAGTGCAGGGTTGAATAGTGTGTAGTAAGTTATCCATGAGGCCACACACTGAACAATGAGGATAAAAAGAAAATACTGCCCATTCACAGGGCACTGTCCATCTTGTACAGTCAGGGGTCCTGTGAAAAGTGTGTGATCATGCAATTAAAGACAGCATCATAATGCATACACAGAGGGGGACGAATTCAGGTTGCACAAGCATTCTTAATTCTGGACCTTCCTAACTTTTGAGCACCTGACTTTCCAAATGTAACTTCAATGTAGAGTTTTTTAATATTATATACACATTTCAGGGGAAGAGGAAGATGGTTCCAGCTTGCAATATAGCAAAGATCTGTTTTTGCCACTCTTGTAAAATTTTACTTGTCACCTCTCAGGGTGAGTAATTCTTTTAATGAGTGGGTAAAATACCATTCATTTGGTCCGTAACACCCGTTGTAATGGTAAAGGGCAGGCTAGTCACTTTTGTATCTGGAGCTGGATAACGTTAATGACAGTTTTGCAGGGATGAATTAAATGTATGCATATATATAATAAAATTTGATAATGTAGAGAGGGGGAGAGAGCAAGCCTGAAATATTGTGCTTTATCTCAACATACACGGACTAGTATACTGCTCATTGCCAGTCTGAGAAATTGTAGTGAGGGTAACAGTATCATAGGTCCACTGTCTCTTCACCTACCTCCTCTTCTTCCTCCATGAGATAAACTCTGAAAAGAACAAGACAGTGTTTGCTAATTCATAGTGTCTAATTACAGCCCAAGCAATCTGCCACCAGTACAGAGGGATAAGAATGTAATGTGGTATAAAAACAGGCAAAAAAAGTGAAGATGGTGTCTGTGCTTCAAGTACTGAGCCTATTATGAAGATGATACTGTAATTGCTGACATTGGGCATGAGCAACTCTTTTGTAGTATATGCCAAGGTATTTCTTGCTCCTTATGAAGAGCTGGTATATGCAGCCTGAAATGCCTGTTAGATTGCTGTGTGTACATGTGATCTACAGCATCCATCACATATTAGATTCTTTGCTTTGACTCAATAGTAATGGGGACCTTCATGAGAGAGAGATGGCCCCAGCAGGCATGCTGCTTTCTGGGGGCACCTGGACTGGTACATTCTCCAGTAGCTTTGCTTCTTCCAACAAGTTCTGGCAGCATCTAAGCTCCCCTACTCAGCAAATCAAATCTCCACCTGCATTGCAAGCTTCTCTTCACTTGAGGTTTTGTATGGGATCCCTTCAATGTAGTATCCAAAAGAAATATGCAAGTGGGTTCAGAGAGGATTTTACACCAATCGTATTGTTATGTCTGTGTGCTTCATTTGGTGCAGTTTGTCAGTGAACCATCATGACCTTTTCAGTTGCGTGTCAACGTGGCATCTCCTGCTGACTGTCCTAGAAACTAGCTTACTCTGCCCATGCGCCCTCATCTGGTGACATCTCACCACTGTCACTTCTGCCTCAGGAAGTGAATTGTTCCAACAAACACCATGTCCTCTTCAGGACACAGCCCTCCAGCTGTGTCACCCTCAGTTCTCACCCTTCCAGGGGAACCATAGTCCACTGTCCAGCCACTTCCTCAGTGGCAAGTAGGGGTGGGGGGGACCCTAGGCTCACCCATTACTCCAGGTACCAGCCCAGGTACACTGTAGATGGCAGTCACACGCTGTGTTCCATCAAACCCCGCAGTCTACTTCCCTGGGCCACGTCCCTGCAGTCCCAGCACCTTCTCCACCCTTGTCTCAGGGCCCCAGCAGTCAGCCAGGAGCTGACTCTCACTCCCCTGATTTTGCCCAGCACTGCACTGTTCAAGGTGCTTGCTGCCCTATGCCTGCAAGGCAGCCACTTGTCCCCTCTCCCCAAGCTCCAGGGAGTGACTGAACTACTTTGCCCTGTGGCTCTTCTTATATGGGTCAGACTGGCCTTGATTGGTTGCTCCTCATAGCCCTCTCCAATTGGCTGTCTCCTGCACAGTCTCCCTAGGGTCCTCCCCACTTGGCTGCCTGTTGCGCAGCCTCCCTAGGATTCTATTAACCCTTTATGGGCTAGTGTGGGGCAGACACCCCATCACAAGGTGATTTATAATGTTCTACCAGCTCATTGGTATCTTTGCAGTTGGGAAATTTACCTAGCTAGACCATGCGGAAAATTTAGATGATTAAAATAAAAACCAAGTTTTTGATTCTTTCCATGGTAGGACAGAGAGAAGGGTACAATATTTGCCTTGATGAAACAGTGGTTAGAACAGGAGAGTGGAACACTTGTGATGTCCCTAATGTCAACTCCTAGGATGAAGATCAGGCCTAGCTTGCATCCACCTGAGTATAAACAAGAGGAATATGACAAATATGGTGTCCTTAGTGTTGTCTGAGTAGACAGGGCCAGTCCTAGGCATTTTGCTGCCAAGAGAAGAAAACTTTTTTGGAGTCCCCATAAACTGACTGGCTGCTCAGCTCTTCTTTTTAACCCTCAGTGTAGTGCTCCCACTTGCCCTCACCCCCTCCCAGATGCTGATTTGGTGGATCTGGAAGTTGTTGTCCAGGGCAACTGCCCTGATTGACTGCCTCTAAAGCTGGCCCTGTGTGTGGGGGTTACTCTGTTCTTGGCAACTGTATCTTAGCAACTCAAACACTTTAAGGGACAGCAAGTTTATTACTTCCTCCACAAAATCAGCAGACTCTAGCAAAAGTTCGAGGTAGGGGGTGATTTCAACACTGCAGATGAGTATGTTAAGTAATACTTTATCAGATGATGGTACTAATTCGGGCCCAAATCCTGAGATCTTTCCTTATTTTCCCCCCATACTCTTACTCAAGCAAACTCTCACACTTTGGACAGTAAAGGGATGTGACACTCTTTACAATAACTTTCTTTTTTGCCCAATTCTTAAAGTTGTTCAGGAACCTAATTCTAGACATAAAAAGTGGAATATTGATTATACGACAAGTGGGACCAGATATAAACACAATGTTAGACAAAGATCACTGGAAGGGTACTCTGATAAAGAAAGAACTGCAAACCATATAGTTGTCCTTTGTTTCCACTATGAACAGATGCGACCAAGTGCTGAGTTTGGTCACACTTTCCCAGCAGAGGCTGAATAGCTGCACTGCTCCTGAACTAAAAGAAAGTGCCTTACTATTACACTAGAATAGCAGAAACATTATGCAAAGATTAAATTGAAAGAAAGTTACGGTTAAAAGAAATTAAATCAGAAATAAGGAGTGATAAATAAAGCAAAGATGTTTGCAAAATGGAAGATCAGAATGGCCTTCCTCTGCTTCCACTCACTTTTATTCCATACCCTCCTGTCCTCTGCTCCCTACATTAAAAATGCATCAAGGCTTATGTTATAACCTTATTCCCAGATCTGGACCTTAGCGTCCAAAATATGGGGGTTAGCATGAAAACCTCCAAGCTTAGTTACCAGCTTGGACCTGGTACCTGCTGCCACCACCCAAAAAATTAGAGTGTTTTGGGGCACTCTGGTCCCCCTGAAAAACCTTCCCTGGGGACCCCAAGACCCAAATCCCTTGAGTCTCACAACAAAGGGAAATAATCCTATTTCCCTTCCCCCCTCCAGGTGCTCCTGGAGAGATGCACAGACACAAGCTCTGTGAAACTACACAGAGTGATTCCCCCTCTCCGTTCCCCAGTCCTGGGAACAAAAAGGACTTTTTTATTCACCCAGAGGAAATGCAGAATCAGGCTAGCCAATTCAACACACACAGACCTCCCCTGATTTCTTCCTCCCACCAATTCCCTGGTGAGTACAGACTCAATTTTCCTGAAGTAAAGAAAAACTCCAACAGGTCTTAAAAGAAAGCTTTATATAAAAAGAAAGAAAAAATACAAATGTTCTCTCTGTATTAAGATGATACAACACAGGGTCAATTGCTTAAAAGAATATTGAATAAACAGCCTTATTCAAAAAGAATACAAATCAAAGCACTTCAGCACTTATATTCATGCAAATACCAAAGAAAAGAAACCATATAACTTACTATCTGATCTCTTTGTCCTTACACTTAGAAACAGAAGACTAGAAAATAGAACTACTTCTCCAAAGCTCAGAGGAAAACAGCAGGCAGACAGACAAAAGACTCAGAGACCCAATTCCCTCCACCCAAAGTTGAAAAAATCCAGTTTCCTGATTGGTTCTCTGGTCAGGTGTTTCAGGTGAAAGAGACATTAACCCTTAGCTATCTGTTTATGACAGCTTAGAAGTTCCATCACTTTATTTTTTCCCTTTGAATGGTGATTTTTTTTCCCTTATCAAGAACTCAATTAAGAAACAATATCTTTTTATTTCTTCTGATCTGTACATCTCTTGATGAGTTTCTTTAATCCAGTGCTCCTTTGGTAAATGGAATGAGGCAATGCTTAGTCCAATGCCAGGCAGTGCATTCTGATTATTTGCACTGGTGCTAAACACGTGACCCACTCTTGTCTAAGTACTGGGCATATTAGGTTGCTGCATTATCTTCAAGTGTTTGTGGGATGGTATCTGCAAGTACTTTGGCAGAATCACAACTGCTGTCTCTCAAAAGAGGAGGAAAAAACCATGAGAAAAAACAAGTTAGTATTACTTCTATGTCTCTAGCATGCTTAATTTACAAGAGGAAATATTTTCTCAAGGCTTCTTTCTTAGCTTACAATGTTACCACAAGGGTACATGAGATGTCCAGCTAAAGGAATGTCTTAGTCTGGTTAGAAATTTACTAAAGCTAATCATTGTAAAATGGTTCTGCTGGTTCCGTTTTACTAGGGTGCACAAACATTCTGCAGGCTTTTTACATTGTCTTGAAGTCATTGTGCACAGCTTTGATGGCACTGTTGAGAAACTTCTCTCCCACACTAAAAGAAAAAAAAAAGATGTTTTCCATTAAACAGACCATTAATAATTGTTTTCAGAAATATTTCTGAAGATTGATTCATGCATAAAAATGCATTTAGTCAAGGATTTCTTGTTTCAGCAGGGTTTTTTAGCCTCAGAATTTTCCTCTTGAAGAAATATCTTTAATTACATTGGGCACTAGACTGGGATTTATGCATATATTGTAATTATGTACTAGTAAAACTGGAAAGCTCTTTGTTAAGAGAAAAATCAGACACATGACAGCACTTCACTACTGAGATTGGAAGAGGAATTGTGTGGTGGTTTATTATCAGCATTACATAAATAAAATGGCACTCTACGTATTGCCTTTGCTGACATAGTGTTTTAGGAAAGAGTAGGCTGGCTTTTATCATTCAGAGGAGAGTGCAAATAACCTCCAACAATAAAACCAATGTAATTAATTCCACATATTAATAATATACCACCTATGCTACTTACAGCATGTAAATGGTAAACATTTTCCTTACAAGCAAGTGATTTTTAAAATTGTTGAATGTGTGTGTATGTGTGAATATATATATATATATATATATATATATATATATATAATACAAAAAGGACATAAGCTAGGAGGTCTGTTCATCCCTAGCCTCTTGAGCATGAGATCTAAGTCACTACCAATGTGCACATGTAACTCCTATTATTGTTAATAGAATTATACACTCCTAACATGGGGAGAATATATACCATGGTATCTGTTTAAATGCAAGACTTTGTAATGAAGGGTTTTTCCAATGCTGTAAACAAAATGAACAGCTGGAGCACAGGCTTTGTTACAATACATTGTAATGATAATACAATAGGCATATTGTTGGTTGTAAAGATTATGTATAAAGAAGTTATTCAGTTTCAAAGCATAGAGTTGCAGAGGTCTCATTACCAGAACTGCAGACTGGTGCACAACTCCCTCTGAGTTCACAACCTCCCTGCTTTTCACTTCTTAGGCTCAATCTTCACTGTAAAATAACAAAATAGGTTAGGCTCATGAAGCTGATGGGCAAGCAATGGAATCTGGCAGCTGACTCCAAACTTCCAGGAGGCAACAGAGTACCAGGTTAAATATGTCCCAAATTTAAGTCAAAATGCAAAATGCCAAAATGCACTGCATACGAGAGAGACAATCTGTACACACTAGTCCAAATTCTAAAGTCCTTACCAAGGTGGCATTCCCACTTGGCCAAATCCTAAGGTTCTCTCTCATTGTCTGAAGACCATGTTATATGCCACTTATATCAGATAGAATAAAAAATATGATGTCATAAAGATCTAATGTCTTGGGCCTTCCCACCTTGACCAGCATGGTACTTCCTAAACTATTTATTTTGAGCTAGATTGAGAGTCAGGATAGTACCTTTGATTTCGTAGGGACTGCTTGTGGAGTAAGGTACAACTTGCTGTGAATATCAAAATGTGGCCCTGTTTGCAAGAAAATATCATCTCATGCATAGCTTGAGTATCACTGAAGGATGAATAAAAAAATCAAGTATTTACTCATCTTTGACATGTCCCCTCTCTAGTACTAGTGACAGATGGCTGCAAAGATAGGTACTTCCAGCTTCTCTTAGACTGGCTTAAAAAAACTCACCATCTCAAAATATTTTTGCTGCCATAATTATTTACCTTTTAAAATTATCTATTGGCTTTAATTAATCTCTCCTGGCTCACAGACTGGCAATCTTTTAAACTTTTTCCATAATCATATGGATGTATGGCATACACACAAGAACAGACATACCTCAAGCATTCATTTTCTCCATATTAAGGATGTTTAATGCCAAATTTTCCCCCTGCTATGACTCCACTGACATCAATGGAGTCATAGCAGGGTTGAATTTCTCCATTTGTGTGTGCACACGTGTGTGCCTGCTTTAGAGGCAACATTTTGACAGAGAGACATGTCAGTTTGAATGAGAAGTGCGGTGGTGGCAACCCTGGGAAATAAAAGTTAAAAATGATCATTGTGTTGCAGCAGTTCATCTGTAGAACACAGGTTCCCAAACATTTTAGTAAGGCAGCCCACCACTTGCATTTTGTCTTTTTTGGGAGGACCTATCATTTACCCTACTGCCCCTTCTCCAGACTCCTACTTGCCCTTGTTTTACCAGCCTGGCCCCTGAGCCCCCTGCTTGGCTCCCCAAAGCCCCTTGCTCTCACTGTCCCAACCAGATTCTCTCTCTGTGGCTGAGCCACAATCATTACCAGGCTGCTGACTGTCTGCTCACTGCCTCCAGCCGTGTCCTCCACACTACAGCTGCCCAGATCCTGCTCCCGACGCTGCTGCCCGATGTCCAGGGAAAGTGAGAACATGGTTGCAGGGGAGGAGAGCATCTCCAGGGCATTCACAAACCACATAGACCATTCCTGAAACCCACTGGGGGACATGATAAATGCAAAGTGCTCCACTTAGGAAGGAACAATCAGTTTCACACATACAGAATGGGAAGAGACTGTCTAGGAAGGAGTATGGCAGAAAGAGATCTAGGGGTCATAGTAGACCACAAGCTTAATATGAGTCAACAGTGTGATACTGTTGCAAAAAAAGCAAACGTGATTCTGGGATGCATTAACAGGTGTGTTGTAAACAAGACACGAGAAGTCATTCTTCCGCTTTACTCTGCGCTGGTTAGGCCTCAACTGGAGTATTGTGTCCAGTTCTGGGCACCGCATTTCAAGAAAGATGTGGAAAAATTGGAGAGGGTCCAGAGAAGAGCAACAAGAATGATTAAAGGTCTTGAGAACATGACATATGAACGAAGGCTGAAGGAATTGGGTTTGTTTAGTTTGGAAAAGAGAAGACTGAGAGAGGACATGATAGCAGTTTTCAGGTATCTAAAAGGGTGTAATCAGGAGGAGGGAGAAAACTTGTTCACCTTAGCCTCCAATGATAGAACAAGAAGCAATGGACTTAAACTGCAGCAAGGGAGATTCAGGTTGGACATTAGGAAAAAGTTCCTAACTGTCAGGGTAGTTAAACACTGGAATAGATTGCCTAGGGAAGTTGTGGAATCTCCATCTCTGGAGATATTTAAGAGTAGGTTAGATAAATATCTATTAGGGATGGTCTAGACAGTATTTGGTCCTGCCATGAGGGCAGGGGACTGGACTCGATGACCTCTCGAGGTTCCTTCCAGTCCTAGAGTCTATGAGTCTATGAGTCAGGACCCACGACTTTGGAAACGCTGATCTAGGAGATCTCCAAAGGCCATTGTCACTCTTCCCAGCTAGAAGTTCCTGGCTGAAACCAGGAAAATGGAGGGTTAAAGAGGCACCAAAACCTAGCAGCATCTTGGGGATCTGTATGAGATGCATAGAATTGATACAGATACATCTAGAACAGAAAATTAAAACCATATATTACAATTACTACACCAATATGTATATAAACACATACTTTATATTTATGAAAATGTAATACATGGTATTATTCATTTAGTATTTGTATTAATTTCTATTGCATCGGATATACTGAACACTGCAAAACTAACAGTTTAATTATGTCATATACCTCATTACCCATATATATAGAAACAAATATATTATAAACTCAGTAAGTGGATGAGAGCATGAAAAATAGAAGTTTCAAAAGTGGCTCTAAATTGGAAGATCTGCAGTACTTAAGCAAAAACCTGTAAAAAGAAAAGTAATTTATGAAAGAGTGCCTCTTTTTTCATAAGACCATCCACAACTTACAAGGGAAAGGATCATAGTATCTGAATAACAGCCAACTGGCCATATGCACGTGAACTGGTTAGCCCAAGACCAAAAAGTAACTTTCCAGCTGTCACGGTTGCAGGGAAATCCTGCAAAAAATCTTCAGCCATTGCATCTGCCTAGTACAGATCCTCACTGGCTACAGCTGTTTCTTTGCAGTTCAGACATAGGGCTAGCCAATCTATAGTCCATATAGAGAATTACTACTGAACAGAAAAAAAAATTATTGAAATTAGGACAAGCACAAAGAAGAAAAGGATTTGGCACAAGTACTTTAAATATGGGGGGAGAGGGATGAACAATTGTGACAGCACTGTTTCTCTAGGGCAACAATACAATAAATAAATAAATAAAACAATAATTGATGTAAAAAAATCACAGAAGAACTCAGTCTAGAATAAAGGAAAACTAAACATACTCTGCTCAATCTACCACCTTTTACAAACTCCAAGTGAACAGATAAGCCTTGCAGCATGTCCTGAAGGTCAGAAACTTGGGTTCTACTGGGCCAAGTATGAAAAGCAAATTGCAGACCTGACATCCCTCTGAGAATGTCCTGTCACCAGCACCACGTATACAAATCTAGGATGTTGCTTGAGTATCCCAGTTGTCAAACAAAGGCACAAATAAATAATTTGTAATATACCTAATGCCCCAATCATAAAGAACCATAAAGATAGCACATGACTTGCTATCCAGCTGTTCCACCAGCAGAATTTCCTCCATATGATTCAGTTTCTTCAACATTTTCATTGACTTGGAGTTCCAGAAGATGTAAGGAATGCCTTTGTATCAGATCCATACCTACATCTGTGGGTAAAGCCTTGTGCTTGCCACAATATAAGCTAAATATTTTGAACAAATTTGATTTTCATCAAATCCACTATAGGATAAATTCCAGACAAAACAGGTTCTTAGTTCCCTTAAACTGAAGACATTACTTTAATCTGGCCATTTTAAAAGGCTAGTCCCAGAAATCTGACACAATGCTAAAATAGTGGTAATATATTAATGATTGGTATTCCTTTCATCGGAGAATTTCATGTTGTAGCAGGGTGGTGACCCTGCTCAGGCTTGGAAAGGGTTAAAAGCCGGCCCTTGGAGAGGGTTGGGGCTGAAAGCAACTGAGAGAGGCTGATTGGGTAGGCAGCCACAGGTGTGGCCACACTCAGTTAGGGTCCGATAAAAGGGCTGGGAGCTAGATAGTGGAGTCTCACTCCACTGGTGGAGTGGGAAGTACCTGGCTAGAGTAAGGTATCTCAAACAGTGCAGTTCTGGGGAACTCTGGCCAGGTGAGACCCCAGGCTGAGTCTGTGCTAAAAGGGTCTGTGGTGGTACTGAGGCTGAAGCAGTGCAGTTAGGCCAGGGAAAGGCAACAGACCCAGACCCAAACCTCCTTGCCAATGATGAGCAGCCATTTTAGGCTACAATTTGCCCTGTGACTGGCAGTTCCTCACTGAGGCAAGGTGGTTCCCCAAGGAGGATCCCTTAGTGTGGGGGAACTGCTGTGGGGCAGTACCCCAGAGAAGGGGCACCGTGGACCAGGAGGGACATGGCGCCTGAACTAAAGGGGTAGTTGAAGAAAGGGAGAAGCAGATGACAGCAAGTGAGACACGGGCCAGGAGGAGGTGCTCTGAAAGAGCTAATTCCTGGACCAACCAGCAGGAGGTGCTGTGCGGATGAGTGGTCTGCTGTACGACACATGTTAAATTAATTTACTTAACTTCATGATTCCCTGCAAGATAAGCAATATTATACACAGCTTCTAAATGCGTAAAATGACCCACAGAGAGTGTAGTGTGTCCCAGGTCACAGAGTAAATCCTGGGTCATAGACCCATTTTCTAACCAGCAGACAACATTACATCCTGTCAGAGAGATTACTGCCCTCAGAATTCTTTCCTTTGCATGTCTTTCCTCCTCAACAATTCAGTAGTACTGGTCCACAATAATTTTCTAACTTCCAAGTCAAGTGGAGTAAGAATGCAAGAAGAACTAAAGCTCACTGGCTCAGGAGCTTCTGTTACTTAGCCCACGTCCAGACTAACCCGCGGCATCGGCAGGTTAAAATCGATTGCTCGGGGATCGATATATCGCGTCTAGTCTGGACGCGATGTATCGATCCCCGAGCGCGCTTCCATCGATTCCGGAACTCCATCAACGCGAACGGAGTTCCGGAATCGACACGGAGAGGTGCGGACATCGATGCCGCTCCGTCTGGACGGGTGAGTACCTTGATTTTAGAAACTCGACTTCAGCTATGTTATTCACATAGCTGAAGTTGCGTATCTAAAATCGATTTTAATACCCTAGTCTGGACGTGCCCTTAGGGATATGTACAAGCGTAGTACTGAGGTTGCTGATAAAAGTTCTGTATGAGACAGACCTGGAGGCTGCTTTGTTGGTGCAACGTTATGATGTTGTGACAGGAACTAACTAAATCCAGTTGTGTTCTTTAGTCACAATGAATAATTATACAATTGGGCAACAATATGACCTTTCCTTCTCTTGACTTTATTCTCCAGGATTTCCCAACACAGTCATATGAAGTGTGTAGTCTTACATGAAAGCTGCTGCAAAACAGGTGAGAATGACTTTAATGTCTGTCATTTTGGAGTATGTCTTCAAATGTCCTTTTAAAATACTCTCTTTCCTGGCCTCATAGCTATCTGGTAGAGATGCTTGGGACTGAATTTACTAATTCCGTTGACAAACTCACCAATAGTTTAAATAATTCATTATTTTTTTAATTATTATTGTTTATTTATTATTCCTAGGCACTTTGCTGAGCCACAAGCTTCGTCATGCTTACTGGTCAAACTAGCAAATGTACAAAGAACCACCAAAAACAAATGTGAAAGAACGATATACAAGTTTAACCATAATTTCTTATAATGTAGTTTGTATCTTTTTTAGCTGGTCACTAGATAGAAATAATGTACACAGTGTTGGATTACACAGCACTTTCTTTTCCACTGATCAAATGCCTCAGCTTTGCAACTGCGTTTAATCGAACACAAGTACCACTTATTGCTTTGTATATTGGAATGCCATGGACATTATCCTTTGTATAACCGAATTATTAAATCTATGTGAAATGCTTATTGGGAATGTAATTTTAAAGATTGCAGTGTGATTTTTACAAATCACAGTATGGTGAAATAATTTAGGTATAATAGTGTGAATTAAAGACAGAGGGCCAAATTCTGTTCTCAATTACATCATAATCAGCAACTCATTAATTTTGTTTGAATGTTCAATTCTTTCTTCTGTAGCTGTAAATCTTACTAATACAAAAATAACTGTAGTTTAATGTAATATATATAAATACAACACCACAAACTGTACTAACATCTTTGGATTAAAGTACTAACATTAAAATACTAGCAATGATTTGGATCTTTTTACTCACAATTGATTTAGTCAAATTAAAATATTTTTCTGGGTAAAAAGTGCACCATAAACTTAAGGGATTTATGCAGTGTTACATTTTTCTGAAGATGTAAAAGTTTTTCATAGATCACGTAACTTTTCAATACAGAGTTTCCTGTTTGTGTATAGTCCTGGAGCATGAGTCTGATCCCATAGTCTAAATGTCCTATAGACGCTAGTGAGAGTATGACAGACAGTAAAGGACTCAATCCTGACAGATGCAATGTACTATGGCCCAATTCAGTAAAATACTTAAGCATGTGCCTAAATTTGTGTGTGAATAGTCCCATTGATTTCAGTGAGATGCAGTCTCATTGACTACTCACATACTTAAAGTTAGGCACATAAGTGCTTTGCTAGACTAAGGTATGAGGCCTAATCCAAAATCACTGAAGTCAATGGAAAGAGTTCCTTTGATTTCAGTGGGCTCTGAATCAGGCCTTATATGACTATCCTGTTATAAAGCCCCTGCGCCTTTGCCAGTTTATTATGTGTGAAGTTTTTGCTTTATAAGAGAAGTCTTTAGAGAACATCAGAACTTTGTTCAAAAATGTGCCTGCCACTAAATCTAACTAATACAAATGTATAGACAGAATGACTAGAAATTAAAATGCAAGCACTGGAGTATCATCCACACCTGAAGAAGTGTTTGGAAGCCTAACACACCGTTGGTATTCAAAGCATAAATTCTTAACTGAACCTCTGTTTATTCACAGTTATGCTGCAGTGTCTTTCCCACATGCTTCTTTGGTTTCTCTATTTTACTGTCTTATTTTTTCTGGAAAATAAATGTAAAAACAAACACAAAGCATATATAGTTTATCAAGCAGAATTGCTTTGTAATAAAAGGAGCCCATCATATGACTGCTGAAGACTTTGATCTCCAAACATATGAACTTGAAATGTAGCATCTTGTGAATTGAACCCCACTCTCACGTCGCTGCACCTGCTCATGGACAGAATACTGCTCCTATTTGGGTGGATTTTCATTGCAAAGAAGAATGTCACCAAAATAACCTTTAGGACACCAGCAATACTTTGAAGTTGAAATGTGGAGAGGGAAACATATGGGCAATATCTGGAATTTTATTTGTCAGATATTACCCATCTGCTTCTCTCCCTGCCTGTATTCCTTGCAGTAATATCAATTTTCAGGAAGGCAAGTCAATATAATCCTATAGAACTGATTTAATTCCTCCCTCCCCACGAAACTCATCAGCTGCTGGCAAGGAAATATAAAACCGAGACTTGATGACTAAGCCAAAAAATCCCCATGTCCATTCCAGGAGAGGCAAAGATATAGATCAGGGTAAAATTAGTAGACAGAAACTCCCCTTGTTAATGATATCTAGCAATTTTGGCAGTTTCTCATGCAACAGACTTACTAGTTGAAGACTATTTTAAAATATACTTTCAAATTGAAAGTCTCACAGATCACTCAGAGTGGGTTATAGTTTTCCTTGGTGAATAAGTCTATGAAAATCAGTACTTGTTCTTTGGCAGTTATCTGATAATCTAAAAACATACTCATTGGGTTCTCTGCAACAAGTGAATATTTGCTTAGGGTGAGTAGATGTTTTGTTTGTAATAATTAAATGTGTATTAAGTAATCCTAAGACTTGTCAGCTGTTTATTAGGTATCTTTTCCTCTTTCAATTGGCCCAAAAGGGCAGCAAGTAGATTGAAAAGGGGCCCCTCAAGAAGCCAGGAGTATGGCTTTTGCCCTTTTTGGATGCACAGTCTGAGATCAGGCAGGTCCACCACTTCTCTCCCCTACTTATCTGCATCTACAGTATAAGAATCAACATGGTTTAAGTATCATGTTTCATAAATGCTGGTGCACATGGTAGGAGAGTAGTGGCCCAGGGTGAGGGGATAGTCCTAATGAACAGTGAGGCTGCAGTGGGTCATGGGGTGAGTTGGGATATGTTTAGATAGCAATGGAAAATGTGGGGCTTGAGCTGAGAGGGGCCTGGAAGAGAAAAGATCTGCACTTTGAGCCATCTGAACTTTGTCAGACCACAGCAGTTCTGAGCTTCACTTCTCCTCCTCTTTGCTATGCTCTCCTTCACTCAACCTGTCATGCCCACACATTCCTATTCACCTCACTTGACCCCAGTCCCAAAACCTACTCAATTCTGTCTCTCTTCCCCATCTTTCCTCCCATCTATTTCCTCTTTCCTTTCTCCTCTGAGATCATAACCTTTCCTTGTTTCCCACCCATCTAGAAACAGGCTTCCTCTTGTGCCTCTCTGCACCAACACATTCCAGAGTGCAACTCTGGTGGGATTAGGGAAAAGTGGTGATGCTGGCCATGGCTGGGTTCTTAGCTACCTGCATATGACAATGGTGCAGCGACAGGCTCAGTGGAGTTTAATGTACACATTAGGGAGGGCTGGATTGAGGACTCACGTAGGGAGAGGTCAGATAAGCAACATATGATGGCAAGAGTGGGGGCAAGCTTGAAAGTGCCAACCTACATAACCATCCTGCTGTTAGTTTCAACTTAGCTGGCACATGACCACTTTAGAGATTTGGAAAACCTGACACTCTAAAATTTTTGTAGAACTGACATGGATACTTAGACAAGCCCTGAAAAGGCAATATTCTCAGTTTTCAAGGTCACATAGTTATCTAGGAGCCAGCAACCTGGGAAGTTGCATAAGTAAGGAAGTGGCCATATAGACCGTGGAGAGACTGAGCTACAGGAAGCTCAGAGCTGGCAGCAAGAAAGCAGCAGGCTGCTTACAATAATGAATTTGTCCCCATAGCTTTGGATTTTAATAAGAGGTTGATAGCTTTTGAGTGTCCTTGAAAGTAATACTATAACACAGTTTGGATTTTTGACCCCTATAGAGGCTAGATCACATCTGAGCCTGCTACTGCCTGTTAATAGACCTTCCTTTAGCTTAAACAGCAGAGGCTCATGCTTTAAGGTTCCAGTTTCAATCTCCAGTGATAATTCATCCACAGTGACCAGATAGCAAGTGTGAAAATCAGGACAGGAGGTTGGGAGAGGGGGTAATAGGGGCTTATATAAGAAAAAAGTCCCAAATATCAGCACTGTACCTATAAAATCAGGACATCTGGTCACCCTAAATCCATCCAGCATTGTGACAAACTGTAACTAGCACAAGCATTTGCACTGCTGTGGACCTCTGTTTGGGTTGAATGTTCCCAGCCGGAGGGAGTATGCAATCCATGCTAACATGGTGTGGCTAGGGGTGAAAGTAACTTGCAGGACTTACTGGTACTGCTGGAGTCCTGAGGGGGCATGGCCTCATCCGGAAGAGGCGTGGCCTCTTAAGATTTAAAGGCCCTGGGGAATCAGCTGTGGCTGGAAGACCCAGAGCCTTTAAATCAACCAGAGACTCCCAGCTGCAGAGGTGGCTGGAAGCCCCCCGGGGCTGAGGGGCAAATTAAAGGCCCAGGGCTCTGGCCACCAGGGGGAACCCTGAGCTTTGCGGGGCAGGGGCAGGGATTTAAAGGCCCAAAGCTCCTGCTGCTGAGGGAAGTCTGGAGCCCTTTAAATCCTGGTCCCAGCCCGGCTGTGTAATAAACAGATAGCTAAGAGTTAATGTTCTTTTACCTGTAAACGGTTAACAAAGGGAACCAAACATCTGACCAGAGGACCAATCAGGAAACAAGACTTTTTCAAATCTGGGTGGAGAGAAGTTTTGGGTGTGAGTCCTTTGTTCTTCATCTGTTCTCTTATCTCTGAGAGTGATCTTTCTATCTCCAGGCTTTCTAATTTTCTGTTTCCAAGTTGTAAGTACAAGGATAGTAAGACAATAGTTTATATTGTTTTTTTTGTATTTACATGTGTGTAGTTGCTGGAATGTGTTAAATTGTATTCTTTTTGGATAAGGCTGTTTATTCATTTTTTCTGTTAAGAAATTGACCCTGTCTATTGTCACCTTGATACAGAGACCATTTTATGTCTTTTTCTTTCTTTTTTATATAAAGCTTTCTTTTTAAGACCTGTTTAAGTGTTTTTCATTGGTTAAGGCTAAAAAACGAAGGGAGGGGGAACATCTCTTTGTGTTAGAGTTACAAAGCCTGACTTTGCATACCCTCTGGGTGAGGGGAGAGAGAGATTTGATCTCTCAGTACTTGTGTTTCAAGGACTTGAAGCAGGGAATCTCCTAGGGAACCCTGGGCAGGGAAATCTGGGAGGAGGGGGAAGGGAAATGGTTTATTCCCCTTTGTTGTGAGACTCAAGGAATCTGAGTCTTGGGGTCCCCCAGGGAAGGTTTTGGGGAGACCACAGTGAGCCAGACACTGGAATCTTCTGGCTAGTGGCAGCGATATCAGATCCAAGCTGGTAATTAAGTTTGGAGGTTTCATGCTAGCTTCTCATGTTCTAAACTCTAAGGTTCAGATCTGAGTAGGACAGTTATGACAAAGGTGGGATAGATAAGATCCAGAAGCCAGTAGGAATATTATTTTCTTTTTCTCCGCTAGGGCTTTTATGCACAGAGAAAGGGTGGTTTTAAACAGAGCCAGAGAGAATTTTTTTTTCTGTTCTCTGGTTGCAGTTTGGCTTGCATATTAAGCAAGGAACTATTAAGGGTCTTTTGTTAAACTATAGCACTCCGATTGAGAGTTAAGTACCCAGCACAACACACATGCAAATAAAGTGGTTTTTCTGGTTTACTTTACATTTAAAAGATTAGCTAGAAAAAAAAGGCACTGTTGCTAGGCAAACCCCAGGAGACAATAGAGCCAACAGTTCAGACAATAAACACCGGAGGGCACCCCAACACAAGAAAACAGGAACCATGACTTCCAAGGCAAAACTGAGTGCAGAGGCACAAATCAAAAAGGCAAACCACAGGCGAGATATAGAAAAAAAACTGCAAGAGATGGAGCTGAGAGAAAGAGAGGCAGCCTACAAAAGAGAACAAGAAGACAGAGGCAGCCTACAAAAGAGAACAAGAAGACAGAGAAGCAGCCTACAAAAGAGAGCAAGCAGCCAAAGATGCAGACCACCAAAGACAGCTGGAACTCCAGAGGGAGACCTACCGGCAGGCCCTGGAATTAGAAAAGGCTAAGCAACAGAACACAGCCAATCATAACAACCCTATGCCAATGATTGTTCCCACCTACAAGGCAGGTGATGACACTGAGGCCTTCTTAGAAAATTTTGAAAGAGTCTGTCTTGGGTACAGCATCCCTGAAGACCAGTACATGGTAGAGCTGAGGTCACAGCTCAGTGGACCCTTAGCAGAGTTGGCGGCTGAAATGCTAAAGGACAGAATGAACGATTATAAACTCTTTCAAACCAAGGCCAGATTCAGAATGGGGATAACCTCGGATCATGTCCATCGGCGTTTCAGAACCCAAAAGTGGAAACCAGATGTGTCATTTCCCCAACACGCCTACTACGTTGGAAAGAATTATGAGGCCTGGATATCAGGGACCAATGTTAAATCCATGGACGAACTGCACCTCCTCATACAAATGGAGCAGTTCTTGGATGGTGTTCCTGAGGACATAACACGGTACATACAAGATGGAAAACCCAAAAATCTCACCGAGGCGGGGGAGATTGGAGCCAAATGGATTGAAGTGGCAGAAAGCAAGAAAGCTACTGTCAAGGGGAATGAATACCCCAGGGGGCACACCGACAATAAACCCTACAACCGAGGGCAACCCAAGACCCCTCCTACAACCCAAGCAAAGCCACAGACACCCTATTCTTCCACCTCACCAGTCTCCAGTAACTCACCTCAACCCAGTGACCAGTCAGCTGGAAGATGCTTTAAGTGTAATGAACTGGGAAATATAAAGGCCAACTGCCCAAAGAACCCCAACCGAGTGCAGTTCATTACACCACCCTCACACCAAAGATCCCCAGGCCCAGATGCCTCTCAAATACCCTTGGAGCGAAGGGAAATTTTGAGAGTGGGCGGAAAGAAGGTTACTGCATGGAGAGACATGGGGGCACAAGTGTCAGCTATCCACCAATCCTTCGTCGACCCCAAATTCATCAGCCCAAAGGCCCAAGTGACAATTTATCCCTTCATGTCACAAGCTGTAGACTTGCCTACAGCTGAACTGCCTGTCCTGTACAAAGGCTGGTCAGGAATGTGGACTTTTGCAGTCTATGACAATTATTCCATCCCCATGCTACTGGGGGAAGACTTGGCCAACCAGGTGAAGCGGGCCAAGAGAGTGGGAATGGTTACACGTAGCCAAACCAGGCAAGCTTCCAGACCCATTCCTGTTCCTGAGCCATCCACAGAGGCCCCGTCTGTGTTACAAGAAACCCAGACAAAGGTAGTGGACCCGAAATCCATGCCAACAACAAAAACAGCCACAGCGCTTCCAATCCCAGACCAGGAACTGGAAAAGCAGCCAGCACCAAAACTGGTGCTAGCACTGACGACAGTGCTTGCAAATCCATCTTCAACCCCAACGCCAGAGGGCGCCAGCGAGCCTGTAAGCAACCTACAAAACACCCTCCGACGCTCTTTAGCGCTTGCTAAAGAAAACCTAAAAAATGCTCAGGAAGAGCAAAAGGCCTGGTATGACAAACATACCAGAGAACGTTCCTTCAAGGTAGGAGGCCAGGTTATGGTCTTGAAGGCGCAACAGGCCCATAAGATGGAAGCATCATGGGAAGGGCCATTCACGGTCCAAGAGCGCCTGGGAACTGTGAACTACCTCATAGCATTTCCCAATTCCTCTCTAAAACCCAGAGTGTACCATGTTAATTCTCTCAAGCCTTTCTATTCCAGAGACTTACAGGTTTGTCAGTTTACAGTCCAGGGAGATGATGCTGAGTGGCCTGAAGGTGTCTACTACAAAGGGAAAAAAAGACGGTGGCGTGGAAGAGGTGAACCTCTCCACAACCCTGGAACGTCTGCAGCGGCAACAAATCAAGGAGCTGTGCACTAGCTTCGCCCCATTGTTCTCAGCCACCCCAGGATGGACTGAATGGGCATACCACTCCATTGACACAGGTAATGCTCACCCCATTAGAACACCACCCTACCGGGTGTCTCCTCACGCCCAAACTGCTATAGAACGGAAGATCCAGAACATGCTACAGATGGGTATAATCCGCTCATCTACCAATGCATGGGCATCTCCAGTGGTTCTGGTACCCAAACCAGACGGGGAAATACGCTTTTGCGTGGACTTAAGCTAAATGCGGTAACTCATCCAGACAACTATCCAATGCCACGCACCGATGAGCTATTGGAAAAGTTGGGATGTGCCCAGTTCATCTCTACAATAGGCTTAACCAAGGGGTCCTGGCAAGTACTGCTAGATGAACCTGCCAAAGAGAGGTCAGCATTCATCACCCATGCAGGGGTGTATGAATTTAATGTCCTTCCTTTCGGGCTGCGAAATGCACCCGCCTCCTTCCAGAGGCTGGTAGATGGTCTACTAGCAGGACTGGGCGAATATGCAGTTGCCTACCTCGATGATGTGGCCATTTTTTCTGACTCCTGGCCCGAACACCTAGAACACCTGGAAAAGGTCTTTGAGCGCATCAGGCAGGCCGGACTAACTGTTAAGGCCAAAAAGTGTCAAATAGGCCAAAACAGAGTGACTTACCTGGGACACCAGGTGGGTCGAGGAACCATAAACCCCCTACAGGCCAAGGTGGATGCTATCCAAAAGTGGCCTGTCCCAAAGTCCAAGAAACAGGTTCAATCCTTCTTAGGCTTGGCCGGGTACTACAGGCGATTTGTACCACACTACAGCCAAATCGCTGCCCCACTGACCGACCTGACCAAAAAGACCCAGCCAAATGCAGTTAAGTGGACTGATCAGTGTCAAAAGGCCTTTACCCAACTTAAGGCAACGCTCATGTCTGACCCTGTGCTCAGGGCCCCAGACTTTGACAAGCCATTCCTAGTCACCACAGATGCATCTGAGCGTGGTATAGGAGCAGTTCTCATGCAGGAAGCAATGGATCACAACTTCCATCCTGTCGTGTTTCTCAGCAAGAAACTGTCTGAGAGGGAAAGTCACTGGTCAGTCAGTGAAAAGGAATGCTACGCCATTGTGTACGCCCTGGAAAAGCTACGCCCATATGTTTTGGGACGGCGGTTCCAACTACAAACTGACCATGCTGCACTAAAGTGGCTTCCTACTGCTAAGGTGTCATAACATTTCTTCCCAGATCTGGACCTTAGTGTCTAAAATATGAGTGTTAGCATGAAAACCTCCAAGCTCAGTTACCAGCTTGGACCTGGTATTGCTGCCACCAGCTAGGAATTATACAGTGCCTAGCTCAGTGTGGTCTCCCCAAAACCTTCCCTGGGGGACCCCCAGACTCAGATGCCTTGAGTCTTACAACAAAGGGAAATAACCCCCTCCCCTTGTTTCCTTGTTTCTTCCTCCCAGGCTCCCCTCCCTGGACGACCCTAGGAGATTCCCTGCTTCCAGTCCTGGAAACACAAGTACCGAGAGATCTAATCTCTCTTCCCCCTCACCCAGAGGGTATGCAAAGTCAGGCTTAGTAAATCTAACACAAAGAGATTTTCCCCCTGACTTCTTCCTCCCACCAATTCCCTGGTGAGCTGCAGACTCAATTCCCTGGAGTCCCCACGAAAGAAAAACTCCAACAGGTCTTAAAAAGAAAGCTTTATATAAAAAGAATGAAAAAGGACATTAAAAATAGTCTCTGTATTAAGGTGACAATGTACAGGGTCAATTGCTTAAGAAAAAAAGTGAATAAACAGCCTTATTCCGAAAGAATACAATTTAACACATTCCAGCAACTACACACATGTAAATACAAAAGAAAACAATATAAACCTATTGTCTTACTATCCTTGTACTTACAACTTGGAAACAGAAGATTAGAAAGCCTGGAGATAGAAAAATCACTCTCAGAGCCGAGAGGGTCAGACCCAAGACAAAGAACAAAGAACTCACACAAAAAACTTCCCTCCACCCAGATTTGAAAAAGTCTTGTTTCCTGATTGGTCCTCTGGTCAGGTGTTTCAGGTTACTGTTTGTTAACCCTTTACAGGTAAAAGAACATTAACCCTTAGCTATCTGTTTATGACACAAGGGGAACAACAAGAAACTTCTTCGCTGGAGTTTAGCTCTCCAAGATTTTGATTTTGAAATTCAGCACATTTGAGTGTTAAGATTAGTTCCTGTCTGTATCCTAAAACTTGCCCATACCGGTATTGCCCAGGCCTCTTCCTTTGTCATTCAGTGTTAAACGCATTCTGAACTATATGCATTTCCTTACCTTTTGGGGGCGAAGCCAGACTTTCAGACACCTGCTCCCCTACTTGGTGTAAACTTTGCTTGTACCAATCAGAAACGAACACACACAGTTTTTGGGCCCTGTCCCCTATGACACTTCTATGATGTCATAGTGGGTATTTTAGGCTGGTCTACCATGTGCAGGCAGAAGAGGAGAAAGAAAAACGAATCCTGTGTACCTTGTGCACACCCGTAACCGAGCCTGATCACCTCGAAGCCTCTCTCAGCTCACGTGTTTTAAGCAGAGTTTCTATGTTTGCCGGTCGTTATGAGTAGGTTTGTATTCGTAAGTATTGGTTATTACTAAATGCTGCATCCGTGTTTATAAATATTGTTTACTGCATCTTTGTTTATAAATATTGTTTGATAGTACATACTTTAGCCATTGTATGTTTTAATTTCCATTAACCCTATTAGCTAATCATACACTGCTCCCCTACCCCTTGTAACTATCCCCAATAAAACTTTAAATTAATTAATTTTAGTTGTGTGCGTGCCTGCAGTTTGCATCGTGACCCATATCCTCCTTGCATCCCTTACTTATACAGTCTATTGCCACGTGCAGCCTGGTAAATAACAGGTCTGCATTTTGCTTTCGCCCCTAAAATTACATGGCAATCTACATTGAGGAGCTTCTAACAAAGTAGCTAATGCACTCTCTCGTGAAAGTTTCCCAGAATCCAGTAGTTAAAAAGTGTTCTTAAAAGGTAAAAGTCTGTTAGTTATATACTTAGTGGTATATGTAAAGGTGCATGTGTTGTATTAATCTGTTCATTTTAAAGTTCTAGGAGGAAATCGCCACCAGTGAGGTTCCCCACTGTCTGCAATTTGGGGGGCGTGTCATAAACAGATAGCTAAGGGTTAATGTTCTTTTACCTATAAAGGGTTAACAAAGGGAACCAAACACCTGACCAGAGGACCAATCAGGAAACAAGACTTTTTCAAATCTGGGTGGAGGGAAGCTTTGTGTGTGAGTCCTTTGTTCTTGGTCTGTTCTCTTTCTCGTCTCTGAGAGTGATCTTTCTATCTCCAGGCTTTCTAATCTTCTGTTTCCAAGTTGTAAGTACAAGGATAGTAAGACAATAGGTTTATATTGGTTTTTTTTTGTATTTACATGTGTGTAGTTGCTGGAATGTGTTAAATTGTATTCTTTTTGGATAAGGCTGTTTATTCATTTTTTCTGTTAAGAAATTGACCCTGTCTATTGTCACCTTGATACAGAGACCATTTTATGTCTTTTTCTTTCTTTTTTATATAAAGCTTTCTTTTAAAGACTTGTTTAAGTGTTTTTCACTGGTTAAGGCTAAGAAACGAAGGGAGGGGGAACATCTCTTTGTGTTAGAGTTACAAAGCCTGACTTTGCATACCCTCTGGGTGAGGGGAGAGAGAGATTAGATCTCTCGGTACTTGTGTTTCAAGGACTTGAAGCAGGGAATCTCCTAGGGAACCCAGGGCAGGGAAATCTGGGAGGGTTTATTCCCCTTTGTTGTGAGACTCAAGGAATCTGAGTCTTGGGGTCCCCCAGGGAAGGCTTTGGGGAGACCACATGAGCCAGACACTGGAATCTTCTGGCTGGTGACAGCGATATCAGATCCAAGCTGGTAATTAAGTTTGGAGGTTTCATGCTAGCTTCTATGTTCTGAACTCTAAGGTTCAGATCTGAGTAGGACAGTTATGACAGGCTGCCAGAGCCGTGGCCGCGGTTCAATGAGCTCTGGGCTGCCTGCAGCCACGGAGAGCTCTGAGCCCTTTAAATCCCTGCCCCAGCCCAGATGTCAGAGCCGCGGCCAGGATTCAAAGGGCTCTGGGCTGCCCGCAGTGGCGGGAGCTCTGAGTCCTTTAAAACTCAGCCGCAGCCAGGATTTAAAGGGATCTGGGCTGCCCGCAGCGGCGGGGAGCTCTGAGCCCTTTAAACCCCTGCCCTAGCCCAGCCGCTGGAGCCACGGCTGGGATTCAAAGGGCTCTGGGCTGCCCACAGCTGAGTTTAAACTGTTCTTTTGCAGGCAGCAGCAGCAGGCATCTCAGCCAGTCTCCCTACTGCAAGCTAGAGCCTAGAGGAGAACCCCTGCTGGCAGAGGGGGGAGGAATGCAAAGCCTTGTCTGCAGCCTGGCTGGAGAAGGGGGAGAGAGGAGACAAGAAACCAATGTTACAGTGAGTTTTCCCCCTCCATTTGCTTTTATTAGCTCTGGATTTAAGCTGTGCAGCCAAATGCTTGTATTTGTTGTGTATATTAGTATTAGGGAGATCCCCTCATCCCGGGGGCAGAAGAGGACTGCCCTTGCCATGGTCAACACACACTCCCCTCAACTACTGTGCGTGAAATTAACAAGGATGCCAGAAACCTAGCCCTGGGGGCTGAACCATCAGGGAACAGCCGAGTTTAAACTATTCTTATGCATGGAGCAGGCTTCTTTCTCCCTCCCTCAGTCAGTCTCCTTTTCTTACTGGTCCTCCGTACTGGCCTGTACCAGCTTACTTTCACCTCTGGGTGTGGCTCTTACAGCAGCTTAATGAATGCAGCTGTAACTGCCTCTGACTTAACAGGCCTGGTACTTTAGCTCATGTAGTTGAGACTCATTCTTATATGAAAAAACAAGTCCTTATGGCACTTTAGAGACTAACAAATTTATTTGGGCATAAGTTTTTGTGGTCTAAAACACACAAGCTTATGCCCAAATTTGTTAGGATACGTCTACATTACCCGCCGGATTGGCAGGTAGCGATCGATCTATCAGGGATCAATTTATCGCATGTAGTGAGACACAATAGATCGATCCCCAATTGTTCTCCTGCCGACTGCTGAACTCCAGCAGTGCAAGAGGTGGAAGCAAAGTCAACAGGGGAGCCACAGCCATCGATCCAGCGCCGCGAGGATGCGAAGTAAGTAATTTTAATTCAATCTAAGATACATTGACTTCAGCTACGCTACTCTTGTAGCTGAAGTTGCGTATTTTAGATTGATTTTTCTCCCTCTTTCCCTCCCCACTCTCAGTGTAGCCCAGGCCTGAGTCTCTAAGGTACCCCAAGGACTCCTCGTTGTCTTTGCTGATACAGACTAACACGGCTACCACTCTGATTCTTTTATGAGTGATGCGACTAGTTTTCAGATGCCCTGATTACAAAATGTGAACTGCTCCATTTTGGAACTCCAGGGAATATATTTGGAGTGAACAGCTTTGAGCTTTTAGTTACCTTGCATTTCAGCAGTGTACTTTCATCCTCGTGCTACTTAGCAGCCAAAGTTATGTGTTTTGTTCCCTGTTCCCTGAGAGGGATCAGCAAGAGATACTATTTCCCATAAAGCTCTTAGACTAAAATGTGACAGTGAGACTATGCTAGATTGGTTTGACTAATTTCCTTCCAACATGCCACTCATTACATATACTATTGCAACAAAGCAATTAACTTTCAACTGCAGAACTATCAATGCTAGTCTTGAATTTGGGTTTTCCAGTAAGATCTGCAGAATGCTGGTACCTCATCACTGGGAAAGTGGAGGGTACAGTGTTTTCTATTTACTTAAGAGTGACAAATGGCTGACAGTTGAAGGAACTTAGCTGTTCTCATTTTATTGAGAGAGAATCTGTTGAATGTATTAGAAGTAATGGGAGTTTTCAAAACAGTGCACATACTCGAGCCATGTTATTTTCAATAAAACCTCAAGATCAGTTTTTGCAAGGACAAGAAACGGCTCTACTAAATGTGGAGTAATAGTGAAAGAAATGCATGGGCTGCATTGTTGGATATAACAGTACAATCTATTATCAGCAAAATACAATGCTCTCTTGAGTGTGAACCTGAAATGTCTGAAAAAAATTATCAACAAAGAAGTTCATGACTTTGAGAGCTGAAGTAGGCATACCCAGATTTGTGGGACTATGGCAAACTTTCCATGTCTGAAATTGCTTGACAAATTCATTACCCAAACTCCATTTAAACAGGAACTGTCATAGGAAGTTCAGATAATGATTATGGACTTCAGTGCATAAACACTTATATGAGGGTGTATTTATGCCTGACTTGAGCAAATACATATAATTGTTTAATCTGAAATCTGAAGATTAATTTAAAAAAAGTTAAGAAAACTTTATGGATGCACTGGTAAGCATTCAAATCAGGAAGTAGTTGACAGTGCAATCTTAACTACTCAGTTTTGTGTGGATGAATCATAATGCAGTCTCTACTTGCATTATTAAATTCCATTTTTCTAATGCAATCTATTATACATTTTTCTACTTCAGATACACATTTGTAGTAACTTTTATATGTACACTATTTTCATTGTCAGAATGGCTTAACCTGTCTTTGACATATTCAAGTCAACAAAATTGACTTGAAGTTCTTTTTCCCCTTTCAAGGGATATAGTTTAATTTTAGTCATCTGCCATGTATTATACATTTTATTTTAATCCAATCTCACAACCTTCTTTTTGTGCACCTCAGGAGATAAGGCAGTTAGCTATAGAGGGAACTAGTTGTAAATTGATTTTACAATGCCAGCAAATTTTGAAAGTTGTAATTAATTTGTAATGCTGTGTAAGTATTGATTAGTTTGTAATTTTCATAAAAATGTTTTTCATGGCTCTTTCTGACATATGTATAGTAGTATGCACAGATGTGTGTCTAAGATAGCAGGAAAATTATACATGGTATACTTACATTTCCTGACTTTTGATTGCTTGACTAGGTAACTTTAACTTTCTCTTAATGTAGCTTTTTGGTACAGATAGGATTTTCCAATTATTTTTAAAAAGGAAAATTAGAAGAAAACACTTGAAGAGGAGAAGCCCCTCTCTCCAGCTCTTAGATACTCTGCTGGCTTGCCAAAGATTTGTGTGCTATTAAGCCATCACTGGAATACCCTAGTGAAGGTTGGTGGAGAAGGGAGTGGCCCTGCACAGGATTAAAAGTCAAATGCTGTTGCACCCAATGCAAAGCCTCCTTACTCAGCCTTTGTATGGGGTGAAGCAGCATTTCAAAGATTAGGCTTGGAAGAGACCTCAGGAGGTCATCTAGTCCAATCCTTTACTCAAAGCAGGACCAACGCCAACTAAATCATTTGACCTTTAACCCTGTATGTGCCCAGTTCAAGCATATACAGTGCTCCATGTACCATAGGAAACAAGCCCCAAGTGGCAGGGAGATGGATTCCATGGCATGATAGGTCTCTCTTCCTTAATTTCCACGATTCTAAGACATGACTGGAGATGGGCTTTGCACCATATTCTGTTGATAAATAGTCCAGCATAGCCCAAACCTGGTAGGGGAAGCAAATTCCGGAGTTGAGGGCCCTTCGCAGAGAACTTTCCCTCCATCAGCCACAGACAAACATGAGAGCTGCCAGGTCATGCCCCCAGCTAGTCATGCCTGCTGTGGCTGGGGACTCAGGGAGAAAGTAGTCTCAGCCTGGGCTAATGATTGGGCAACACCTTGGTTTTCACCTGGCAGTGCAGCAGTTCCCGGAGAAGCAGGGTAGCCCTGGGCTGTGGCTAGCACCGCTCTGCAGCATGCTCTGCACCCGCTGAAGCGGAGACCAGGGGCGCCCCCTGCAGAGCCCGTTGGCATCCCCTCTAGCGGCCCCCAGACAGTGGGAGAGCCCGGGCCATCAGCTTTTGCCTCTCAGGGGTCCCTCACTCCTGGGGCTCGCCTCGCTTTTGGAGCCACCCATCCTGGCCGGACCCGCAGGACCCTGTGCCCTAGAAAGCGCCCCTGGAGGCTGGCTGGCCCGTGCCCCTTGCGCGCCGCAGGGCGCCCCTCGGCGTGGAGCAGCTGCAGCAGGGCTCTGCAGGACAGAGCAGGGAGGGGAGGACAGGGGTGTGTCTCCCCCCCCCCCCGCCCCGAGGCTGTAGGGTCTCTGCCTCCTCCCTCCGCTCTCCCAGGCGGCGGCTCACTCGCCTCGCTGACCGGGGGAAGAGGCAGCGGCTCGGGAGCAATGGCACGGGGAAGTCTGGGTTTCCTCCTGCTCCTTAGCGCGCTGGCCGGCTGGTGCAGCAGCCAAGCTGAGCAGCAGCAGCAGCAGCAGCAGACGCCGCCGCCGCCGCCGCAGCGAAGAGGTACCGGAGGGTTGGGGGCTGGCGAGTTGCCGCCGAGCTCTGAGCGGCGGGGCTCAGGGGCGCCTTTGCCCGCAGCTCAGCACCCCCCGATTCCGGGGCAGGCGGGGACTCGGGGACCCCAGAGCTGGCTGGGTGGTTTAGCCGGAGTGGCACTGTTGGCATCGCCAGTGGGAGGAGGAGAGACTTTGAGGTCAGGCTCCAAGTTTCCGGGCGTTAAGCTGGGAGGCAGCGCGCTAGGGTCCGACCCAGCTCAAGCCAAGCGGCAGTCGGCTTCTTGTCCTGGTCTCTCCCGACCTGCACTGATCGGAGCAGGTTTGGTTCTGGTTCCCAGCCCTTCACCCCCACCTGTGCTGTTGACTGACACTTCAACTTTCCAGGCACACCGTGCAGTGCAGGCTCTTTCACGTGCCAGTTGAGAACAAATCTGATTCCCGACTAATTCCCTCCCGCCCCACAACACGCACGCAAATCCCTGTTTCAGGAAAAAGCCAATGCCAAGCATTTCTCCTTATTCCCGTTTCAAAATATAGGGGAGATACAGCTCCCAGCACTGAGAGTGACCATTTCAGACACAACACCGAATGGGATTATTGCTGTTTGAGAAATATACTGCCTATAGCTCCCGTATCTCTAACTCACTAACCCCCTCTTTTTGTCCAGTGACTGCAGCGGTATTAATGCAACTATGTCTTGAAAGGTCCCTTACAGTATGTGATAACTACTTATGCTAAACAATCCGTTCCACCTTGCATGTCCCTGTGGTGCTGGGAGTATCTTTCCCAAACCTGAGGAAGAGCTGTGTGTAGTTCAAAAGCTTCTCTCTCTGGCCAACAGAAATTGGTCCAATAAAAAATATTACCTCACCCACAGTATGTCTCTGAAATACAGGGATAGTCACTCAAAGTGTGATATTTTCTGTTATACTCAGGTAGTTTTCTATTGGATTTGGTAGGGATGGACTTGAATATGACTTCAGTTCTCCTCTCTTCTGTCCAGCCCATGCCTCATCTAACATACATCTACAGGCATCTCTGTGATTGTAATGAAATACATATTGAGATCTATGTAAATGCATGCAGTCTTTATATGGCATTCCACTTTTAAGCAAGATCGTAGGCTGATGCGGTAGTTTCATGATAGTTTAGAAGACATGGTGGTGTTATTCAAACTCATATGCATCCGACGAAGTGGGTATTTATCCACGAAAGCTCATACTCTAATACATCTGTTAGTCTATAAGGTGCCACAGGACTCTTTGCTGCTCAAACTCGTAGTAATTTTTAAAATAGAGAATATCACCTCAGTGGAAGTGGGATCATGCCCTTCCCAGGTACACAAAATGCTGCATCTATAGTAATATTTTTTCAGCTATACAGTGCTTAATTAGTAACTTTAAAATGAAAGGACTATCTTTTTCTTTCTTTTTTCTTGCTAAGTCTATTACTGTAGGTGGAAATAAGATATGAAAGAAATGTTCATAAAAAGCTATATAAAAGAAATAAGCTAAACAAAACTTCTAAAAGTCTGTTTACTAGTACACACAGTATCACTTCTAGAGCCTGTTCTTCCTACCCTAACATTTTTAGCTCTGCTATTTAAAAAAAAAGAAAAAAAAGAAAGGAATTCAGTAAGGAGATACCATGGGTGTGTGATGATAATAAATCTCTGATTAAAATAGCTAGAATAACAATGAGCTCCTAAATGACCTTGATATCATGCTATAGCCTGAGAATAACACACAGCTTCAGATTTGTCTAGGGTTTTTTCCTCCATTCAGGTTTTGGGTACAGGGATTTGACACCTACTTTATAAAATATGATGTATTGTCTCAAGCAGCTGACTCCTTAATGCTAATTTTAACTCTGAAGATAGATGACAGTTGACTAAACTTCTTCATAGAACTTAAATAGTTGTAGTAAACCAAGAAAATCTCACCCAGCCATGCTGACTACATTTGGAACTTGACTCGCTGTAAATACTGAAGAGTAAGGAAGATCTTCAGAAAGTAAAGATACAGCACAACATGCATTTGCCATAATTTGCTTTTGCTCCAAAGAATTTAATTCTCAGCCAAAAAGACACTCATTTTGGCAGGGTTTCATTCCCCGCCCCCACCTCCCAACCATCTCTTATTGCTGGGGAATGTGCTTTTCTTTAATCAATGTTTTTGGTTTTTGACCTCCATGATGAAGAAACTTGCTCATTACTTTCCTCTTAGGAAGGAAGTGGGAGTCTTTGGTTTTAATCTACTTCAGCTGTTCTCATATTTCATTGTACCCGACCCCCTTCTGACAACAAAAATGACTACTCCACCACAGGAGTAGGGGGCTGAAGCCTGAGTCTGCCTGAGTCCCACCACCCCGCGTTAGTAGGCCTGTAACCTGAGCCGTGCTGCCCACGGCTGAAGTTCTTGGGCTTTGGCTATAGCCCCAGCCAGTGAGGCTCAGGCTTTGGATTTGGTCCTAAGCGGTGGGGTTTGGGCTTTAGCCCTAGCAAGTCTAATACCAGCCCCGGTGACCTCATTAAAATGGGGTCCTGACCCACAGTTTTAGAACTGCTGATCTACTTTATTTTAGGCTGCCACACTGTTAGTGTTATGCTGTATGAGTCCCATTAATTCAAAGAGGAACTCTAGTACTTCTTGTAATGGAATGTTAAACTAAGTGTAAATGGGACCTTTTAGACCTCACTGCTGAATTCCAGTACTGGACTGACAGTTTTCCACTTTATTTATACTTGTCCCTAATCTCTTTTTAAGCTGCGCTACAGCTGCTAGGAGGTTCTAACACACTATAGAGAGATTCTCTCTACTGCTGAAGAATGATAGTCAACTGTACTGTGATTTTTAAGGTCCGAAGTCTGATCTCTGTGAAATCCAGTGAACATTTTAACACTGACTTCAGTCTGACCAGAACTGGCCTTAAGTTTGTAAGTTTATGTTCACAGTTTTTGTTTTTCAGTTAATTCTTTATTTAATGAATAATACTGTATGGCTAATGCTACTCTGCGACTTTGGCAGCAATCTGAGATTTTGGAGGGGAGGAGGAAGCTATGCAACATGTCTTAAGTGCTATTTTCCAAATTGTTCAAGACCTCGCATGAAAGTTCCATATTGCCCTTTAAAAACGTAAAGTTCAAGAACATCTTGTACCTCAAACATGAACAGTCTGTAATTCTATATTTTAAACAGCTTGGAGATTTACTGTGGTCAGAAGCCTGGAGTTAATTTTGTATTTTGTTCTCTGCTGCAGATGTTGTTGTTTGTTCTGTAGACTGAACAGTGAGTATTTTTGTAGAATTCCTCATAAACTGGCAGCATCATGTTTGGCTCACAATAAGCTCTGGTCTACACTACAGAATTAGGTCAACATGAGGCAGCTTACATTGACCTAACTCTGTGTCTACACTAAAATGTAACTCCATCGATATAACTTTCTCACAACACTGACTTAACTCCACCTCTATGAGAGGTGTAGTGCTTAAGTTGATGTAGTTGCTTAAATTGACAATTGCTGCCTTTCAGAAGCCATCCAACAATGCTCCACACCGACAACTAAATTGGTGCAATCACTCCTGGTGAGGGCACGCATTGCTGACATAAGGCACATAATGTGGATGTGTAAAACTGATTCAATTACTGTGATGGCTGTAAGTTGATATAACTTAGGTCAACTTAATTTTGTAATGTAGACTTGAACCAAGTGTATTTTACAATGCTATTTCTTATAGGTTTGGGTATTTTATAGTTCAAGCAAAAATGCCAAGCAGATAGACAGTAGCCCTTTTTAACACCCAACTGGGCTTCATTCTCCTCCAGAATATTAGAAATAGACACATTGGTGGGAATTCAGAAAGGAGCAACAAACATCCCTGTGATCTTGGAGAGAGTGATTTTAACAAGGAGAGATTGAAAAACTAAGTGTCTTACTGGGGAGTGAACATAATCTTGCAATAGTTGAAAGGTGTAAGCACGAAGGACCAGAACCTGAGACTTATGCTGAGGTGCACTGTACTCCTTACTTGTGGAGTAAGGTGTCCCTGAACATGACAAATGGCATCAGAATCTGAGTCCAAATTACTTACAATGCCACCTATATGAAATAGGAAGATATAATATATATTTCTCTTTCATTTAAGTATCAGGAAAAACATCCTGAGGGAACTCTATTAGGAATAGAACAGTGATACTTGGTCAGTGGTTCTAGAGTTGTATACAGTTCTTTTGTGCATCACATAGGGTTTTCCTGGAGTCTGATGGAAGCTCTTCTGTGTGCTGGCCTGGTCTCATGTCATTGTTGATACCTGGAGTCACTAAAATTCCTTCCTCCTACTGTCAGTAGGAAAGAGGAAAGGTAAGAGATAGCAGGCTTGACCCCACCCCATCTCAGTTCCAGTAGACAGGAGTATGCATCAAATGGAGTTGCAAAGAGCCATGAAGTATGCTGTCATTTCATTGTGATGCTGTCAGTGCACATAATGATGCAGAGTAACAGTGATCCCCACAATTATTTTGTCGCTATCTGCAGCTCCATTTAATGGCATTTCTGTGATTCTACTTCATGTATTATTTCTTTGCCTTCTCTTATCTACTGGGAATGGTGTAAGGAAGGGGACAAGCCTGCTATCTCTAACTTGTCCTCCTTCCTGACTGCTGACAATAGCAGGGAAAACAACTTTCCCTAGTCTCTATACAGATCCAGAATCAGATGGTAGCCCACTTGTTTTTATTGTTGCTAAGGGTCTGTGGTTTTCCCGACCTGTTCAGAAAAGTTATTACTCTATTTATATAGAATGACTGCCACACAGCCTATTCATGGGTCCAATTCTGCAGAACTCCCATGAGAACTCAGATACCAATGCAGTGGGCACAGTAAAAGAACCCAGATATTAGGATCTTGCCCCAAAGTATAGAAACTTCAGGGAGATGGATTAATAAGGATACAGGTATATCTGTTAATATGAAGGTCCCATTACAAATATTAAATCTTTAGAGTATTATGTGGATTTAGGCTCTGAAGCATCTGGTATTGATTGGTGTTTTAGACAGAATACTAAACTAGATGCACTATTGCTCTGACCTAGTAGGGCAATCCTTATATTCTGATATAGAATACTCTCTGGAGGATTTTATTCTGTCAAAGAATGTTAGAATCTTGTAACAGATCTAATCCTGCTCTGATATGTTACATGATACTTAACCCCTTTGCTGCTGCTTCCTGGTGCAACATTACTTGGAAGCATTGGGTTTCAAAATGACTACTTTCGGTATGTGAAGAAGTACTTTAGATGTTTTTAATTCTATGTACTAGGCATCAGTGAGAAACTGTATATATTTTCCTCACACTGGCATACTGAAATTAAAGCAATCAGTTCACATCATGGATCTTAGAGGAGCAAACTCATTTGGCACAATCTTTTGAAACTGATTACTTCTAGGATGAGCAAAATACAGAATTCTTTGAAGTTTCTTCATTCCATGTGGAAACCTGGTCCAGCTTTTTGAAGCAATAGATAGATGGATTTGACTTACCTCAGTCAAGGGGACAAAAACAAGTCAGTGAATCTCCCAGTTTCCTTCTTACCCTGTGGATGGTTGGATTTGGCAAACACTAACCCCCACTCCCCACACACACTTGATGCCCTTCCCTTACTATTCCACTAGCTGCAAGAGACCAGAATACCAGTGAAGGAAGATAAAATAAAGCACTAAACTAGACTTCAGATCAAGTTCCTTTCTTCAGGTCTGGCTTTATTAACAACCACAGAAGCTGTTTCAGCACATGACCCCCCCAGATCCTGTTGCCACCACCTCAGTAGTCATCATTGTGGTAGTTTTTATAGCCCCATCCATGTGCTAGTCAGTGAACTTGCATTCTACATGTAACTCCTTTCACACTGGAACCTATGTAGCACCTGTATACCTTGCCACACTCCCATTTATACTCCTGCATCAATGAACCCCAGGCCCTAAGAGGAGGAGATGCTGTGGGAGCCTGATGAGAAACAAGCTAGTTTACTGCTGCCACATCATTGCAATTGTTGTTGGTGGTTTTGTTTAGTGAAGAAAGCAAGCTTGAGGCTGAATCTTGTTGGATAAATGTTGGTGCTCTCTTTATTAATGTCTATCAATGGCTATTAGGCAGGAATGGGGTCCCTAGCCTCTGTCTGCGAGAAGCTGGGAATAGGCTACAGGGCATGGATCGCTTGATAATTACCTGTTCTTTTCATTCATTCTGGGGCACCTGACATTGGTCACTGTTGGAAGACAGGATACTGGGCTAGATGGACCTTTGGTCTAACCCAGTATGGCCATTCTTATGTTCTTATTAGAGGGATTCCAGCAGTCTACTCCAAGCACTAATTGCTCATGCACTAGAATAACTTTCACTAGAACTAAGATTCCAGATTATAGTTTGGTGGCCTTAGGGGAACATATCATAACTGCTTCCCTCTGGTTGCTGAGTAGCTGATTAAGGCTCCATGCCTCCTCCCCTTAAGGGAAGCTGCTTCATCTCTAGGGAATATAGGGGAAGGAGGGAAAAAGTAGCACAAAGAGTGGAAAGACTGAGGGGGAAGCCCACTATTGGCGATATGAAGCAAAGGTGGTTCTTGGGTTGCTAACCACTGCATCCAAAGTTAGTGTCCATCTGCACCTCCAGCTATAGGAAATCAGCCTCTGGCTACAGAGAGATGGGTTGGGTCTGTGTCTCTAGATGAGCAGCAAGAGCTCCCAGTCATCCTCAACCTGTCTTCCGCTGCCTAGTCATGCTAAGTGTGTTTCCAAAGTGAGAGGAAACTATCATCTGGTCTACTGTCTTCGTTTTTGCACTGGAAAGGTCTGCCCACAGATACCTTTCTTGTAATTTAGCTTAGTGCCTCTGCTTAACTTTCCTTCCTGGTCACAGCATGGGTAGAGGAATTCAGGGATACTTTGCCACTTTTGAAGATGGCACAGGAGTGTGTTCATATTTTCCCACACCTGACCTGGTATGTGTATCATAGGCAATGCAATTGTATGTTTTAGTTTGGTGACTTATGTTAATACTCCCGGTTTTATCTTTTGTAGTATTGGCTTGTGGAGATGACTGCCATGATAGTTCTGAGGAAAATCTGAAGACTTTAAAATTTGAAAGCTCAGATTTTAGGACTAGAAATGGGTTTTGTCAATCAGTTTCAATTTTTTTGCCCCTCAAATTGATATTTTTGAGATTACACATAGCACAAAACAAATTAGTGTGAATTTTATTATTTTTCACCAGTTTTGCTTTGTCCTGTTTGTAATCATGTTCTTAAGGCAACTATATATCTTTGTCTTTACTACATACTGAACATTGGGAGACATCTTAAACTTTTGGAAGCAGTTGACAACTCCCTGAATAGATTGGTTTCTTTGAGGTTGCTGATACCAGAAGCAATAGTTCTTTAGAACTTCAGAAGGATTTTTTGGTGTCACCTTTCCTCTTTATATCCTTTAGGCACAACAGGTCCTGGTTATCTAATTCAGAGAAAACAAAAGACACTTGAAAAACAGTTTTGTCGAACAAAGGCTTCTTCTGATCTCAAGAGATCAGCCACACAACCAGGTCAATATATAACTCAGCTCTTACTCAATAATCATGCTGTTGCCAATCCTTTACTAACTAAAATCTAAAGGTCTAATTTTAAGAGAAAAGAAGTAGAGAGTTAACATAGTTCAGGAAATCCTGTACATACAAGTGACTGCAAAGTTCTTATATCAAGTTTGAAGCAGTGATTGAAGAAGCTGCTAGTTTGCAAAAGTCTCTCTTGAAATTATCCAAACAGCTTGGGGGGTCCCTCCATTGTTCAGAGCTTTCCTGTTAAAAGTCCAGTCCAGAGAAATGAAAAGGGGAATGATGACAAAATGGAGATGTTTCTAGAGTCTTTTATACCTTTTCCCATGTGGATGGAATTTTACTGTCCCAAACCAAGCTCACAATGTAAGCGTGTGGAAAATTACAGGCACAAGCTGGAGTCCAGGGTCACATGCCCTTACATAGCTTTGACTCACAGGAGCAGCCATTGCCCACGTGGAGGCTAAGGCATCCACAGGAAGATTTAATGGGAGGGACGAGTTTCTTCTGTGGCCCATTGAGAGAGCCAATTGCCTTTGATGGGCCATCAGTAGAAAGCTGTCTGGCTTCAGTGTTGGTTTTTGGCTGGTAGGTGTTACCCCAAGAACAAACACATTTGGGATACAGATCTATACCCAATATTCATAACTTCAGATACAAAAATACATGCATAAAAACAGGATAATCATACTTGGCTAATCATGACTTTTCCATTGACACCTTACATGATATACTTTGTACAATTTTTGCTGCAATTGTCTAACAGTGGTAGCAACAAAAATATACAGTAACTGCTCATTTAACATTGTAGTTATGATCCTGAAAAACACTACTTCAAGCAAAATGATGTTCAGCAAATCTAATTTCACCATAAGAATTAATGTAAATGGGTGGGTTTTAGATTCCAGGGAAATTTTTTGCCAGATGAGACATATATAAACACACAGTATAAGTTTTAAACAAACAATTAATACTGTACATAGCAATGATTGTGATGCTTGGGTGAGGGTGGGGGTGGAGTCAGAGGGTGGGATATTTCCCAGGGAATGCCTTGCTGCTAAATGATGAACTAGCACTTGGCTGAGTCCTCAAGAGTTAACACGTTGTTAATGTAGCCTCACACTCTACAAGGCAGCATGAACAGAGGAAGGAGACACAATAGCCCATGGCAGTGGTTGCAAACATTCCCTGTGGAAACTGAATGGGATGATGAACCCACACTATTCCTCTGGAACTCCCCACTCCCTCCACTTTCCAAAATGATGGGGGGTGCATGTGTATGTGAGAGACACACATTGCTCCTTTAAGTATGCTGGCTGCACTCTAAGTACACTGCCTTTTTAAGTAGATCATCAAGTTGATACAGCAGCTGCTGCCAACAAGCTCCCTCAGTCCTGAGCCCTGTCATGTCCCCTGCTGCTCTGTGGAGGTGGGGTACAGGAGTGGGGGGCAGGAGTGTGGGGAGGGGGACACCCTGACCTCAACACCACTCATCCCCCTGACCTGCTGCACAGCAAGCAGGAGGCTCCTGGGAGCAGCTACAAGGCAGAGGTCTGGAGCAGCACACAGGACACGTGAATTGCCTGGCAATTTATAGCCTGCTGAGCAGCTGCTGCACAGGGAACTTAGGGGGGCTGCCAGCCCACCCTGGTTCTAAGCCCCAACCAGCTAGCTCCAATGGGCTGCTCTTCCTGCAAGAGGTGGAGAAAGCAGGCAGCTGCCAAACAAAGTTATAAGGGAGCATTGCACAATTTTAAATGAGCATGTTCTCTAATAATTAATCAGTGAGGAGTTACTGTATGTGGTCACATTTCAATCAGAGCATCACTGACAGTTGAGGCTGGACAATAGGAAAAACTTCCTAACTGTCAGGGTAGTTAATCTGTCATTGGGGGGTTTTAAGATTAGGTTAGACAAACACCTGTCAGGGATGGTCTAGATAATATTTAGTATTGCCATGAGGGCAGGGGACTGGACTAGATGATTTCTTCAGGTCCCTTCCAGTCCTTCAATTTTTTTGATTCTCCTTCCTGAGATTTACACTGCAGTTTCAGACAATTTGTCCCTTTGGTTAATAAGTGTCCAATTAGAGCATCCACTAATGGCTTTTAATTAATTCAGAATGAAGGAAGGAACTCCACCCCCACAAATGCCTTCACAGTCAATCTGGCTACTTGGACTGATAGTACTTGGAGAAGATCATAATTCTGAATAGAGGAAGCAGGACTTTCTCCTAAGTTCCAAATGCAAGGGTGATAATGCTAATGAGCCTCAAATATATGTATAATAAAATGTATATATTTTGTCTCCATCTCTCCCACCCTTATGTTACTTGTCTTTTTAGACTGTAAGCTCTTTGCAGCAGAGGCTTTCTTTCTTTGTGAGGGTGAATCATGTCAAGCATATTTCTGCTAACACCCACATACTACTACTAATTGAGGTTGCTGTCAAGGCTGAAACAGAACACCCCTCCATTGTAAAATAAACAGACAGAACAGACTGTAATCTGTATATTAAATGTCTTTGAAGCAGCAATGGGACTCCTTTACTGCTGCCACTAATCTAGTTCATAGTAAGCATCCTACTAGGAGCTGCATATCATTGTCCCTCCAAACCAGCTTCTGTAAGCAATCATAGATGCTTGGTTCCTGCTTCACTGATGGCAGCTTGGATGCCCTTGTCAATCAAGATGAGCATATAGTAATTGATGACATGTCCCAAAAGAATTTGATAACTCTTAGAATATTGTTGCACTGTGTGTGAGATAAAGAGTGAAACTGTGGCTAGCTTGAACATTATAATTGTATTACACCAGTGTTCTTACTCAGGCCTTTTTTATTGACAGGATTTCCAAGAAAAGTAATGTAAATTAATGGGTTTTTTTTTGTCCTGTCAAGTAATAAGATAACTTCTCAGGATTAATATATAAAAGTCATCTGTCATTGCAATCAGTTATTTTAGAAGAGATTACTCATCATCATCATCATCATCAATAAGACTTTGACAAGGACTGAACTCACTGCCAGATTCCTCCAGCAGAAAATCTGACTCAGTGTAATGTCATTACAAGGTCTGCAACAGCTGGAGCAGCGATATGCCAGTGAACACTTGTGAAACTTTATAATGAATAATAAACATACTTTTACAGGATCCTATCCAAATGCTACTAGTACGCCTTGTCCTACTCCTAACTACCAATAGTACATGCATGTATTTGGTTGACTTGGGTTCATGGGTTTGAGTCATAGTCATATTAAAAAAAAAAATCAAGCAAAGTTGAGGTTTGACTTCATGCCCATAAGATCCTGTTGTTCTCCACTGCTTCAGGAATAGGCACAGTTACTTTGGTGGCAATTAACAGTGGAGCCACCATTAGACTTACCAGTCTGTAATTGCCGGGATCACCTCAAGTCCTTTTTAAATATTGGTGTTACATTAGTTATCTTCCAGTCATTGGGGACAGAAGCTGATTTAAAGGACAGGTTACAAACCATAGTTAGTAGTTCCGCAATTTCACATTTGAATTCTTTCAGAACTCTTGGGTGAATGCCATCCATTCCCGGTGACTTGTTACTGTTAAATTATCAATTAATTCCAAAACCTCCTCTAGTGACACCTCAATCTGTGACAATTCCTCAGATTTGTCACCTAGAAAAGTCAGCTCAGGTTTGGGAATCTCCCTAACATCCTCAGCCATGAAGACTCCACACCTCATCTGTCTCAGATTTTGGAAAGCACTTCAGATTCTTAAACTTTGGGTTGAGTGCTGTAGTTATCTTTAGAAATCTCACATTGGTACCTTCTTTGCATTTTATCAGATCTGCAGCGAAAGTGTTCTTAAAATGAAGAACATCTGTGGGTTATCATCTGAGACTACTGTAAGATGAAATATATGACAGAATGTGGGTAACAGAGCAGGAGACATACAATTCTCCCCAAAGGAGTGGAGTCAAATTTAATTAACACTTTTTTTAAACGAGTGTCATTGGCATGGAACATGTGCACTGGAATGGTGGCTGAAGCATGAAGGGGCATACAAGTGTTAAGCATATCTGGCATGTAAATACCTTGCAATGCTAGCTACAAAATTGCCATGCACATTTCACTTGACATTGTAAATAAGAAGCGGGCAGCTTTATATCCAATAAATATAAACAAATTTGTTTGTCCTAGTGATTGGCTGAACAAGAAGCAGGACTGAGTAGATTTGTAGGCTCTAAAGTTTTACATTGCACTCAAACAAAACAGTTATGTAACCAAAAAAAATGTCTAGATTTGTAAGTTGCACTTTCAGGATACAGAGATTGCACTACAGTACTTGTATAAGGTGAATTTGAAGTCTCTATATTTTTACTAGAAATATTTCCACTGTAAAAATGATAAAGTGAGCACTATACACTTTGCATTCTGTGTTGTAACTGAAATGGGATGTTTTACTCCATATTTATGAAAACATGCTTATAATATGAATGACATAACAGATATATCTTACGCAAGATGGCCATGCAAGAGGTAATTGGAAACATGATGATTTATTGAATGTGATTATCCAGTCTGTATATCTGTCATTTCTATATCTGAAGTTGCATAGTTAATATTCTATCTGTATTTCAAATGTGTTACTTTGGGTATCACCCCAACCAGCCCTTGAGGTACAACAATGAAAAAGCCAGACAGGGCTAATGGGCCATTAATAGAGACAATGGATTGTGAAGAAGCATAGTCTTCCTGTGAACGCTCCAGATGGCCTACGAGTAATGGCTGCCACAGCCCTGCAGAGACATGGGTCTGAGTCACCTGGTACTGGTGACTGGTTGGCCACAGCATCACACTGGAAGCTCATGTTCAGCTAATTATCCTCCATGACCCCAAATCTTTTTCAGAGACATTGCTTCCCTGTTGGGAATCCTCTATCTTGTAAGTATAGGCTACATTCTTTGTTCCTAGATGAATATGTTTACATTTAGATATATTAAGACCACCCAGTGTTTGCTTTTGCCCAGTTTACTAGGCAATACAGGTAGTTCTGAATCAGTGACCTGTCCTTTTAATTATTTGTCACTCCCTCAACTTGTCATCTGCAAACTTTTTCAGTGATGATTTTATGTTTTCTTCCAGGTCATTAATTAAAATGTTAAATTGTGTAGTGCCAAGAACCTATCCATGTGGGAACCGCCTGGAAACACACCTACTGGATGATGGTTTCCTGTTTTAAAGTTACATTTTGAGACTTAGCAGTTGGCCAGTTTTTAATCCATGTAATGTATGGCAGGTTAATGATATATTTTTCTAGCTTTTTAGTCAAAATGTTATGCAGTACCAAGTCAAACACCTATATTATATTAACACTGTTACTGTTATCTACCAAACATGTAATCTCATGGGGAAAAGAATACCAAGTTAGTTTTGATAGCATCTACTTTTCATAAACCCATGTTGATTTGCATTAATTGTATTACCTGCCTTCAATTCTTTATTGATTTCCAGATCAGCCAGTCAATTATCTTTCCTGGGATCATTGTTATGCTGACAGCCCTTTAATTACCTAGATCAGGGGTCGGCAACCTATGGCAAGTGTGCCAAAAGTGGCACGAGGGCCGATTTTTTTTTTTTTTTTTTTTACTGACACGCTTCTGCCAGCTGGGGTCCCAGCTGCTGGCCCAGCTAAGCCCGCTGCCTGCCTGGGTAAATGGAATCCTAGGCCAGCAGTGGGCTGAGTGGGGCCAATGGCCAGGGCCCTGGCTGGCAGGAGCTGGGGGCCAGAACTCCAGACTGTCAGCTGGCTGAGCCGCTCAGCCCGCTGCCGGTCTGGGGTTCCATCCACCACCCCACTTGGCCAACTGCCGGTGTATGGTCCTGGCCACCAGCCCCTTGCCAGCTGGGGTCCTGGCCCTGCTCAGCCTGCTGCCATCGTGAATGGACAGAACTGCCATCTGGCAGTGGGATGAACGGGGCCGAGACCCCGGCTGGCAGGGGCCTGCAGACAGAACCCCAGACCGGCAACGGGCTGAGTGGGGCCGACGGCCAGGACCACGGCTGGCAGGAGCTGGTGGACAGAACTCCAGACCAGCAGCGGGCTGAGCCGCTCAGACCGGTGGCAGGCTGAGGTGCTGGACCCCAGCCCTGCTCAGCCCACCACTGGTCTAGGGTTCCAGCTGCTGGCCCCTGCCAGCCGGGGTCTCGGCCCCGTTCAGCCCACTGCCAGCCTGGATGGACAGACCCTGGGCCAGCAGTGGGCTGAGCAGGGCTGGTGGACAGAACCCCGGCTGGCAGAGGCCGGTGGACAGAACCCCAGACTGGCAGTGTGGGTGGCAGACGGAATGCCAGGCCGGCAGCAGGCTGAGCCGCTCAGCCCACTGCGGGTCTGGGGTTCCATCTGCTGACCCCTGCCCGCCGGGGTCCCTGCTGCTAGCCCCACTGACTGGGCCGGCTTTAGGCTGATTTCCTGGATTATTTTTGTTCCTAATATATTTTAAAAACTCCTTTTTATTGTCCTTAACTCTGATGGCCATAGAGTTCTCCTTGTGTCCCTTGACTTCCCTTATTAATTTTCTACTATTCCTGATTTATATTCGTTACTATCAACTTCCTCTTTCTTCGATTTGTTTTGTTTAATTTATAAATATCTGCCTTCACTTTCTGTCTAAACCTGGTTGATATTTTTAACCAGCATGGTCTTTTCCTTCAGTTGTGAGATTATGGCTTCTTAATAAGGTGTTCTTAAATGATTCCTAATTATTGTTCACATTTTTGATGAAAGTCTTCTTCCCAGCTGATTTGGCTTGCAATTGTTTTCAGCTTTGTGAAATTAGCCCCATTAAAGCACCAAGTATATGTATTACTGGTCTGGACTCTATTCTGTGTGCACATTATAAATGTGATCAACTCTTGATCACTTGTATCCAAGTTACCATTAATTTTTAGTTTTGTGATCAGTTCTTCTTTATCTGCTAGGACAAGGTCTAATATAGAATTCCTCCATGTTGGCTACAACACTTTTTTTGAGCTCGGAAATTGTCATATATAATGTTTAAAAAATTCCAAGGATGTTTTTAGTACTGACAGCATGAGATCTCCAGCATATGCCACTCTAATTGAAGTTCCTCATGATAACAGATTTCTCCCCCTCTACACATTAAAGATAAGTGTGCAAGGAAGTGGTCATCCTGTTCCTGAGTGTGATTTGGTGGTCTGTAGTGGACACCAGCTAATACCCTAACTAATACACTAACATGACCCAGGTTCAAGCCTCTGCTTTGCCCCACACTTCATGGGCTGGAAAAGGGAGTTACATACCTAGGTTATTTTAAAAATTCTGCTTGGCTTCTGCATCTTGCATCTGCATCTTGAGGTGCTTAAATACCTTTTAAAATCTGGCCTTTGGTTGCTAGTTACCTCAGTTCCCATCTGTAAAATGGTGGGGTTTATAGCACTTCGCTATCTCACAGGGGTATTGGGAGTAAATCAGCATGACTAACTGTTTGGTGTGGGTTTTTTTTTTTTTTTTTTTTGCTAAACTGAGAAATTGGGGGTGGGGGAATCATTTTGTGTTGACTGGAAAGGAATTATTTTTGACAAACCAAAGGAGTTTAATTTTTGTTTTGGCTATTCAACCCAAAGTGAAATGTTGCTAGGTTTTTTCCTTTGAGTTTTTTAAAATTAAAATGTAAATAAAATTGAAAGTAAAATTTGAAATAAAGTCCTTTATGATAATAAAATCAAAACTGCTCATTTATATAATGTTGAAATAAAATGTTGTGTGTTCTCAATTTTTTTTCTGGATGAAACAATCCAGCACATTTGATACAAATTTGCAACATATTTCAGTCAACCTGAATTTGCGTTTTTTTGGCAAAAAATGGTTTGACAAATTTTTTTGGCCCAGCTGCAGTTCAGAGGATATATACATTAAAGATTGTGAGGCACTATGCTGTGACAGGGCATGACTCACTAGTACAGTGCCTCCTGCTGGCTATCCTGAGAATTAGCTCAGGATTGCCAGTGTGTCCTCCTCCAGGTGGTGTCTCCTCATTACTCCTGTCTCCCCATCCAGAACCCATGTTGCTCTCCAGACTACATCATCCTCTTCTGGACACAGCCCTCCAGCTGTGCCCTTCTCAGTGCTTTCCCCCTTTCCAAGGGACCGACAGTCCTCAGTGGCAATCTGCAATCCAGGTTCTACCCACTCATCTCAGTGGCAGACTGCAGTTCATGCAGCAGCCACTTTCCTCAGTGGCCAGTGGGGGCAAGCCCAGGCCTGCCTGCTGCTCCGGGCCCCGACCCAAGGACCCAATAGCCAGCAGCCACCTACTGCCCTTCCTCCAGCTCTCCTGTCTTCTTCCCCGGGTGACTTCCCCTGCAACCCCAGAATCTCCTCTGCCCTTGTATCAGGGCCTTAGTTTGGCAGTCATACTCTGGAGCTTTCTCATACTCTATTGTCCCTGCCCAGCACTGCTCTGTCCATGGTGCTCCAGCTCTCTAAGGGTACGTCTACACTACGGGATTATTCTGATTTTACATAAACCGGTTTTATAAAACAGATTATATCAAGTCAAGTGCACACGGCCACACTAAGCACATTAATTCGACGGTGTGCGTCCATGGTCCTAGGCTAGCGTCGACTTCCGGAGCTTTGCACTGTGGGTAGCTATTTTGTAGTTATCCCATAGTTTCCGCAGTCTCCCCCGCCCATTGGAATTCTGGGTTGAGAGCCCAGTGGCTGATGGGGCAAAAATCATTGTCGCGGGTGGTTCTGGGTAAATGTCGTCAGTCATTACTTCCTCCAGGAAAGTAACGGCAGACAATCAATTCGCGCCCTTTTTCCTTGGATTGACCTGGCAGATGCCATAGCACGGCAACCATGAAGCCTGTACAGCTTTTTTTTTTACAGTCACCTATGTGTACTGGATGCCGCGGACAGAGGCGATACTCCAGCGCTACACAGCAGCATTCATTTGCTTTTGCATGATAGCAGAGACGGTTATCAGTCGTTCTGTACCATCTGCTGCCGGTGTAAATTGGCAATGAGATGAGGGTTATCTGTCATTCTGTACTGTCTGCTGCTATCATGGGTACCCCTGGCTGAGGTCGGCCGGGGGTGCAAAGGCAAAAATGGGAATGACTCCCCGAGTCAATCCCTCCTTTATGGTTTCTAAAAATAGAGTCAGTCCTTCCTAGAATATGGGGAAAGTGTGCTAGAGAACCAGTGTATCAGAGAGCACAGCTGCTTCGTGCAAGATCCCACAGAAATGATGAGCTGCATGCCATTCACCGGGGGTGCCCCTGCAACAACCCCACCTGTTGCTTCCCTCCTCCCCCAACCCTCCTGGGCTACCGTGGCAGCATCCCCCTCATTTGTGTAATGAAGTTATAAAGAATGCAGGAATAAGAAACACTGACTTGTTAGTGAGATAAAATGAGGGGGAGGCAGCCTCCTGCCGCTATGACAGTCCAGGCAGGACATTAAGCGGTGCAGGGGAGAGGAGCCCAGCATGCCGCTGCTATGACAATCCAGGCAGTACAGAATCTTTTCTTTACACGTGAAGGGGAGGGGGCTGATGGAGCTCAGCCCCCAGTTGCTATGATGAGGACTGTTACCAGCCGTTCTGTACCATCTACTGGGAATGACCGAGAATCATTCCTATTTTCACCCAGGCGCCCCCGACCAGCCTCACCTGAAGCCAGCCAGGAGCACTCACGGGTTGATAACAAGGCCGGCTAGCAGTCCTACTGCACCGTCTGCCACCAGGCAGGGGAGAGAAGTGGATACTGCTCTTCACTGCTGCAGCATTGCGTCTACCAGCAGCATTCAGTAGACATAGGGTGACATTGAAAGAAGTCAAGAAACGATTTCTTTCCCTTTTCTTTCACATGGGGGTGGGGAGTAAATTGACGAGCTATTCCCTGAACCACACCGGACAATGTGTTTGAACCTACAGGCATTGGGAGCTCAGCCAAGAATGCAAATACTTTTCGGAGACTGCTGTGGACTGTGGGACAGCTGGAGTCCTCAGTACCCCCTCCCTCCCTCCATGAGTGTCCATTTGAGTCTCTGGCTTCCCGTTACGCTTGTCACGCAGCACTGTGTAGCCTGGAGATTTTTTTTCAAATGCTTTGGCAGTTCATCTTCTGTAACGGAGCTTTGATAGAACAGATTTGTTTCCCCATACAGCAATCAGATCCAGTATCTCCTGTACGGTCCATGCTGGAGCTCTTCTTGGATTTGGGACTGCATTGCCACCAGTGCTGATCAGAGCTCCACGCTGGGCAAACAGGAAATGAAAATCAAAATTTTGCGGGGCTTTTCCTGTTTACCTGGCCACTGCATCCGAGTTCAGATTGCTGTCCAGAGCGGTCACAGTGGCGCACTGTGGGATACCGCCTGGAGGCCAATACCATCGATTTGCGGCCACACTAACCCTAATTCGATATGGTAATACCGATTTTAGCGCTACTCCTCTCGTTCGGGAGGAGTACAGAAACCGATTTAAAGAGCCCTTTATATCGATATAAAGGGCCGCGTAGTGTGGACGGGTACAGCGTTAAATCGGTTTAATGCTGCTAAAATCAGTTTAAACGCGTAGTGTAGACGAAGCCTAAGCAGCCAGTCCTCCTCCCTCAAACTCCTGGGAGTGACTGCCTTGTTCTGCTCAGCAGCCCCTTCTTATATGGGCCAGCCTGGCCCTGATTGGTTCCCCCAATAAACGTTTCCCTAATTAGCTGTTACTACAAGCCTTTTCCTTATTGACTGCCTCCTGCACCGCCTCCCTAGGGTTCCTTTAATCCCTTACATACCAGTGAGGCGCAGTCGCCTCATCACATATACTAATAGTGTAGCATATAAGTACCTAAAACAGATACATCTCATTTTTGTTACTGAGGACTGGTCTACACTAGGAGGTTAGGTTGTCATGGCTATACTGCTCGAGGGTGTAAAAAGCTCACCTCCCTAAGACATAATTAAGCTGACCTAAGCCCCAGAGTAGATAGTGCTAGTTCAATAGAAGAATTCTTCCATTGACCTAGTCAGAGCCTCCTGGAGAAATGGTTTTACTACAGCAACAGAACCTCTTCCATGGCTGTAGTATGTGTCTACACTACAATGACGCAGCTGCAGTGCTTCAGCTATTCTGCTGTAGTATTTCTAGTATAGACATAACCTAAGACAATCTCTACTGGGTCACTACAATGCTCCCATTACTTCCCTGTTGTCGTTGCTATCTTCCTTCAGTTTCACTGCTAATTAACACTACAATCCATGTGTCGTATTTTAAATATATTTTCCAGTTTTCCTTATATCAGACAAATTAAATTTCACACTGTTGGCACTTGGCCCAGAGCATATTGCGTAGTGAGGCACTTTCCCACATGTATACTAGTAGTTCTAGTGGAGGGCAGTCAGCATTAGCACCCTGGTCTGTGCTAGCTGCTGAATGGTTTGTATCCTGTTGCAAAGCAATATGTTATGGCATCCTGTAATACTGGCTGCATATATACGTGGCATGCATATATGCATGTAAGGAAACATATCACATAATAACCTATTTGGGACCTTCCCCTGTGCTGCAGCATCTCTGGTGGATGCAAAACTATTGCTATAAATTTGTTCTTGAATATTTTTCAGATGTGGAAAAATAAATATACAACTTTTTTTCATTCTTTATATATGTGTATGCAAAAATACTCATTACAGCAGCATCTATTATACATGTATTTTCAAAATCTCAAATGCTAATGGATGGTTGTATAGGAGCATGGAATTCCTCTGGGGGAAGAGGGTGCCATGGAATAAATTGTAAACCTTGCCTTTTAAATAAATGTATTGTAGTATGAACTAAAATATTTTGAGTTTGATTTAAAAAAAAACCTATTAGGCATGCAATACTTGTGCCTGTGTTGTGTGAGCAAATCCCAATACTGTTCATGCAAATGACCAGTGCTAGTGATTTATGTGTGAAGTCACTGCAATAGCATATGTGAATTCGGGGTGCAATTGTTTGCATATTTTGTTGAGAATCCTCATAAGGTGGTGTAACCGACAGAGCAGCATTAGAGGTGTGTTTTACCTCTCAAAGCATGCAATGGTTATAATTATTTGTTTTTTTTTCTTCATGCCATTTTCAGACCCTAGGATGGTATCTAGCCCCCACTATAATACTTTTTTAAAAAAATAACTGAAAAAAGTTTAAAATGCCTGATACAATATGAAGCAACAGAACAAACCATTCATTAGCAGTAGAGAGTTGTTTTCTGTTAATGATGTAGTACAGAATAACTGATCTATGATGCCACCACATGTATTAACCCCTCTCAATTATGTGTCTTAATTGAAAATGCATATTTAATCGGCAGTGTATTTTCAAATAATCTAAAGTTTGGAGGATTTCTCTTTTGAGCAAGTTGAGCTTTTTGCAGGTCGGCAGAAAGCCTTCTGAATTAGTACCATTGTATTAAGCTTGTATGTTGTGTGGGTTTTGGATCTGCTTAAATGTGCTTCTCTCTCCCAGTCATTTCTTTATGGATGTACAGTAAATATGGCAAATATTTGTTACATTCAGAGTGGGCGGACAGTTTTTACATGCATACCCTATCATTATTGATTATGCATGGGGCTACAGTTTTCCACTTCCCCAGCTGCAGACTGAATGCAGAGTGAGACATTAGTTTTCCAGCAAAGCATATGAATATTTTGTTCCACTTTTATAGCTTGGGGAAAACTCACTCAACTTGTTTGTCTTATTGTAGGCTATGGAGTCATTTAAAAACTTTGTAGTGTCTTTGGAATAATTGGAAAAACAGCGTGTGTGTGTGTGTGTGTGTGTGTGTGTGTGTGTGTGTGTGTGTGTGTGTGTGTGTGTGTGTGTTTTAAAAGAAATAATAATCCAGGTCCAGGCATTTTCTGGAGGATTAATGGCTGTCCAGGAGAGATGATGACACAAAGTAAGACTGAAGTTATTGTATCCAGTTATTCATTAATTCCCCTGGGAAATTCCCCGCATCATATTCAGTATTGCTACCAGATCATCATCATTATGTTCCCACCCCACCATCACCATTTCTCTTCCTACAGTATAACTTGGGAAATACAGTGTTTTGAACAGTTAGTGGATCCAACTGTCCTTTGTCAGCCTGAGAAGGTCTAGTGCATACAAACAGATGGTGTAGAATCTTCAGAACAGGGACCATTTCTACATCTGTTTGTAGAGCACCAACAGCAATGGAACCTGTATCCTATCTGGGGCCTCTGAGCATTGCAATAATAGGCATATTTAATAATTTGTCTGATCAAACGTGATTATGGATTCTTATTGCAACTCTCATTGTACCCCCTCTGTGTGGCATCCACTTGTTGTCTCTCATCTTACATGAGTCCCATGGGACTAGTCATGGAAGTTAAGTTAAGCATGTGCATACTTGTTTGTAGGATCAGAGCCTTTGACTATCTTTTTGGTATATGATTGTACTGTGCTTTTCACTATGGATTCCTGTCCTTTAGTTGCTACCAGAACAACAACAACAACATCTTTATTTTTAAAAGAGAGGGAAAATATCCTTTGAAAAGTTGTTCATGGCTTTTCTTTTTAAGCCCAATAACATACTTGGTTGATATATATAGTCTGTCACTGCTTATTCCTAGAAGCGTTATTGTGGGGACAGGCAGTGCTGTTTATTGGCTTTCTGGGGGGAAGAACTGCAGAAGAACCATTATCCTTGCATTTTTTGCCAATAGTATGTCTCTAGGAATGAAGATCAAAAAGAGTTAGAGGTTCTCTGAACAATAAAGACTGCTAACAAACCAAGCTGTATGTGGCATTTTTCTTGCCACTTTAGGTTTGTAATAAATAATTATAAATGGAATTGAATGCTGAGACACAGTTCAAGCAATCTGACTGGATAATAGAAGGCATTAATTCTCCAGAAATGCCCTGTACAGCACAGAGGAAATTAAAGTGATTCACCTATGTACAACAAAACCCACTCATAACCTTTTTTTCTTTTTAATCTTACAATAGAAGTAGCTACCTTGGTGCAGAGCAATTTATTGAGAATTAATGATGGCCCACTCTGGTTAATGGCCTGAGACACAGCCAAGGGCCATCTTCTTTCCCAGCTGGTCATTAATCCCTAGGAAATGCCTTATACCTTGACTGTAATTGCTTAATTATATTCTAACAATCTAGAAGTAGAATGTTTAATTTTCATACTATCAATCCACATTTATTCTGAATACTGGGCAAGTCTTTCTTCTTTTACAAGCAGTGCCTCTTGTGCATAACTCGAAAGAAATAAAACCATTTAATAAAATATTGGGTTGTGTAAATGATTAGAGTGAAACAAAAGATTTATGAAATTAGTTTCAACATCTCCTGGTTGGTGAAGAGTATTGCCACTGTGTCTTTGGGGGCTGCAGAATTGATCTCTCATTCTAAAGACAGGCTATCCATTGCTCTTGATCATTTCCAAGCTGCTAAAGCTTCATCCAATAATATATAGTACAAGATCCCAAATACGAAGTTTAGATCAGATTTTAGGATGAGGCTCTAACTGGCTATAAGAAAATGATGTCTAGGGTATTTCTCTGTTTGGCTGATTAAACTAATCTACTCACAATCAGGTGAAGTCAATTGGGGTGCTGGAAAAATGTGTGCAGTGGGAGTGTTGAGAGCCATTGAACCAAACTGCAAACCTGTATACGATGGGAACCACAGCAGCCCCCCCCAGCACTCTTAGTTCCAGCACCTATAAAGTCAATAAAATGAGGTGTAAATTTAAGAAAAATGAAGCTCCTTCTTTTAAGTAAAGGAAAACCTTATATAAGCCCTTTTTAAAAATCATGTAGTGGGTTGCATGTCAGTCATCCTTTTTCTGTCTGCTTGTTATTGTATCTGTGGAGACCATAGAAGTTGCAGAGCAAGGTGGGTAGGTACTAACTACATACCCTGTATGAGCTGTGAAAGATGATTTAATCTTTACTAGAGAGATTAGGAGATTTTGGTAGCATTTTAAGCATGTAAATTATATTTTTAAAGGCTTTCTCATTAGAGTTATTAGATTTATCATCCCAATAATCAGGAAAGAATTTTATACAATGCTAACTAATGTTGATTGCTTCAGGAAGGAATCTTTGCTGATATTGGGTCTATTTTAGTCTCTTCCTCTCTAACTAGTATCGATTCTGGAATGTAATACAGTACTACACTGCACATGTGAGATAGCTCAGGTAAATGCAAGGGGGAAAATTGGGATAGTGAGCAACAATAAATTACATGTATTTAATTGATGACTGTGCTTGACACTGTGGAGGACATAGTGAGTTCTTACCACAAGCAGCTCAATCTAAGGGCTTGTCTGTATGAACACTTCATTAGCAGCAAGCTGGGGTGTAAATCTACCCCACACTAGGCATGCCATATACTAAGTGTCTGTGTGGAGCCAGCTGCCGTGCACTTAAAATTCTCCAGTGCACTTTGATCTACTGTCTTTTGAAACAGAAGTAGATTAAAGAGTGCTAGGGAACTTTTAGACCATGGCAGCAGAGTCCACATGGACAATTAGAATGGAGCTGGCTAATATGGGGTAGATTTACACCCCATCTTGCTGCAGACTAAATGTTTGTATAGACAAGCCCTAAGAGACAGACACGGGACAGAAATGCTCACTCCAATAAAGTTGTAAAATATAGGATTTGGTATGGTAAGTTTGGGACGCAGGTTAGGATTAGAATAGGTTCATCATCCCGTGGTAGGGTTATTGTGTGATGCCATTTGATGGTCTCAAAATCCATACCCAACACCTATTCCATTCTAAATTTGGGCTAAGGTTAAAGTTATTGCAAATTTATGGGCTTTGACTAGCATAAGGGCTGTGGTCAGTTCAAGGGTTTTGACTAAGAATAGGTTTGCCTGGGATTGGGTGAAATTTAGAGCTGATTGGTGGAGCTAGATTAGGGTAAGTGTTGCAAACTGTTCACTGTCCAATGGTAGGGTTAGCATTGGGGCTATCTGCAGTAGAGCTGGATGAATAACTGATTTTTTTAGTTTGCTGGCAGATCATGAAAATTAAAAAAAAATTCTGTTTGGGTTGACCATAGGCTGGTTACTCTTGTTCACATGCAGCACTCCAACTGATGTCAGTGGTAGTTTTGGGCAGAAATACAGGGTGGAATGGCTATCCTAGCAGTTTATAGATATAGGCCTATATCCAGCAGATGGATGTCTGCATATAGACCCCTGTGCCCCATTTGGAGGTCCTTTGGGCTCCGTTCAGGCACACTGCTGTGTCTGCATGCAATTAATTGCAGAATCCAGGCCCTAAATTCCTATGAAAATGACTGAGTTTATTATCACGATTCTGTGTCTCTCAGTGTTAAGAGTTATGGGAATTGTGGTCATAGACTGAGAAAATAAATTTCTAACTCATTACTATATGAATTGTTACTAATGCCTCACTTGAACAACATTTTTGGGTTTTTTTGTCAAGTGACTCACAGTACTATTATTAGACTCATAGAATAATAGAAAATTGCATTGCTCAAGCTTGTGTTTTGCAAATGCAAATAATTATTAAATCACACATTTACATGCCAATACACTTCCCAGGGCAGAGATGGTTTTGACTTATTTTGAAATTGCACTTTAAAAATATTAGCACCATCTGCCTTTTCAAATAAAGAAATAATTTTATAGTACTAGTGAAGAGGAACTTGTTAATTCCTCTTCATAGATGTCTACTAGACAGTGTCCATAAGGCATCAAGTGAAAAGCAGTATTAAAGAGAAGAAATTCGTTTCATTTCTGATTATTAGAATCTGGAATTTTTACTATGATACTTCTCTTAATGTGACATACGAGTTAATATATCAGGTAGGTGCTATCAACACATGAAGGTGAATCCTGGCCTTGCTGTTGTCAGTGGCAAAACTCCTATTGACTGCGACGGAGCCAGGATTTATTCCCCAGTCTTTATGAACTAAGCCATATAGGCCAGAACACTAATTCTGTTATATCCCAATTATCCATTGAATATATGTGATATATACAGTTATTTATTTCTACAATAATCAAAGGAACTAGAGAATTCAAACTGGAAGGTCACGTAGCTATCAGCAAGAACAATGTAACATGGAGAATCAGTTGTAGTTGAAGGCTATAGAAGAATAAATCTTTACAAACAGCTATTAACAAAGATTTAGTCATTTCCTATGTAAGTGACAGATTTAGCTATTTACTGTCTCCAAATTGTATCAGTACTGTAAATATTATACTTAGTGGTACCAAAAGGACAATAAAAAAACATTATGTTTTTAAGAAATAAACTTAGCATGGAAATGGCATATGAAAGGAATGCTTTAAAGAAGATATATCAGGTTTAATAGTAATCAGTTTCCAGGAATTAAACCACTTTTGAGTCTGAGTTGAAATCTGTTCCTAAAATATCAGCTGGGCCTAATAAACATCTGGCTCAAAAGCTCTAAGGAACAAAAATATTGATCAGTATGTCCTCTGATAGCACTACTGGCATCCCACTGATTTGTTTCAAGGATATAATTCATATACATGTAATTTAAAATGCAACCAGCAACAATTTGAAATATGCACTCTGTTGTTGGTTTTTGTATAATTTTTCCCCTCTCTCCTTTGATAAAGACATTTGTAGTTTCCAGTAGTGCAGCAATGAATTATTTGCCAAATTCTTCTCTTCAGAGACCACCTGTGACATTCTACTCAGGACACCCAGAACCATAAGACACTGCTGCCTCAGCAAGAATGAGCTTGGTTGTCGATTAGACCGTGTGTCCTCTCCCTGTCACAAAAGTCTATCTATTTCATCAGCCAACTCCTTGAAATTCTGCCATTCTACACCTTGCCTTGTCGGTAATATACAGTGAACCCCAGTTTCTTAGTTTCCCAGTTTCTTAGTTTCTCCCTCCTCTCACTGGACACTCACAGAAATTAAGTTCACTGCCTCCAAAGAGACAGAGCATATACCAGCCTATAAGTTTAGTAAAGGACACAAACCGACGACAATATAAGAGCAGTGAAATTGTTTATAGTAAAACTAAGAATAAGTTTACTAACAATGAATAGAATTGTAAGTGATACTAAACAAGAGGAAAAAGTGACTGGTTTGGTTACAAAGAAAACAAAACAAAACACACTTTCTAGTGACCAAAACTTAATTTTAGTAAGTTACAATATTTGCCTAAGCAGTTTTCTTACTGACAAGTACCAACAGCATCCTTAGCCCTCAAGGCTAAGGGACTCAACTTTCACAGGCTCAGAGGGTGCTGTACTCTGCCCCCCAGGTGAGGGGCAATTAAAACGTCTTTTTGCTTCCTTTATATTACCCAAAATCCATTGTCTCTGCCTCAAGAGCTAGGAAGCATTCCTGGAGGGCAAATTCTGTTCCCTGGCATGTTTGCTAAACTGTCTTCTTTGCCACTTGTTGGCTTTGCTTACCTTATATATAAATGTACTTTTATCGTCCTCTGCCTGTAATCAAGCCAGTCAGACAGGGGAATACACATTCCTTTGTTTAGGGCAGGCTAGGTTTATGCATTGCCACCCAAACACATTTTAAGAACATATTTCTTGCACCGATCTATAACTGTTTGTACACAACTTGTACATACAACACACAATGATTCTTCTTCGAGTGCTTGCTCATATCCATTCCAATTAGGTGTGCGTGCGCCGCGTGCACGTCCGTCGGAAGATTTTTACCCTAGCAACACTCGGTGGGTCGGCTGGGTGCCCCCTGGCGTAGCACCGCTATGGCACCGAATACATACCCCTGCCGACCCGTCCGCTCCTCAGTTCCTTCTTACCGCCTGTGTTGGTCATTGGAACAGTGGAGCACGGCTTAGCTGATCTCCACCTCCCTAGCTATTCACTTGTTCTAATACTTATTGTGTATATAGTTTATTCTCTCTAGTTCTAGTTAATACTTTTAATACCTTTTCGTAAATGTAGTTAGTGTATATAGTTCAGAGCGTTGGGGATTAGCCCTTTCCCTCACCCGGTGCCCAGGCCCATGCCTGGCTCACCAGGTTTCAAACCATGCTCGGCTTGCCGCCGGCCGATGCCCACAGGAGACCCTCACAACTCCTGCCTCAAGTGCTTGGGGGAATCCCACCTTGCAGACAAGTGCTGGATCTGCAAATCCTTCAAGCTGCGGACGAAAAAGGAGTAGGACTTTTGCCTCAAGCAGCTCCTAATGGAGGCAGCCCTCACTCCTCCACCTTCGGCATCGGGTGCCGGACAGTCCGTGCCTGGGAGAAGTGCCTCGTTGGCTCCGGAGCGCGCCAGCACCACAAAGACATCTCGGCAACAACCGTCACTGGCCCAGAAACCTGCCCGGCACCGCTCCCTCTCCCCGCGTGCCAAGAAGCTCAAAGATCCTGTGGCTCCACTATCTGCACTGCAGTCTGAGCAGCGGCCTAAGTCGAGCTGCCCGGCATCAGTAATTGCCGTGGCACCAACAATCTCAGCACCGTTGATTCCGCCCACACAAGGGCGGTCGAGTCCAGTGCATGACAGCTCCCCGGCGCATGCCTCGGTAGAGCTTATCATTCCCACTATGCCAGAGACATTTTCTACGGCGAGGGAACTGATTGCATTAACGGAACCCACCCTGCCTCAATCCCCGGCACTGCCGGTGCGGGTTATTCAGTCAGCAGGCAAGCCTGCCATGGTAAGACCATCCTCCGTTGGCACCGCTGGGAGGCATCACTCAAGAGCAAGGTCCCGCCAGCGTTCTCGATCTCATCACCGGTCCCGATCCCGACGCCGCTTGCAGTCCCAGTACTGATCCCCTTCTCGGTACCGGTCGTACTCGCAGCACTGCTCGAGATCCCACTCACCGGACCAATACTCCAGACACCGGTCCAGCTCCCGGCACTGTTCGCACTGCAGCTGCTCTCATCATAGAGCTTCAAGATCCTGGTCGACCTCCCAGCACCGTGCTGGTCGCAGGTCCCGGTCCCACTGTCATAAACAGATAGCTAAGGGTTAATGTCTCTTTCACCTGAAGCACCTGACCAGAGGACCAATCAGAAAACCGGATTTTTTCAACTCTGGGTGGAGGGAAGTTTGTGTCTGGGTCTTTGTTTTCTGTCTACCTGCTTTCTCTGAGCTTTGGAGAAGTAGTTCTGTTTTCTAATCTTCTGTTTCTAAGTGTAAGGACAAAGAGATCAGATAGTAAGTTATATGGTTTCTTTTCTTTGGTATTTGCATGAATATAAGTGCTGGAGTGCTTTGATTTGTATTCTTTCTGAATAAGGCTGTTTATTCAATATTCTTTTAAGCAATTAACCCTGTATTGTGTCACCTTAATACAGAGAGACCATTTGTATGTATTTTTCTTTCTTTTTATATAAAGCTTTCTTTTAAGACCTGTTGGAGTTTTTCTTTACTTCAGGAAAATTGAGTCTGTACTCACCAGGGAATTGGTGGGAGGAAGAGATAGGGGAAATCTGTGTGTGTTGGATTTGCTAGCCTGATTTTGCATTCCCTCTGGGGGAATAGGAAAGTACTTTTTGTTTCCAGGACTGGGAACGGAGAGGGGGAGTCACTCTGTTTGGATTCACAGAGCTTGTGTCTGTGTATCTCTCCAGGAGCACCTGGAGGGGGGAAGGGAAAAAGGATTATTTCCCTTTGTTGTGAGACTCAAGGGATTTGGGTCTTGGGGTCCCCAGGGAAGGTTTTTCAGGGGGAACAGAGTGCCCCAAAACACTCTAATTTTTTGGGTGGTGGCAGCAAGTACCAGGTCCAAGCTGGTAACTAAGCTTGGAGGTTTTCATGCTAACCCCCATAATTTGGACGCTAAGGTCCAAATCTGGGACTAAGGTTATGACACCCACTCCTTGTGCCAGTACAGAACCCGGTACCGCTCTCAGGTGAGGCATGAAGTATGGTACCTGGGATGCAGGGCTCCTCCTCAAGTGGTCTCTGCTCCGCCATGGCCATCATGGCATGCGTCTGAGTCATCGCATGCTGATAGTGCCTCATACAGGGATTCGGAGACACACAGCCGTGTTCTCCATGAGGCTCAAGGTCCAGACCAAGGTCCTCATCAGTGGTCCTTTTGGACGCCTTGGGCATATCACCAGGCCCAAGGCGAACCCATGGTACCATCACGTTCTGCCCCGTCAGAACATCGCGCACCGGAGGCCACTGTTACCCGCCCCCCTCCAGCGGGTACAGACGAATCTCCTCTGGCACTGGACCCGCAGGTCCTCCCAGACCCTGACGTACCTCCTGACCAAGAGTCCATACATGAACCACTCATTCTGGGTCTGTCGTCTTCCTCTTCCCCAGACGAGGTGGTAGCCGGTACATCCTCATTGGGCCCACCCTCCATCGACCTCCGAGCTCACCAGGACCTTCTGAGGTGAGTTGCCTTAAATATCAATCTCCAGGTAGAGTAGGTCCCGGAGATTGAAGACCCGGTGATAGACATACTGTTGGTGGATGCGCCAACTCGTGTGGCTTTGCCATTCATCCGCTCCATATAAGCCAAAGCGGACACCATCTGGCGATCCCCGGCGTCTATCCCTCCTACGGCCAGAGGAGTGAAACGAAAGTACGTGGTACCCTCCAAAGGATACGAATACTTATATACCCACTCTCCTCCATGCTCTCTAGTGGTTCAATCCGTGAATGAGCAGGAGCGCCATGGCCAGCAAGCCACCGCCCCAAAATCAAGGGAGGCTAGACGGATGGACCTGTTGGGACGTAAAGTCTACTCTGCCGGGGGCCTCCAACTCAGGGTGGCGAACCAACAGGCCCTGCTTAGCAGATATAATTATAATACCTGGCAGTTGGTGGGCAAGTTCACTGAACTTGTCCCACAGGACTCCTGCCAGGAATTCCAGGCCCTTCTGGAGGAAGGAAAGAAAGTGGCATGGACTTCCCTCCAAGCCTCACTCGACGCTGCCGATTCGGCAGCCAGAACCGTGGCCTCTGGAATCACGATGAGAAGGATCTCATGGCTGCAAGTGTCAGGCCTACCTCCTGAACTGCAACACATCATCCAGGACCTGCCGTTTGAAGGCCAGGGCCTTTTCTCTCAGAAAATGGACCCTAGGCTGCAGAATCTCAAGGACAATCGGGTGATTATGCATTCCCTCGGGATGCATACCCCACAAACACAATAAAGGTCATTCCGTAGCCAGCCTCAGCACCCTTACCCCCCACCCAGGCCACGACAAGACTTTGGCAGAAGGCGCGGTCGCGGTAACCGCAGACGGCAATCTGGGACCAAAGGGGGCCACAATAATGGTCCCGCCAAACCAACGACGGGCCCCAAACCGAACTTTTGAAGGTACGCCTGAGAGCAGAGCACCAGTCCTTCCCCAGAATCCCCTTCAGTTTTCCAACCGCCTTTCCTCCTTCCTCCCTGCATGGACCCAATTAACCTCGGATCGTTGGGTCCTACACATGGTATAATTTGGATACCACCTCCAATTTATTTCGCCCCCTCCCTCTCACTCCCCTTCCCCGTCCCTCTTCAGGGACCTCTCTCACAAGTAATTCCTCTGGCAAGAGGTTCGTACGCTCCTCTCGATCGGGGCTGTAGAGGAGGTACCGGAGGAATTAAGGGGCAAGGGATTTTACTCCCGATATTTCCTAATCCCCAAGGCAAAAGGAGGTCTCCGACCCATCCTGGACCTGCGAGGACTCAACATGTTCTTGAAGAAGTTGAAGTTTGGCATGGTATCCCTGGGGACCATCATCCAATCCTTGGATCCCGGAGACTGGTACGCTGCTCTCGACATGAAGGACGCATATTTCCACATCGCCATTGATCCCCCGTACAGACGGTACCTACGGTTTATGGTGCACCGTCAACATTTTCAATTTGTGGTCCTTCCGTTTGGCCTCTCTACGGCCCCTCGCGTGTTTACAAAGTGTATGGCTGTAGTGAATACATGTTTTTCCTTACCTAGACGACTGGCTTATTCGGGGGACCTCCGAGGCCAAGTCATCAGGCACGTGGCCATCATCATGGACCTATTTGAGCGACTGGGCCTGATGATCAATCTAGAGAAGTCTGCTCTAGTACCCACTCAAAGAATAGAATTCATTGGGGCCATTCTAGACTCCAAACTTGCAACAGCCTGCCTGCCACTACCCCGGTTTCAGGCACTAGTTTCAATTAAAAAAAGCCTCCAAAGCTTTCCGACGTCCTCGGCTCGCACCTGTCTCAGCCTCCTCCGTCACATGGCCGCATGCACCTTTGTAACCAAGCACGCCAAACTACACCTGCGTCCCCTTCAAACCTGGCTCGCCTCAATTTACCGCCCAGACAGAGATACCATAGACATGGTGGTCACCATTCCTCAGAGCATCTTAGGCTTCCTCGACTGGTGGCTAACACCCTCCCTGGTGTGTGCAGGACTGACATTCCATCTGAGGCAGCCCTCAGGATCCCTAACGACGGACGCATCATCTCTCGGCTGGGGGGTCACCGAGGCCATCTTCACACGCAAGGCCTCTGGTCATCTCAAGAGCTAGCATTGCACATAAATGTCTGAGAGCTGAGAGCAGTCCGCCTGGCATGCCAGATGTTCCAGCAACATCTGCAGGGTCGTTGTGTTTCAGTGCTTATGGACAACACAATGGCCATGCACTACATAAACAAGCAGGGAGGGACTCGATCCTCCTCCCTTCATCAGGAGGCGATCCAACTGTGGGAATTTTGCATAGCCCACTCAATAGATCTTGTAGATCCTTCCTCCCAGGGGTCCGGAACACTCTGGCAGACCATCTCAGCAGATCTTTTCTGTCTCACGAGTGGTTGCTTCGCCCGGACTTTATACATTCCATCTTCCAGAAGTGGGCCTTTCCCCATATAGACTTCTTCGCTTCCCGCGAGAACAGGAAGTGCCAGAGGTTCTGCTCCTTCCATCATCTCACCCCGGGCTCGATATCGGACGCCTTCCTAATCTCATGGAAGAGCCAGCTGCTTTACGCCTTTCCACCCTTCCCACTAGTGCACAGGGTTCTCTTAAAGCTCTGCAGAGACAGGGCTTGCTTGATCCTGTTCACCCCTGCGTGGCCCCACAACACTGGTACACCACGTTGCTGAACCGCTCGATAGCCAACCCGATCCCCCTGCCTCCTCATCAGGATCTTATAACTCAGGACCACGGCAGGCTTCACCACCCAGACCTGCAATCTCTCCATCTCACAGCGTGGCTCCTGCATGGTTAACCCAATCGGAGTTACGCTGCTCTGCCCCGGTGCAAGAAGTACTCCTGGGTAGCAGAAAACCTTCCACTCTGTCTACATACTTGGCCAAGTGGAAGCGATTTTCCTGCTGGTTTCAAACACTGAATGCCACACCCATGGAGTTTCCCATCCCCACTATATTGGACTACCTCTGGTATCTTAAACAGCAAGGCCTCGCTATCTCATCATTGCGAGTGCACTTGGTGGCTATTTCTACTTTCCACCCAGGAGAAGGTAGTCACTCTGTCTTCTCCCACCCTATGGTCTCGAGATTCCTCAAGGGTTTGGAGCATCTATACACTCTAGTATGAAGCCCCGCCCCTTCCTGGGACTTCAACTTGGTCCTGACGAGACTTACGACTTCTCCATTCGAGCCATTGGCAACCTGCTCGCTCCTATATTTGTCATGGAAAACAGCCTTCCTTGTAGCCATCACATCGGCTAGGAGAGTCTCTGAGCTTCGGGCTCTGATGGTGGACCCACCATACACGGTGTTCCACAAAGACAAGGTGCAGTTACGTCCACATCTGGCGTTCCTCCCCAAAGTAGTCTCGGCCTTCCATCTCAACCAGGACATATTCCTCCCGGTCTTCTTTCCCAAAGCACATACATCTCGTTGGGAGCAGCAGTTACATTCCCTCGACATCCATAGGGTGCTCGCCTTCTATATTGACCTAACAAAGCCCTTCCGCAAAACGCCCCAACTTTTCGTTGCAGTGGCAGACCGGATGAAAGGCCTACCCATCTCTTCTCAGAGGATTTCGTCCTGGGTAACGGCATGCATCCGTACTTGCTATGATCTAGCTTATGTCTCTCTGGGACACATTACCGCACATTCTACCAGGGCTCAGACCTCGTCGGCCGCCTTCTTATCTCGAGTACCTATCCAGGAGATATGTCGAGCAGCTACTTGGTCTTCAGTGCACACCTTTACTTCCCATTATGCCCTGGTACAACAATCCAGAGACGATGCTGCCTTCGGCTCAGCGGTTTTGCATTCTGCAATATCTCACTCCGACCCCACCGCCTAGGTAAGGCTTGGGATTCACCTAATTGGAATGGATATGAGCAAGCACTTGAAGAAGAAAAGACGGTTACTCACCTTTGTAACTGTTGTTCTTCGAGATGTGTTGCTCATATCCATTCCAAAACCCATCCTCCTTCCCCACTGTCGGAGTAGCCGGCAAGAAAGAACTGAGGAGCGGACGGGTTGGCAGGGGTATATATTCGGTGCCATAGCAGCGCCATGCCAGGGGGTGCCCAGCCGACCCACCGAGTGTTGCTAGGGTAAAAATCTTCCAACGGACATGCACGCGGAGTGCGCACACCTAATTGGAATGGATATGAGCAACACATCTCGAAGAAGAACAGTTACAAAGGTGAGTAACCGTCTTTTTTTCAGGATGAGTGTGTCCCCAGTTTTCATATGACACTTTTAATGACATCTTTTAGATACATATTATGACAACAATGTATTGAGGGTAATGAGTGTGTCAGGCCTGATGGGTCCTGTGCCAGTTGGCATTAGTGGAATACACAAGAAATATTACCTCAGATCCTGAAATCCTTAGCTGTTTTTATTCAGTCCTTCCTCAGACAAATCTTGTATTAAGGATCAATAGAAGTTCTTTATAACCTGAATTGCAAATTGTACATTATGGTGTGCTGGGGACACAATTGGGGAATGTGATTATACCACTGTATAAATTAAATTTCACTCATCCAAATTAAATACAATTGGATGTTAACATTTGGAATAACAGGTGTTAGTAACCGTAAACTATTATACTCTTATTAAAATGCTGTCTACATTTATTTTCCAGGAATTTCAGTTTTAGGGAAATGCCACTGAGAAAGGTGTGTGTGTGTGTGTGTGTGTGTGTGTGTGTGTGTGTGTGTATATATATATTAGGCTGAAGGAAATTGTGAATAATAGAGTTTCACTGTATTTTTACTTTTAATTTTATAATTAAAACTCAGGGTGAGAGACAGACAAAACTTCCCATCCTTAACAGCAACCACTTGTTTTCTTTATTTATCCCATTATTACATCTTCCAACTTTATTCTCCATGCATTTCCCATGCATAACTCCATTAATGGGAAATACTTGTATGCATCAAGAATAGATGCATTCTTGGAGGGTTGACTCAATTGTTCTTTTCTAACTCCAGGGAGGAGACAGTGATTGTGCTATTTGGGTAGGTACATAGCACTTCCAAAAGGTTAAATATGTAATGTGATATTGAATGAATTTGCAACAGCACCTCCATGAACATTAATAGTAGATGCATAGTTTATACCCACATATTGACTTCCATCCATGAGCTACACTTGGTTCAAGATCTGATGAGGTGGTTAGAGGAGGATGTATGCCATCCTTCCCCAATTATTTAGGCCAGCCTGGAGGCTGAGGCTAACTTAGACTAACTTGTAATGGCCCCCTAAGGCAATGTTTTACATCAGTCAGGCATTTCTGGACACAACAAGCTTTGGCTATTGCCACCTCCCTCCCTGATATGTACCTAGTATACCCACAGGGTAGGGTCCAGGTGTGGGTAACGTAATGCTGTCTTCACAGTAGGTATGTATTGTTTAGTTGTTCATTTAGTGTAGTGTGGACCAGGATTTCATCCACTGTGTTCAAGATTTTAATGTCTTCGCCTCTCTAATATGGTCATGTTCTTTTGGCGCAGGGATTTTAACTTGACCAGCTACGGTATCTCTTAGACTCATAGACTCTAGGACTGGAAGGGACCTCGAGAGGTCATCGAGTCCAGTCCCCTGCCCTCATGGCAGGACCAAATACTGTCTAGACCATCCCTAATAGACATTTATCTAACCTACTCTTAAATATCTCCAGAGATGGAGATTCCACAACTTCCCTAGGCAATCTATTCCAGTGTTTAACTACCCTGACAGTTAGGAACTTTTTCCTAATGTCCAACCTAAATCTCCCTTGCTGCAGTTTAAGCTCATTGCTTCTTGTTCTATCATTGGAGGCTAAGGTGAACAAGTTTTCTCCCTCCTCCTGGTGACACCCTTTTAGATACCTGAAAACTGCTATCATGTCCCCTCTCAGTCTTCTCTTTTCCAAACTAAACAAACCCAATTCCTTCAGCCTTCCTTCATAGGTCATGTTCTCAAGACCTTTAATCATTCTCGTTGCTCTTCTCTGGACCCTCTCCAGTTTCTCCACATCTTTCTTGAAATGCGGTGCCCAGAACTGGACACAATACTCCAGTTGAGGCCTAACCAGCGCAGAGTAAAGCGGAAGAATGACTTCTCGTGTCTTGTTTACAACACACCTGTTAATGCATCCCAGAATCACATTTGCTTTTTGTGCAACAGTATCACACTGTTGACTCATATTAAGCTTGTGGTCCACTATGACCCCTAGATCTCTTTCTGCCATACTCCTTCCTAGACAGTCTCTTCCCATTCTGTATGTGTGAAACTGATTGTTCCTTCCTAGGTGGAGCACTTTGCATTTATCTTTATTGAACTTCATCCTGTTTACCTCAGACCATTTCTCCAATTTGTCCAGATCATTTTGAATTTTGACCCTGTCCTCCAGAGCAGTTGCAATCCCTCCCAGTTTGGTATCGTCCGCAAACTTAATAAGCGTACTTTCTATGCCAACATCTAAATCGTTGATGAAGATATTGAACAGAGCCGGTCCCAAAACAGACCCCTGCGGAACCCCACTTGTTATACCTTTCCAGCAGGATTGGGAGCCATTAATAACTACTCTCTGAGTACGGTTATCCAGCCAGTTACGCACCCACCTTATAGTAGCCCCATCTAATTTGTACTTTCCTAGTTTGTCTATAAGAATATCATGCGAGACCGTATCAAATGCCTTACTAAAGTCTAGGTATATCACATCCACTGCTTCTCCCTTATCCACAAGGCTTGTTATCCTATCAAAGAATGCTATCAGATTAGTTTGACACGATTTGTTCTTTACAAATCCATGCTGGCTATTCCCTATCACCTTCCGACCTTCCAAGTGTTTGCAGATGATTTCTTTAATTATCTGCCCCATTATCTTCCCTGGCACAGAAGTTAAACTAACTGGTCTGTAGTTTCCTGGGTTGTTTTTATTTCCCTTTTTATAGATGGGCACTATATTTGCCCCCTTACAGTCTTCTGGAATCTCCCCCATCTCCCATGATTTCCCAAAGATAATAGCTAGAGGCTCAGATACCTCCTCTATTAACTCCTTGAGTATTCTAGGATGCATTTCAACAGGCCCTGGTGACTTGCAGGCATCTAACTTTTCTAAGTGATTTTTTACTTGCTCTTTTTTTATTTTATCTTCTAAACCTACCCTCTTCCCGTAAGCATTCACTATATTAGACATTCCTTCAGACTTCTCAGTGAAGACCGAAACGAAGAAGTCATTAAGCATCTCTGCCATTTTCAAGTCTCCCGTTACTGTTTCCCCCTCCTCACTGAGCAGTGGGCCTACCTGTCCTTGGTCTTCCTCTTGCTTCTAATGTATTGATAAAAAGTCTTCTTGTTTCCCTTTATTCCCATAGCTAGTTTGAGCTCATTTTGTGCCTTTGCCTTTCTAATCTTGCCTCTGCATTCCTGTGTTATTTGCCTGTATTCGTCCTTTGTAATCTGAGCTAGTTTCCATTTTTTATATGACGCCTTTTTATTTTGTAGGTCACGCAAGATCTCGTGGTTAAGCCAAGGTGGTCTTTTGCCACATTTTCTATCTTTCCTAACCATCGGAATAGCTTGCTTTTGGGCCCTTAATAGCGTCCCTTTGAAAAACTGCCAACTCTCCTCAGTTGTTTTTCCCCTCAGTCTTGATTCCCATGGGACCTTACCTATCAGCTCTCTGAGCTTACCAAAATCCGCCTTCCTGAAATCCATTGTCTCTATTTTGCTGTACTCCCTTCTACCCTTCCTTAGAATTATAAACTCTATTATTTCATGATCACTTTCACCCAAGCTTCCTTCTACTTTCAAATTCTCAACGAGTTCTTCTCTATTTGTTAAAATCAAGTCTAGAACAGCTTCCCCCCTAGTAGCTTTTTCAACTTTCTGAAATAAAAAGTTGTCTGCAATGCAGTCCAGGAACTTATTGGATAGTCTGTGCCCCGCGGTGTTATTTTCCCAACATATATCTGGATCATTGAAGTTCCCCATCACCACCAAATCTTGAGCTTTGGATGATTTTGTTAGTTGTTTGAAAAAAGCCTCATCCACCTCTTCTACCTGATTAGGTGGCCTGTAGTAGACTCCCAGCACGACATCACCCGTGTTTTTTACCCCTTTTAGCCTAACCCAGAGACTCTCAACACTCCTATCTCCTATGTCCATCTCTACCTCAGTCCAAGTGTGTACATTTTTAATATATAAGGCAACACCTCCTCCCTTTTTCCCCTGTCTATCCTTCCTGAGCAAACTATACCCATCCACACCAACATTCCAGTCGTGTGTATTATCCCACCAAGTTTCAGTAATACCAACAATGTCATAGTTGTATTTATTTATTAGCACTTCCAGTTCTTCCTGCTTATTACCCATACTTCTTTAGAACATTGTTTTTCTTTCTCCCACCAGTGGCCCAAACTGTCCCTTTTGGTTATGGGAGTAGAAGGGTCTTAGTACAGATGATGGTCTCATTGACTAAGCAGAAAGTTTAAGTACTGTTTGTGCTATTGTACTCCACAAAGACTCGTAATTGGAGTTGGTGCTTTCTAGGCTTGGAGTACAAGGCAGGAGTAAAAGAGAATGAGCAGCTCGCCAGATGCTGCTGTCTACTCAGCCTAGGGTTTCTCCATGTTGAAATGTAGGAGGTAATCAATCTTGTTTGAAGCAGCATTATCTCCTGAGAATTTATTTTTCTTGCTGGCACAGAACTAAGTGAAGTGAGGAATGATAGTGCTGCTGCTTCTGGAACTGCTGCTGTGGGGAAGAGGAAATAGGGGTACCCTTCCCAAAATGTTTTCCACAAGAGAAGGGAATCTGATTCACATTATAATTTTTAAAATGTCATGTTTCTGATAAGACAAACAACTTTGCATTAGAATATAGACTCTTGTCTAGCTTTCGATTTGGCAAAACTTTTCAGCCTTGACTTTTTACACTTCCAATCTCTTTCATAGTAGCAATATCTGTCCCTGGAACCCCAGCTGAAATGGCAGAGTGCCCACTTCCAAACCTGAAGTTTCAAGGATCAGGCAGTAGGCACTGCTGAAGAGTAAGATGGTTGGCTGCCTTTCTTTCCCCATCTAGTTTCCACCTCCCCCCCCCAGATTCTAAGTGGTTCACATAAAAGATATGCCCTAGTTTCACCACAAGTTATCAGGCTTTATGCAGGAACTGCTGAGTGAAGTTCTGCAGATTGTGTTACGCAGGAGGTTAGACTTTATGATCATATTAGTTCGTCTGGCCTTAGAATCTATGTATCTATAATTGGTGTGTTTGGATCCTGTTGATCCAAGAAAAGAGAGTTTGGAGTTCCGTTTTCTCTTCAAGTCTCAGTGCTTTGACCACATTAGGATACTCACCTGATTAAAGCTATTAAGAAGTGCATGATCTAGTATCATGCTATTTCAGAACCTCTGTTGGAGTTCAACTATAGTAGACCTTAATTACCCTAGAGATCGCTCCTCCATACAGATAAAGTTAACAGCAGAATACCATCATGACGAGTTATGCAGGTTTACAATGAAGTAATACTTATATTATGGTAATACTCAAAGGCCTTAAACATAAGTGTTTCCAGGATCAGGACCTAAAAAGAATGGTAATACATGAAGGGTGGGGGACAGTCATAGCCTTCTAGGTCAGGTCAGGGTGAATCTTTTTGTTAATAAACAACTGTAAATTTTGAATTAGAACAACATACACAGGAAGTTATAAATTTAAATAATGGTTACAAAAATAAAGTCATAGATTTACATCTGGATTTTGTTACTAGCCTCAAGATGCTACTCAGAGCAACTGTAGTATAACATACTGGAAATCTGATTATATTATACAAGTCAACATCATGCTCTCTAATTTGGAGCATAGTTTCCTGCAGTATTGCTGATATGCCAGATAAAACAAACACGTGTCCAAAATCAACCTCCATTATAATTGAGCATTCTTTGTAGTCCCTGTCTGTGCTGTAATTTGCTATTAACTGTTCACTGTCATAAAAGTGTAGCAAGAATGTTTTTGCCTGCAGTTCTGCGTGTAGTCTGAGCTCACTTCTGGATGAAAAAAACAACTGTGGTTTATATGATAGTTTGGTAAAGATAATAGACTTAGTATTGCTTTTCTGTGATGGTTAAGTATACAAATACTTTGATTCATCAAAGTGTCACAGTAACTGTTAACTTTCATGAAACTGTCATGTCTTCTCATCACCCTGACATAAATATTACTGTGACCAAGGTTCTGCAAAATAATAAGCATGGTTATTTCTCATTCAGTTAAAATGAAAAGTAGGGCAATCTATGTTATCTATAGAATTTAACTGTCATGTTTTGCATAAGCAGACAAAAATTATTTGTTTTGCTCTTTGTTTTTTTTCCTCTGAAAATGTTGAGTAGAAGATACCAAATCTTTTTCCTTCTAACCCCAGACAGTTTTTCATCTGAAGCATTGCAGTTTACACTGGGGTTCGTGAAATGCCAAAAGTGACATTTTGTAATTCAAGAACTAAGAGTATGTCTACAGTGCGATCAGGGTGCGTGACTGCCGCATGTGTTCACATACTTGAGCTGCTCGAGTTCCAATAACAGTGAAGCTATGACAACACAAGCTTCAACATAGGCTGTACTAGATTAAAGCTTGTGCATGTATGTCGACACATGCTGCAATTGCAGTGTGGCCATACCCGAAAATAAGAGATGTGCAGTGTTTTCCTGCAGCAAAACTGTAGTTATACTACAGGTGTATTGGTCACATTTAAAGTTTCTTCCATTTTGAAAGGTTCAAAATGTTTGTTTGAGAGAGATTTGCTGTATTTAAAAATAGGAGACTACTGCTGTAACTGGTGGTGTATCTCAAGCATGGAAATCTTTAGAGGTGTGATCACTGTATTACAGTATTTCACCGTGTTACACTAGTAGCCAAAAGTGTATGGAAAAATATCCTCCTCCTTACTTCTCCCCTGACACTCCCCAACCCCTGACATATGGTGCTATTTGACATCAGCTATTCTCAGCAGAGCAGACAAGTAAAGGAGACTGAACTAACATGATTAAGTAAAGGAGACTGAATTATCATGCTGCCTTTAGTGGTCCCTCCAAGCTAAGGGTGAGCTACATAGGTGGAACAGTAGAAAAAAGTTTGCAGTGAGAAAGTGGCAGTGTGAGAGAGCTTGTTTGGACTGCACCTGTTGCATGGAAAAAGTAGGGCTAGGTTTTTTGCCCTTTATGAATGCTAAAACCCCGTCTGTGCAATGAAATGCATGCAGGTGGACTCCTGCATCCATATGGAGCCCCACTGAGTTCACTGAAGCTGCAAGCACAGGAGTTTGCCTGCGCACATCTCATTGCAGAATTGTGGCATGAAATAGGCTAGTAATAATTTGCACTTTGGCACCTTCATCCAAAGATCTTGAAACATACTCTTGGGGGCATTCTGTGCCAAAAAATTAAAAATTCTGTGCATAATATTTTAAAATTCTGAAAAATTCTGCAGATTTTATTTGTCAAAATACCACTACATAATCACACCAGTTTCAAATATTTTGGTCATTTATTTCAAAATACCTGTCACCAAGTATGTCTGTAACAATAGAGAGAAAGACACAAAAATTCCCCCAGGAGAAGAGAATTAAAGAAACCCCTATGACAACCCAGTTCCTGTTTCTCTGCCCCTCCCCCAAACCCAGATTGGGGGGGGCAGACACCCAACCCCCTGAGCCCATTAGCCCAGATACCTGCACTCCCTCTGCCCCAGAGCCCAGCCACAGGGTCCCTCCCATCCAGACACCCACACCTCCTGCTCCCAAGAGCCCAGCCATTCCACCCCCTCACCCGGGTCAGATACCCAGTCTCCTGTCCCCTCAAAGCCCAGTGATCCAGAGGGAGAAACAGCCTGATACTGGGTCCCAGGCTTGCATGGAGTTTCCTGAGTGCCACCCTCTCCTTCCCTCAGGGCATGCTGGGAACTGCAGCTGTCAGGAACCCTCTCTCTCCCTCCACCCAGCAGACTTCTATGTGCGAGCTGGGCTCTGCAGGGTCCAATGGCCCCTAGTGGCAGCTAGCAGCACTGCAGCCAATTTCTCCATGGGAAAGGAAATTCTGCATGCACAATGTCCATTTCTGCAAAAGTCTGCATTGCCCAGTGGCACAGAATTCCTCCAGGAGTAGAAATACTAAATAAATACTAACCCTCAAAACACCTATGGAGGTACTAGAGTTGCTGATTTTAGGTGCATGTGTTTTTTTCCTTTTTCTTTTTCGTAAAACAGCTGCTCATGGACAGCTGTGAATCTCTTGTGAATTCTGCCCTTATACAACATGGATGTCATCTTAGTTTTTTTATCTTGGGACTGAAGACAGGATGCCCTCATTGAAGACAACTGCTCCCTCATTTTTTCAGAGCTTAAAGTTCCTGAAATGAAGAGAAATCAAAGCTTGTTGCTCACCCCAGAGGCTGGAAAAATCACCAGGCAGACCAAAAATGTAATTTATTATTCTTTGATTAAAATCTCACATGTTTGAGCACTTGGGCATGGCAGTACGGTGTACACATCATACTGCTGGATAAACAGAGGCACAGGAAGATTAAATGACTTAACCAAGGTCATACTTAAAGTTAGTGGCAAAACTGGGAATAGAAATCAGGAGGCCTAACTACCATTGTTGTGCTGCTACTAAACATTTTTGTCACAAAAATAGAGGGAAAGGTAGCATAAAATCCCTCCTTGGCAGCTGTACTGAATTGCCTTACCTGTAAGTAGTCCAAATAACCTCGTTGGCACCTGACCAGAAGAACCAATGAGAAAAGAAGATACTTTCAAATCTAGGAGGGGAAGAGTTTGTTTGTGCTCTCTTTGTTGTTCCCTCTCCGGACGGAGGGAGAGACCAAGCAGGTTTAACATCTCCTGAAAATATACCTGAAATAATAGATCCTAAAACTGCAGAAATTGTAACTAGGGCAAGGAAATGCATTAGGTTATCTTTTGTTTTAGCTTGTGAATTTTTCCCATACTACAGAGGTAGTTTTATTCCTGTTTTTATAACTGTGAAGCTGAGCTGGGGGTGGGGGGAGGAGAGGGGAATCCTCTGTGTTTTTAAATCTCTTTATTATCCTGTAAAGTTACCTTCCATCCTGATTTTTCAGGTGTAATTCTTTGACCTTTTCTTTATAACTAAAGTTCATCTTTTAAGAACCTGATTGATTTCAGTGTCCTGAAGACAAAGGGTCTGGTCTGTGCTTACAGTGCTAAGGCAACTGGTTGGTATATTATTCTCAAGCCTCCCTAGGAAAGGGGCTGGAGCTTGGGAGGGATATGGATTTCAAGTGACCCTTCCCTGAATTTTTGTGTAAATCCCTTGGTGGTGGCAGCAATACCGTCCAAGGACAAGGAAAGGAATTTGTGCCTTGGGGAAGTTTTAACCTAAGCTATAGAAGATAAACTTAGGAGGTCTGTACTCCAGAGTAGGGAGAGAATCTTGACAATTTCATCTCTCGATATAAACCAATTTCCTGGAACATGAGCCACCAAGAGGCAGCCTGCCACCAGCTACTTCCTCTCCTAAACATTCCTTTAGCTCTGTTATGGAATAACTGATGAACTGATACTCACTGTATTTCTGTGGATGCCTTGCTCTCCTAGGTTCAAGAGAGGCAGGTGACCACTTCCTCATCTTGTCCCTTTGGGGGTACCAATTTTTGTTGTTACTTTCCCAAATTTCCAAGGGTCCAGGATATGGCCTGAAATCCTGTAAACCATATTTTAATGTATCAGAATTAGTATTCAAGAGATAGTATAAATTGAATTAGTGTATAACTGGAGGATGTGGACAGGAAGAATAAAAATTCGTCTTCGTTTGGGCAGCCTGACAATGCCTGACTCTTGTTTAGAAATGTAGCTGCAGCAGCAGCTGTAGTCTTGGGTACCTTCTGAGAGTAGGTGTGGTTCACACCCACCAAACCCAGCAAGACTGTTTAGATTTATTTGAAAGGAACTTGGCTCTCTTGCAAATGAGCTTGGATAAACAAAGGGGGGGATGGAAAAAAGGAAAAAGTACAAATTTTCCTGTGAGATTTTCTTGTTCTTTCTTTTTGGAGCAATGAGCCAAAAAAAAGGATCATCTGCCTTAATGGTGACAGACATGAAAAACAACCCTTGTGGGGAAGTTCTGTTTTTCCTCTTCAGAATATTGGAACTATACATATTCCTGAGGTCAATGTTCAGGGCACCACTGCTATAACAGATCCTCAAACACAGGTGACCATGTAATCTGTGGTGCACAGTGCTTAATTTGTGCGTGGAGTTGTAGGGCTGAGCTCTGGCACTTCTAGGCTTGGCAGTTCATAGCCCCAGCACCTAATTGCTTGAGCTTTGGCACCTCTTTCATTACAAATGAAGCACTGGTGGTACCATTTAATTCAGTAAAGTTCAATGGTGTTGAAATGCTGTTTAGGACCAACTGCTGTCATAATGGAGAGGGAATGGGAATGCTCCAGTCCTGCACACGCTACTTCAGGTGAACTTTCAAGCATTTAATATGAAACCACTGATAAGCACTTGCAGACTTGAGTCTTGGATCTGAATTTGTTTGACTATAGTGAATACTCCCATTGCCTCAAAGAAAAGAAACCAAAAAAGGGGAAAAATAGTAATCAACATATCTAAACTGATAAAAAACTGATGCTTATCTGAATGATATGAATAACTCAGTCCTTTTGCTATTAACGTAATATATTAACCGGGCCATGCTGCCACTGCTGAGACTCACAAAGGTGCTCAAGCTGGAGCACCATTGGTATAAACAAGGGCATTCTGTGTGAGCGTCCCGCAGTTTTGGAATTTGTTCTCCCACTTGGATGAAGTAGCCTCAATCTGATGCCCTTTGAGGCATGTTGCAAAGCTCATTTTCCACCCAGGGATCTGAAAATGAGCTGAGGAATTGTGGGAAGGCCTGCGTGTTTTCTGATGGGTTTTCTTAAATTGCTCCCTCTTGTATTTTTAAATTATGTCAAAGGCCCAATTGCCTTTTTTGATCAGTTTTATAAATGCAAAAATAATTGTATTAAATGTTTAAGAAACACTATCAGTGTTGGCAGGCCTAAGATGTAATTTCTCCCATTATTTACTCATTTTTATTGACCCACCAATACAGAGGTGAACATATCAGCCAAATAAGAGGCTACAACCTTGTTAAAATCCCAGATCATAGGCTGAGCAGTCCACTACTAATTGATAAATCTGGGACATTGGGTTGACTGCAACTTGTGATTGAGTGCACTGATTCTTTGGACATTATGGGCCTCTAAAGGAAGGTCATGCAGAATCACGATCTACAACTAGGTTTCTGTATCTGATTTCTGCTGTGGAGTGTCCCAGTGTGCCGAAAGTTATTGGAGGAAGCCCTAGGCTGCAGGCGAGCCTAGTTAGGCTCCGAGCCTTAGAAAATAGCTGGGATCCTTTTCAGAGAATAAGCAGATGGGGGTGTTATCTTAGAAGCTAGGACAAGGAGTTCTGGAGAGCTGCTCTGTTAATATTGTTTTGGAGTTTAGCTGCAAGAAGGGAATGTGGCCAAGGATTTAGCTAGTCTTTTTTTAGTTTAGTTGTACCAGAACAATGTATGAACTGGAAATCCTAGAGAGGGCAGTTTTTATGCTTAACCTCTGGCTTCGGCTTTCATTTCTGACAAGTTGTGCAGACTCTGGCCTTCCAACATAGTTGTTCATGCTCAAGCATATAAAATAAATGATGGCATCATTCTTTGATATTGCTGTAACTTTTACCTGTGTTTTCCCTAAGTACTCCCCCCACGCCCAGCTTCCACTGCTGCCGCTTGTATCTAAACATATAGCAGGCAGTAAAGCCATGTAATTTATTCACATGTGGGGAATTCTTTTGCCCCATCAATACCCCCAAGGTGAGAGGAGCTACACTCTTCATGCTTGTTGTGACACCCCCCCCCATGATAGTTCTCCTTTTATCTCCCTTCCTCCACCAAAGACTCATAGGACTGGTTTCAAGGGACAGCTTCCTGTTCTGTTGGATGAAGGTTACAGCATATTGCCTGCTGCCATTTCCATCCACATTCCAGATCCCATCTGCATAGGGAGAAAAGGACATTTGCAATTTTAGATTGTTTTATCTTACACCCAGTCTCCACTTCAGAGGATCTTTCTGAAGACATCTTTGATGCTGAGGCAATTTCTTTCGCACTACAAATCTGTCCAGATACTTGCTTCACTGGTCCTTGATACAGGGACCAGTTGTGATGGGATGGATGCTGTATTGACATAAGTACCGTGAGGTGTGCATTTTTCTTCTCAGGGAAGGCCTCTGAATCTATGGCATCTTAACCTTCCTCTCCAAGATTAGGATCATCCTTGTCCCATTCATCTGGCAATCCTAACACCTGGAGGAAACTTTTGTGCAATTCCTCATGAACACAAACCTCATTCCCACTCATAAGGTGAAAGATACCAGACCTGAGAAGCCAGCTGAGTAAAGAGAGTGATCCAGTGGAAGGTGGTCAATTATTGGGACCAACAGTGTAGAGGTTTAAAAAAGAGAAGAGGGTAAATGAACCTAAACTTCATATTTCCCAAATGAGAAATGGGTAAACTCAGTTTATCCAAGTTTACTCTCAACTACACCACCGTGTGCGGTCCTTTCTAATGATGTTGGTCTGTTTGGAGACTGACTACAAGTCTGAAAGTTGGGGTTGCCTATCAGAGGCCTGGCTGAAAGGAAAGATTTTCTCCTTTGCATATAGTGTAAAATATGTCATCCTGATAGCAGGGCAGATGCCCTGTGTCACTACTGGGAATGAGAGGACTGCAATCTGCTGCTGGAGTATTGTCCCTTCAGGGCCTGGAACTGAGACTTCTAACATCCCTTCTGATGGGCTTGAAGTGATCATTCTTGGCAAGTAGCCATGCCTCCTCCTGTGGCAAAGACACCTCTTTCTCTGGCAGAGGTAAGAAATGTTCAAATATTTGTCCCCTGGCCAAAAGGGTTAAACCTCTGAAAGCAATCTGGAGAGAGTCCCTCTAGTGTTTACAGAAGATGCCTCTGCCAGATCTATCCCTAGCAACCATAAGTGGGCTCTCTCACAGTGTATCCAAGTCTGGACAAAATATTATATCTGGTCAGTGCTTAGATATTATGGTGATGGGTGCTATAGAAAAATAAGATTAGACTCCACTCCCACAGCAGCAAAAAAATGGATTACAGGTGATTTAGAAGACACCCCTGCCTCCAGTCGTTCCACTCAAGGCAGCAAGGAATTATTTAATGCCAAAAGTCCACTTGGTACTGTACGAGATCAGACAGACACTTCTTACCCTCGGGTATTCTCCCAAAGATACCAGCCCCAGGACACAGAGGTAGTACCACAAGATAATTTTTATGCAGGCTACACAAGCTGTATATTACAAGTTCTAGACTTGGTATAAATTTGAAATTCTGAACCAGTTCATACTGCCCAGCCATTTAAAATGTCTTCACAGCCTAGAACGTTCTAGGATGTCACCTTGTAGTTATTTATCAGAGTAATGACAAAATTCTCCCACTCTTTAGCACATGGATTTTATGATCTTTTCCTCCTCATCTTATAGGAAGTGGTATGCCTCACAAAGCATGGAATAGATACAGCAACAAGTGAGGTCTTTCCCATTTCTCTTGACTTTCCAGATGTTTTCTTTTGAAGATATAGTTAGTTCAAATTAACCACTAGTTAGAATTTCAAACAAGTTAAGTCTATGTCATCTGTGGGCTTGTTCACGTTATTGCTTAAATCTACGTAAGTTCCATTGCCCAGGGGTGTGAAAAAGCCCCCCCCACGAGCGACGTAAGTTGCATCAACTTAAAGCGGTGTCTACACCATGCGATTTCAGTGGGAGATGCTCTTCTGCTGGTATAGCTTCCACCTCTTATTGAGGTACAGTAATTAAGTCAAGGGGAGAGCAATTTCCCATTGACATAGCAGGTCTTCACCAAACCTGCTACATCGACACAATGCACCAGTGTAGCTGCACCAATGTAGTGTGGTATGATGACAGGCCCTATTTCATCTTCATATTCAGAAGAATTTTTGTTACTGTTGTATCTTTCAAAAGTTTTAGCAATTTGTTTTTACTCCTGTTATGAACAGAGGTATCTGTTGTTTGTAACATGTTTATCTGCAATATGGAATCTTCTGGGTATTTAAGGTGTGTGTGTGTGTGTGTGTGTGTGTGTGTGTGTGTGTGTGTGTGTATTCATTTTACTTCTGGGTGTTATTGTTATCTACGTCATCTTATGCAGCCTTCTTTTTTGTGTCCATTTAAACGAATTTCCCATTACTTTGGATATAAAGACCTTAACTCCAACCACCTGATGGATTTAACAGTCAAGATAATACCCATAAGTAAAAAATAGCTATAGTTTGTGCATATGAAGAGATATGCTTATTCATAAAATCAAAAATATTCAGGCTATTAAGGGAGACATAATAATATAGACTAAATTGGTTAGATTTTGTCAGGGGAGATGTTCCACCACCTTTGCAGTTACATAAACTACATTTCCAGGAGAATAGCTTCAATTACAGCCAAGCATGTATTGAACATTATAGCAGAACTATACTGAAGTTAAATTGCATTTTGACAATGTCAACAAGTCAATATAATATCGTTGGCTCTTTCCTTTCCCTCTGCATTTGAATAGTGGTAAGTGAAGACCTGCTGTGAAAATGCTGTTAAAGTGTGTTTCTCTGCAGATAAGCTCAGCAGTACTCACATATGACAGGCACCTAGTCGGTAGTTCTGATATATGGCAGTTTTTACTTAAACCGCATGTGTATGTGGAACACATTCCTTTAGGTACCTACACAGAAACATAATGTACAGTTCTACATGATGTATATACAAGGAGGTTTTCTGACAGTAGATTGATAGTGTGTTTAATGGACCTCAAGATTAAAATCTAAAATTTAATACCACATTAGAACACAACACAACATTTCTAGTTCTAATGTGACATATTTAGGCACTTACATGGCTACTTGCTGTACTATCTGAGCTATTTGGATATAATGTATCTATTACTCCTGGGGGAATTCTGTGCCACTGTGCATGCACAGACTTTATGTCCCCTGCAGATTTATTTGCTTCCCTGCAGAAAAATGACTTTCTGACAGGGAAGCAAAGGGAAGCCACAAGCAGTCATGCAACCCTTCCCAGCAGTATGTTTCTGGGGCCCAGGGAAGCAGTAGAGAGGTAAATCACTGTGAGGCAGGAGGTGGGACTGGGGAAGACCCGGCAGGTGGCTCCTACCCTGCACCGGGCTCAGCTGCTGGTCCCGACTGAGCTGGGGAGGACAGGACTTCCTCTTCCCCTGCACAGCATCCAAGGCCAGGTCAGACCCACCCTCAAATTTCTTCCCTTGCTGCAGGAAGCTCTGCAAACTCCCATCCACCTGCTTCCTGCACCCATTGCTCCTTAGCTTCAGGGAGAGGGATCCCTGAAGAGTGAGCTTCTCCCCATCCACCCAGCCCCCATGCATCGAGACCTTGTCATAACCAGACCCTCCCGCCTCACCTCACCTCCCCGATGAGCCATCCCCACCTGGATCCCCACCCCACTGAGCCCCAACCAGCTGCACCTGGATCCCCACCCCACTGAGTCAAACTCCTCCAGCATCTGGACCCCCCACTGAGACCCCACACGCAGACTCCCCTGCCCAGCTTTATCCCCCCCATGCCCAGACCCCCCTGCTGAGCCCCAACCACCTTCACCTAGACCCCTCTGCAGAGTCCCCCAATTAGATTGCATCCAGAATTCCCCAACAAGCCCCAGTGCATCCAGATCCTCATCACACCTGGATCTCCCACTGAGATGTCTGCATCCAGAGTTCCCCACACAGAACCCAGATGGGATGCTTGTGCTGTGTCAGGGTTGAGTGCAGCTTCCCTGCTGAGTCTGTGTGCCAGGAGAAGCAGTGATTTCTCACCTCTGTGCAGCCAGTGACCTATGCTGGAGTCACCACATTTATTTGACAAGCAGAATTTTGCAGAATTTTAAAATATTGTGTGCAGAATTTTTATTTTTTTTTGGCACAGAATGCCCTCAGGAGTAATCTATTAATGACTATACTCAAGATGGTGAGCTTTTTAAAAAGAACTAACTTTGAAATAGACAAAATCTGTCAGTGTAAATTAACAGCTTTTTCTGCATTATTGTTGGTGTCAATTAACTGGTTTCAGTTTCAGCATTGGTTGGTGGTTTACGTATTCTCCTTGGAGTTATTCTAAATAAGTGGCTCTCAAACTGTGGGTTGGGACCCCAAAGTCGCCAGTGCTGGCTTAGACTTGCTGGGGCCCAGGGCTTCAGCCCTGGGCAGTGGGGCTCAGCTTACAGGCCCCTTGTCTGGGGCTGAAGCCCTTGAGCTTCAGCTTTGGCCCCCCTGCCTGGAGTGGTGGGGCTTGTGTTTTGGTCCTCCCACCTAGGGCAGCAGCGCTCAGGTGGGCTCAGGCTTCGGTGCCCTCTCCTGGGGTTGTGAAGTAATTTTTGTTGTCAGAAGGGGGTCGCAGTGCAATGAAGTTTGAGCACCCCTGTTCTAAATAATACTGATGTTGTTATATAGTAACAAATGACTATTGCTTACAGGTCCTATACAGTGGAATCAGGGTAAAGGTTAAAAATGAAACTGCTATAAGCTGCTGCGTGTAGTTAGTGGCCTTGATTTTGGACCCTGCTTGTAGGGACTGATTCAGTGCTTGACACTACATAGTGTTCTCCTACAATATATGCTTCTGATAAATTAACCCTTATTAATCATGCTTAAAATTTCTCCTCTCTTTGCTATATTTACAACTGGGTTTGGAATAGCAGCTACTCTGTTCAGACTTGCACCTCACCAAATGACTTGTCTTGTTGCTTTACAGTATCACAAAGAACAGAAGGCTAAAAACAAATAAACTCTGCAGATTTAAAAAGTTTTCATGTTGCTTTCTTTGCTGTTGTGCCCTACTGACAATATCCTACTTATTCATCATTTAATTACTTGGCAACTTAGCAGCATTTCCTTGCTCACCTTAAGTTTACCAAAGTTGTATCCAGCCAGGCCAGTGAAATTTGACCTGATAAATAGTATGCTGTTGTCTAAAAGACAGTGGAATCAGGCTTTTCTGTAGTGTGAATGCTGCAGCATGTGTTGCATGTGTTGCTGCAGCACCAGCCCAGCACTCAGTCACACGTGGAACAAAACTCAGATGCTGTGTGGATCAGTGTGACCCATGTCGGTTGACCCACCGAGCTGCTAGGGGGTGGTGGGGAGCTACTGTCCCACTGGCCGGCCCGCATCAGGCCATCTGTCACTAGGGAATTAGCAGAGGGAGGGACGCCGGCAAAGATCTATAGCGCGCCCCTCAGGTAGGGGAGCGCCAGCAAGAGTCTGTAGCGCTATCGGGACTTTGCTACCCGAGGCGAGTTGGCTGGGGTAGGGGAATGCAGGCCCACCCAACTCCACTGCATTCCAGCCCAGGGTCCTGGCAGTGGCAGGGTGAGAGTCCCATCAGCGGGGTCCCTCTGCAACACGCTGACCAAACAGACTCACTGCACTGTGCAGTTCTGTCCCTGGGCTCCTTCCTACTCGGTCCCTTGAGTGAGTCCCTCTGGTCCTTCCAACTCATCCAGGTATTCTGCTGCTGGCAACTCCAGCTCCCCCTCTGCCTCAGATCCTCCAGTTCCTCCGGGTACTCGGTGGTGGGTAGCCACTGTCCTTCCTCCAGGTCAGGTTTCTCCTGGTCCAGCAGGAGACCAGCAGCAGGGTCTGAAGGAAGCAGCCAGCAATCTGCATCTGCCTCCCTCCCTGGTGCTGCCCTGACTGGGCTGAGGGCCCTGCCCTTTGTACTTCCTGTTCCACGTCTCCCCTTCGGGGGGGGGTGGAGTAAGCTTGGTCTGGCCCTGCCCCTTCAGGCTGAGAGAGTGGCTCTTTACTCTCAGGTATAAAGAGAAGCCACCTTGGCTTCTTACAATCAGATTATGGTTAACACTCTTTGCCAGTTAATGGAGAACACGTAGGAAGGTGGGAAGAGGATAGCATATGTAAATGTACCTATAATCCCAGAAAAGGGAGGCCACATTTATCTCAGCATTGGCAGAGATAATGCTATAAAGATGTTGCCTCTTGGGTATTAGGAAAAGGACAAAGGGAAAGAAACAGAGAAACATTACAATTTTGGCTTACACAGATATGCACATGTTCTGTGTCTGGCAGTTGGGAGTGGTCTTTCTGCTACTGCTGGTACTTATCATAGCAGGGGTGCATAAAAGCAAGAAAAGAATAGAGACTGTGCCTTCAGTGCACAAACTCTCCAAAACGTCTCACAGCAACAACATAATGTTCAATAAGTGTGGGAAGTAATTGCATTTCAATTTCAGGGTCTTTCCTCAGCTGGGTCACTGTGTACGTGAGTGCTTATTTTTAAGTTTTGGAATGTTTTTAATCTTGATATAGACTGTCTTTAGTGAAAGGTTCTAACTTCCAAATCTGTGGCTGAATTCCTATTCTGTTTGAGTACAGCACATGCTGCAGCAGAAGCACATTCCACACACTTTGATGTCCTCTTCATGTCCCCTAAAATTAATGTCCTAACATTATGGACGTGTGTCTGACATTCGTCTGAAGCTCACAACCAGTGAAATTCTTTGTATTACTGTTTATATGCGTGAGGCTAGGTTGTGCATATAGGAACAGCCCTGAGGAGGGAGTGGTGGTATAAGCTGTGCCACCCCAAGAGTAGCCTCAGGAAGCACTCAGAATCACAGTTCCCTGCATGCGTCCCCCTCACTCTGGGAGTGTGTAGGCCAGTAGGAAATTACAACATCTCATGCTGGCTAAACTGTGCTGACTAGCATATATGGTAGTGGTGGCCAAACTTTTCCAGTATTGCCCCACTTATCAGTAATGGAATCTGTCTGGGCTGCCCCTCACCCCCATTACTGCACAGTCAGGGCTTCCTCAGCAGCAGAGCTTGGGCTGAAGATGGAGCTGGGAGCAGAACTGGGGATGTGGGAGGAGCTAGGGCTAGAGATGGAGCTGCAGCTGGGGGTGGAACTGGTCTGGCATTGGAGGGAGCTGCATCTGGGATCGGAGCTGGTCTGGGGGCAGACCGAGGCTGGGTGCCCACCTGAGTGCCCCCCAAACATTCCTCTGCGTTGCCCTGTGAGAGTGTGCCCCAAAGTTTGGAGAACCACTGATTCATGGGGATGCAAGGCCAAAGCTCTGTCCCTCCTCCATCCCTCCCTGGGAGGATGTAAAGTAAGAGGGCACATGCACCTGAACCCTCAATCTGGGTAGCTTTTACTTATCTTTAAATGGTGGGTTCTTACCTTCCTGGGCAGGTGAATAGTCCAAACCACAAGTTATCCTGCAGTCTATTCTCTGCCTTTCATATGAAAAAATGAACTCTATAGCCTCATTTTAGTATTGACTGTTATAAGTAATAGGATTTTTTTCATATATTTTTACATGAATTACACAGTGTCATTCCTTTTTGGTTTTAATATAGAAGCTTAATGAATTTTTAAATAAAACAGCGTATTCTGTTGTGGAAGGGAGAAGGTATTTTCTTTTAGCAGCTGTCAAGTGTTCAGCAAAGTGGGTTGGAAAGATGTCTCTCTGTTACTGCAATGCACAGTTTGTCACACTTCTTGCAAATGATGTAACATGACATTATGCTTGAATTTGCAAGTGAAAAGATTGGAAACATTGCATAAAGCAAGTCCAAGATTTGACAAAAGAATCTACTTTCTGTACTTCAGTAAGTGTTTTCACTCCTTCCCAATGCTCTGCCCTCACTTTAACCCAACATGTGCCTGATACACAAAAGGGGTTGGGGAGGCTGAGACTGTTCTTTACACACTCACATTCCATTGAAACCACTGAAAGCTTTTGAGTGAGTGGAGGATGCAGCATTGGGCCCTGGTTGTATTGATGAGATTTTAAAAATTACCCCTGCTAAGGCAGCATACATTACAAACCCAGGTAAAATATCTAAAATTGTATCTTCTTAGCAAATACATCATGTTCTAATATCTAAGTACACATCTTCAGAATCAAAGGCAGCCTAAGTAACTCATTTTGCTTGTTTTCCAAGCACTTCACATCCATCTCAAAAGATATCTAGGTGGCATTTACATGGCATAGCCAGTGGCCTAGCTGAGAGAGAACCCTCAAGTCTGGAAAGTGTGAAAATGTTCATTGTAGTATTTTGTATAAATACTTAATGATCTGTTGGTTGTTTGAAATTTTCTGTGGAGAAATGGGTTATTATACATGAGCTGAAGCATTAAAGAGAGGGGGAAGAAAAATTACTAAAACTGGGAAACAAATGCATTCTAATTTTCATGATTAAGTATAGTATGCATTTTTTCCATTGGCAAATGGGCTGCTAATACTGCATTTTAATCTCTGCAGTTTACACAGTCTACCCATGCTGTGCTCAGTGAGTTAAAGATGCAATAGCTTTATGTAACTGGGGCATTTTATCACTGAAACTTGTAACTATACAAGGAATCACCTTAAATGCTTAAGCAATTGTATCCCCAAAGGGATTAATGACTTAAATGTGCTGCTGTGCTAACTTAGCTGCAAGAGAGGTAAAATAAAGAATTCATCACTGTGGGAGAGGTCTTCAAAATAAATTATATGTCTCCAAGTCAGAGAAGTGTAGGATTGTGGGAAGGGGAGCACAGAAAGAAAACTGGAAATTGTGATGTGAAGAGACCTGAATAAGATGAAGGGGTGCAGTGTTATTTTTATACCTATCCTCAATTGTCTGGAACACTACTGCACTAAGAGCTTTGCTCACTGTTCTGTGGCTCTACAGAGCAGCTTCATGCAGTCCTCTGAACAGTATCCATCTGTCTGATGTGGAAGGTCAGGCAGAGACTAGAGTGTTACAAGAAGGACATGTGTCCTCCCTCTCTGTCTAATCATCAAGAATGCTCCTGTGGTGTTCCATTCCCACTGTTTTGTCCATCTGTTTCAGGCCAATTGGAATGCCAATCAGAGGCGTGTCAGTTGTGATCTCAAAAGGAGACCCCTAATTTTGATTTTCCTCACAGGGACTTGAGTATGTCTCTATTTTGCCTGCTACAGGTGGGTTTATAGTTTAGTGCAGAAATGATACATAAACCGAGCAATTTAATGGTATGATCCTGCTCCCATTGAAGACAACGGCAAAGCTGCCACTGATATCTATGAGAGCCTGATCAGAGTCTGTTAGAGAACTCTATTAAATACACTGATTAAGGGATAAAAATATGAGGGCAAACCTGGAGAAGAAAGAGCAAGTGTGTCGTAGGCTGCTGACTTGAAACTGCCATATGGTTTTGACTGGATTTATCCTGAGTTTGAATGTATATTGCTGGGTAAAATAAAAGATGATAGAGAAAGCTGGAAGGACGAATTAAAGGCAGATATAATCCATATTTATACAAAAGGCCATATTATGTTTTCTCGTACAGGATGAATGGAGTGGAAATCTTCCTGCTTTGGTCCAAAAATTTTTGTGTTTTTTTTCTGTTAAAAAGCATGTTGTTGCAGACTGAACATAGAGAAGCAAATTATATTTCCATTTTCCGGCTAATTTGTTTTCTGTGTTTCTGTTGAAACAGCACAGATTTCCACCCTATCTAGATTTTTAAACTCTCATTTTAGCTGGGGTTGAAGAGCAGCCTAACAAATTTCATACAGATCATAAGGAATCAAACTGAAGAAGTAGAAAAGGGAGAACTAGTTGATGGGAAAATTCTGGATGGTAATTGGTCATTGTCCTGTCAGAGCAAGCACTGAGGAATAATCCAACATCTTCACTGTCTTGTATGAAACACAGATAGCAAAATAGCTGGTAATTGGCAATATAATTTATTTTCATTGAAGAAAACAGATAGTAATGCTACTTTGAGAGTGGTAACTTACTTTTGGCAAAAACAACACATTAGCTTGGCAAAATAATATTTCAATGAATGTTGACGCATACGAGGATTGTTGGCAAAGGATTGCAAGAGGCTTGGAAAAGTTTGCTTATTATCATACGTCTTTACTTCTTACTACAGATGATGATTATTATTATTTATTATTTATTTGTATTATTATAGTGCTAGGAGAAGAAAACCTGGGATCAAGGTATCATGGTGCTAGGTGCTCTACAAACACAGGGTAGGAGATTCCGCCATTTGAGTAAAGCATTGCATTTTAGCATGGATCACACAAAGGGAAAAATTGTCAAAACTAAGAGGTGGCATGGCTAGAAACACAAAATGAAGATTATAGCCTCTGTTGACCTAATTCAGACCAGGTTTATTGGCCCATCTCAATTGACTAAACTTACATCTGATCTGAATTTAGCCAGTTTTGCCTATAATGTTCTTTATTTCCAGTCATTATTTTTTTTCCTCATGACTGGATGTTATGATCCATGTTAACTTACAGTTCAGTTGTGTAATATATCTTTGAGCATCTCGGCCCTTTACTTCAAGGTTTATATATGGCTCCCAAAGAGCAGATATTAATTTTTTTCTTTGGAACTAACTTTCACCTGAGTTCTTGCTGGTACAACATTTGGCTACTGTCTTCACAGTTGTTACAGATTTTAACAATAGCCAAATCTATCAAGTAAGGATCTCCATGATTTTTTTATAACTCATTTTTCACTATAAAATTAATATTAGGTAGATATCTATGTTGAGAGAATTCATTTGCCTGGAGAATTGTATTGTATGAGATACATAAAAACTGCGCATTGATGGCCCTTTCAGTTGGTGATACTGGAAGATTTAATCTTATTCATATTAGCGACTTGGAAAGCTTACACAGTCCATGAAGTAACTATTTTGCCTTTATAAAGGATGAATTGTGGCTTCTATTTAGCTAGGCCTGTTTTTATGTTGAGAGCTAGCAAATAATCAATAAAAATTATTTTCCTTTGTTGTGATTTCCTTAAATGTATTTGCTTGGAAGTCCTTCCTTCCTTTCTCCCTTCCTTCCTTTAAATGTTTTTAACTCCATAGATTGACTGTGACCAGTTCTCTACAATATTTTGCTATTTGAATAGTGTTGATTGGCTTCTTCAACTTTTGAAGCCTGTTGTGGATGGTTGGATGAATAATATGTTTTTGTTTCTGATGCCTGACCGGATGAGGAAGCAAGCAATAATGGCATGAATTTAAAATTGAGTTCTATTAATAGTTGCACATTCAACTTTGAAATCTGTTTTCTGTTGAAAATTATGTGAGTTAAACACAATCACTTAAATATTTGTCTGAAGGGAACATAAAAAGAGCATGGCCAAAATTTTAAATTAAACATTCACACAGTGTTAAGTTTTTCAAAGACACAGAGGGTAATTAGGAACCTAGTTCCATTTGTGTCTTTGAAAAATCTATTCCAAATGTTTTTTTGTAGTGTTTTTCCAGGACTGGCTTTTTCAGATAATTTAAAATGTGCCACATTTCAGTTTTGGTAAAATATTCACCTTGAATTGGGGAGACACAGACAAAGACACTTCAGCTGCTTGGTGTTAAAATAATCACTGTAGGCAATAAGAGCTGGCAGAGAGGTTTAGTACTCATAATGACTGTACTTTGAGTATTTTGAGGTTGGTAAACATATGGAAACAGTGAATTTCTTTGCTTGAAGGAGATGCTGTTAAAGAGGCTACATTCTAATTTGTTATGAGATGTTGGTAACAATTTCCCAGTGAATATATCATGAGAAGAATACATCCATATTTATTTCCATTATGTTATATACAGTGCTGCTGTAAAACACTTGTCCCAGTACAAGGTGTGACCCATGATCTTTTGAGCATTATTTTCCTGTATGTTAGTTTCTTCAGGTTATGCCATTTTGTGGGGTAAGCAACAAAGGAAAACCATGTGTCTGTGGATTTGAAGAGAGTTAAAAAAAATCTATATAAATGACAGTGACAGCATATTATAAAGAATGGAACAATCGTACCTTTATTGTAGCACTGGGAGGACACACTTTAGGTAGGGGGTTCAAGAATACATTCAGATAGGAAAAAAGATTGAACACTCGCCCTCCACTATTCCCACCGGCCCACTGCCTATGCTGCCTCAAATATTTGAAAAGTACAAAAGATACAACCTTGTTGGTGGAGGCGTTGGGGTGTATTCTGTTCACACTATTTCTTTGCTAGGGGAATACTAATATTAGGGTCTCTCAGTAACTGCCAAACCAGCTTCTGTGATACTACTTAGATAGTGCTGCACGTTGGATAGTTCTTGCCCCAGACTTTTGAAGCAAACAATAATAAAGTAGACAGCCAAAAAAGTGAGGAAGACACGAAGTATACAATTTGAGCAGAAAGAACACAGACACTTAATTAAAGACAAGTTTATAATTCAGAGATGTTTTGCCTGTAATTATATCCATGCATCCCTACAAAATGTCTCAGTGGAGGACCACAATCCTGAGGGAGCTGTTATCCAAAGAACTCTGCAGATGAATGGAACAATTAAACTGTCTGCACAATGTGTGATCTCTCTGTGGATTTTTTTTTTTTGTTATACTTATTCAACTTGCCTGTTTCACATGGCTATTTCTTGTAAAGTTTGCTCGTGTGAAACTGTAGATAGTGTTTAGGAGTTAACACTCCAAGAGCCATACAAGCATGCAATCAAACAACCTTGCAGGTTATGTTGTCAGGTGCAGTTATGTTGGCCACAACTCAGTCAAGTTGTTCTGAAAAATTTTCTTTTGGAGTCCAACATAACCTGAAAATTCTTTGTGGATTTGAAGCAATTTTGGAATGTGGCCCTGTATATGTAAAATGGGTGCTGCTTTTCATCACAGTTACCTAATTTGCTAACATAAGTGCATATTGACCTGTACAATGAAGTGTTGGGGTCAGGGGAAGGATGGGGAAATTTCACTTTAATTAGATAATTACTTGGTCTTCTATACAGGTTAGTAAGTCTTCCATTATTAGTAATCAATCCATACAAATCAGTCCATAAAGAAAATGAAGTTCTCACAAAACACTATATAATCTGTCAGAACACAGCCAAACCATCCCAGATAGCGTCTACCCAAACTTTGCAAACTCCTCTGTTAGTCCAATTAACGTTGTAACCAACCTCTCATAAATTTGTCATTTTTTCATAATGCAGCCATTGTTTTTTAATGTGATGGAAATTGTTACATGTGCATACAGCTACCTATGTCCCTGATATAAGATACTAAGGAATTTATTCCATCAAGTTCATTGACCCTTCAGAGCTACTTTGAGTAAGGAAGAAGCAGAAGAAAAAAAAAATGTTCCCATCATGCTGGCTTGTGCTAGAACTTTAAGCTCAGACAGCAAACATGTAAGAGGATCATATTTTCATGTGATTTTTCCTTTTCCTCTCCGAATTATGAGTTTGTAGGAATTCCAAATGACTCAGAACCAGGGAGATGGTTTGTTGCATTGATATAAAGACAGGCGTAGGTCATACAAATTGCCACAGAATCCATCCCATGCTATAGACTTTTTACCACGGAAACTAAGCTTTCATTGGCTCCTTCTCCCTCTAGTTAATTTTAGCCTTCATGATTCATAGATTCCCTGTCCAGAAGAATGATTTTATGATTTCACTACTGATTATTTTAGCAGAAACATCCAGGTAACATATTCATCCCATAAATACAAACTGCTTCCTATGCCTTGTAAGACGACAAAAGCCCCAACTGGTTCCTACCCATCTGACAAAATCTCTAGCTACTCCATGATAAATTCTACAATGTACTTAGAGATGACCAGTAAAAAAAAAACCCTCTAGCACATAGAAACTAAAAATATGGGCACAGAATAGAACTGAGTATAATACCAAGATAACACCAGGGCCGCTGTGCTGATTTTATTACTTTTTGTATTAAATTAACTTCAGTTTTTTGTTTTATTTAAATGAAGCTGCCACATGCAATTTGAAGCAAAACACAAATCCAGCTTGTTTAGGAATGTAGGAAATGCCTTGCTGCATCAAACTTGAGGTCCATCTTGTCCAATATTAAGTCTCCAGTTGTTGGCCACCTCAGAGGAAGGTGCAAGAAGCCCCACAGCAGGCACATATGGGGTAATCTTCTCTGCATGAGACTCTTGTAACACCTAATAATTAAGGTTGGAAGCCTGGAAGCATGGTGCTTTATATCCTTATTAAAACTATTGAAGAGAAGATTTACTGTTGTAGCTCTTATTATTCTTGTTATGCATATAAATATCCAATCTCACTTTGAATCTTGCTAAGTCATTTCTTTAAATGATATCCATACCAAATCTAAGGGTTTCACTTCCTTTACTTTTTTGTCTTTAGGTCCTTTTTGACTAGTCTCCTTTTTTTATTGAAATCTCCCTTTCTAAAGTTTACTGTTACTGTGTCACTTTTTGGTAGCCTACCTCCTCCTAGTGTGTTGAACTTAGTCATGTTTGTGATCACTATTACTTACTGGCTCAACTATTGTTACTTGTTGAATGAATGCTTGCACGTTACTTAGGACTAAGTCAAGATTAGTCTCTCTTCTCATGTAATCTAGGACTAGCTGCACTAAGAAGCAATAATTTAGTGTTGAGAAAATGCTTCTTTATGCTTTTGACTGCTTCATATGTGGACGCTTGAAGTCACCTACTATCATCATATTGTAATTTGCTGCTTGGTCTCTCTGAATATTGTGCCCTCAGTGCCCTTTTCTTGATCTGGAAGCTGGTGGTATAGCCCTCCAAGTATATTAATAGTGTAAATACAGGAGTAGGAATTACCACAGAGTGTGTTTGGCCTTGGGAATAGGACAGTCTGTGCTATAGGAAAGCAGATAAAGTTGACCTGATTAGAAATGAGTGAACTGGCTTGACTAGAATAAGAATTGTCCTGAACCTCATCCTAATTGAATCCAGTTTGGATAAATGAAATCCCCTGTTCTGCCCCCCAAAGTGCACTCTTTCAGTTTGATAAAGCTGCTTGGCCCTAAAACTCTCACATGTTCTATTCAGCACTCTCTAGGTTCTCTAGGTGTTACACTGGAAATCTTGAGCGCAATAGTGAATGATCTGTCTCTTGACAGAGAAATCCATAGGGAATGCAGAATCTGAATTCAGAGGTAACAGGGTTTATCTCGGGAACTGATACAGTTGTTGGACTGTTGCTTGTTTGTTAATAAAAGAAACGGGGGCTATGTACACATTGGGGAGGCCACGAAGCCTTTGAAGGTGATGGAGGCAGTATCCTATTGAACGGAATAGGAAGACTAGTGGATTGCTAGGAGACTGTCCTGGAGCAGGGGTTGGGAAGATAATTTGTAGGAAAAAGGTTTGCAGACTTGTGATAGCCTTTCACAGCAGGTGCACAGAGTGAGGAAATAAAGGGTGTGCCTCAAGGGTAGCTCTAGGTTGCCAGGAGTTTGTCAGGATGGTTACAGCAAAGAAAAGTAGTAGATGGCTAGGACCCTGCCTGAAGCTGGGTAATTAGTCATAGTGGAGCAGGAAGGGATAGCCTGTGTGGCGTTGTAGAGAGTCAATTTTTATATTAACCCCAAAATGTTTGGATTCTAAATTGAGTAAATCTTGTTTTGAGGTTCACATGCTAGTCTTAACTAGCAGCTGTCTGTCTCTACTGTTGTGCAGTATAATTAGGTTCGCCAATTTTCGTTGGACATATTCCTGGAGGTTTCATCACATGACATAATCTTTAAAATTAATCTTTAATTCTTGGAGACTCCAGGACAATCCTGAAGGATTGGCAACCCTCTCTATAGTACATGCAGATATGACAATGATTTTTTTATAAAGAAAAAGAGAGAGATGAACATGTCATAGCTGGGAAATAATACATAGTAATAATGCATTGTATCAATGTTTGAATTTGCCTTTGCACTGGGGAAACTTGGCTTAGTAGGCTTTATAAGTAGATATTTTGCATTCTGTTGGCTCTCTCTATTATAAATGGCTGTTTCTAACTGGAATGGTGAATTAGACATGTATGGTTCACAGCAATGATGACTTGTTCAGTAGCAGAAGTGTACATCTTTGATAACCCCATCAAGAATGATCTGTGTGCATTATAGGCATAATGTAGAGTAGAAGGGCTGTGTCAGTTTAAGTTAACAGTGTTTCCATGGTGGAGAGAAAAAACGATTTTTCTGATGAAGGCAATAATTTTTCCTCAGACTTTATAGTTTACAACTGTGACATTCATCATTAATTATTTTTAGATCTGTATGCAGCGTTCCATGTTAAGTAAGCAAAGACTTATTTTCTCTGCTTCAAAGCATACTTTTACTTAATCCTATAGGGGATTTGTTTGGAAATCATATCCTAAAATTCATTACCTATTTGAAGAATGGATTGAACTAGTTCTGAGAAGGCTAGAATCAATCAGAACATCCAGGTCATCCATTGTCGCCTTGATCTGATGCCTTCCCAGCTATTGACTTCCCTTGTTATTAATCTCACACATGATGTTAGGTACTTATATGGCCCCCATTACCATGGTGTCTGAGTGCCTCACAGATTTTAATGTATTTATTCTCTTACCACCCCTGTGAAGAGGGGGAAGTACTCTAATCCCTATTTTCCAAACAGAAAAAACTAGGCACAGAGAGCTTGTCTTCACTGCAGTGTTAGCTCAGGCTTTAACTGAAATGTAGACCAAAACTAGCTCCCCTCTACACAAACACATAACTAGCTCACATTAAGTGGTATTTTAAATGTCAGCTAGCTGGCCTGTTCAGAGGTATGTGTTGAAGTTTGAGTGCTGCTGATACTTGAGCTAGTAATACAGTGGGGGTGCACCTACAGCAGTGGTGCTTAAACTTTTTCAGTCACATCCCCCTTCCTTACCAGTAACGGAATCAGTCCGCACCCTCACCTCCATTACTGCACAGCCGAGACTTCCTTAGCAGTGGTTCTTGGGCTGAAGGTGGAGCTGCAGGCAGAACTGGGGACCGGGGAGGAGCTGGGACTAGAGGCAGAGCTTGAAGGCAGGGAGGGAATGAGGGCAGAACCCAGCTGGGAGCAGAGCTGGGGACGAGTGGAGCTGCAGCTTGGGTCAGAGTAGGTCTGGGGACGAAGAGGCAGTGGAGCGGATCTGGGCCTGGAGGCAGAGCAGGACTTGGGGCTGAATGGGGTTTGGGGAGGAATGAGGCTGGGAATGGAGCTGGTCTGGTGGAGAAGTGGGGCTGGAAGCCTGGCTCTACTTCCATGCTCTCCGTGGGGGCTAGCCCCAACCCTGCTGGGCCCCCCCAAACACTCCTCCATGGACCTCTGGGGGTGTGTGCCCCATAGTGTTGGGCCCACTGACCTACAGGTTACAGCCCAAGTTAGAACAACTGATTTTCTGCTAATCCAATCAGTGGATCTTGATTGTTGTTTTGCAGTGTGGACTGAGCTAGGCTGGCTTGAGTGGAGTAACATCAGCTAACTCTTTCAGTAAAGACGAGCCCGATGTGACTTTCGAAAGGTCATGCATGGACTCTGTAGTAGAGCAGGGAACTGAACACAAGTCTAAGTCCCAGACTTTCATCATCAGATACAAGCTCCTCACAGACCAGGAGACGCTAACTCAAAGCAGCACCAGCGCTGCCCAAACAGATCTGCAGATGCATCTATCTCCCCTGCTACCACGACCAACACCCCCAACAGCACATCTTTCAAGATACAGATGTGTGGGATCCATGGATCACAATATCTATAGTACTTCATCTAGTTCACTAAACGCCCCAATACCAACTATGTGGGTGAAACCAGACAATCATTATGTTCTTGAAAGAACTCACACAGGAAAATGATAAAAGACAAAAACACCCTATCACCTGTGGGTGAACACTTTTCACAAAGTGAACACTCCATATCTGACCTGTCAGTCCTTATACTTAAAGGAAATCTGTGCGACACCTTCAGAAGACAAGCCTGGGACCGTAAATTCATAACTTGCTAGACACTAAAAATCAGAGATTGAATAGACACTGGATTTATGGTTAAGGCTAAGTTTTAGTCACAGTCCAAGACTTTTACTAAAAATATCCGCTGTGACTAAAACTAGGTTGGGGGGGGGTGCTGAGGGAGGTGGCCTGGGGCATTTGGAGGTGGGGCGTCACAGCCCGGGACCATCGCTGGTGTGGGGAAAGAGGGGTTGGCGGGGCTGGCAGGGGCTTCCTACCCAGCTCCACATCCCTGCAGCTCCTAGGCAGTGGAGAGGTCAGGGTAGGGGCTCCGCTGCTATTGCCAGAAGCGCTGGCTGCTGCAGCTCCCATTGGCTAGGAATAGCAGCCAATGAGAGCTGAGGGATTGGGGCCTGCAGGCATGGGCAGCGCACAGCGTGGAGACCCCACCAACCCAGCCCTCTGCTGCTTAGGAACTGCAGGGCCATGCCAGTGAGAGCTGGGGACCCCTCCACCCCACCCTGAGGTAAGCATCCCCTGCACCCCTCAACCCCCTTCCTAGCCCTGAGTCCCCTCCCAGACATCCAAACTGCTGCTGCTGGTCCAGTTGGACAGCCCCTGAGCCAGTTCCAGAAATCACAGAGGTCATGGAAAGTCATGGAATCCGTAACTTCCATAACCTCTGTGACAGACTCACAGCCTTATTTGTGGTTTATTAAAATAATCTGTAACCCACAACCAACTACTTCTCCCCCCTTCTTTCCTATGACTGGAGAGGTGTTAATGGGCTGCTTCACCTTGAATGGTCCCTTGAAATATATGTTCACTACTTATGGTAAACAATCTGTTCCACCTTGTATTTAGCTATGACAGTCTGAGTATTTTTCCTAGACCTGAAGAAGAGCTCTGTGGAAGCTCGAAAGCTTGTCTCTCTCACCAACAAAAGTTTATTCTACAAAAGATGTTACCTAGCCCACCTTGTCTCTCTAAATCGTAGTTAACACATTTGTCTCAATCTCCCATCAAGTCCTGTCTAACTCAACTGTGCCTGTCTTTTAAACCATAAATTCCTTGGATTAGGGTCTGTCATTAATTTTTGTCTTGATCAGCATGAAGCACATCATTGATACTTTACAAATAATAAATAACCCTCATCCAAAATTTGAACCAAACATTTTTTGAGGTTTAGAAAAAGTTTCATGTTTCATTCTAACCCACAATTTAATATTAATCCATTTCTGCACTTTCTGCTTCCGGCTAGATTTGGAAGTGCAGATGCCATAAGGAAGTACACCTTTACCCCAATATAATGCTGTCCTCAGGTGCCAAAAAATCTTGCCATGTTATAGGTGAAACTGCGTTATATAGAACTTGCTTTGATCTGCCGGAGCGCGCAGTCCTGCTCCCTCCGGAGCACTGCTTTACCATGTTATAGGTGAATTCGTGTTATATCAGGTCACGTTATATTGGGGTAGAGGTGTAGTAGAAATTTCCTTAGAAAATTCCTAACTGTTTTATTTAAGCTGAATTTTCCTTGCCCTATTGTTTTGAAAAAAAAATACGTGTACCAAATTATCTCTGGCTGACTTTTGTGCTGTTATGCCACTCCTCCAATGTTTACTGTGTAATTTTGTCTTTTTTGCTTTTGTGGGAATATTTTGTGTGCATGAAACCTTATGGTTACCAGGTAATCTGTTTTTTGGAGTTCATGTCTTCCTGACCATTGGAATTATATTTTCTAATTAAGTAAAAAAACCAGACTTTGTGTTAAAGCTGAAGCACGTTTGAAGTGCTAAGATATTGGCAATAACAAGCACAGAAGACATCAAAGGCTTATTTTGGAAACAAACTCTGTAGTTCAGAATGACACTTTATATCATTGTCACTGCTGAGGATGGCTATCATTTTAGCTGTTATAAAACAGACAAAGACATCAATGAACATTAAAATATAATGCTTGCATTCACCATAACATAAAATTAAATAAGGTGAATACATGAGCATTAGTTTTTGATCTGAGACATTTAAATAAGATTTATTTATTTTTGATTTTTTTGTGATATATCATTATCTCTGGGAGAAACAGTAAACTGTGTGGCAATCCTTTGTGTCTCAGATTTAAAGAAGCTTTCAGTTTTTATGGAATCTTTAAAGAAACATAATGTACCAGTGTAAATCAGTTAAGAGTCATCAAAGTTGATTTTGTTTTGAATATGTTATGTTCACCCCAGTGGTTTTAATTTTTTTTGGTTGGCTCTTTTATGTTGGTGATGACTTATGTTGATTTTTGCTTTAGCTCTTGACATGTCACATGGTGTAAATCAATGTGGTAAAACTCTGGTAGTCAGATAAATGGTAGAAGATAAATTTCCATGAACAATTCTACAAAGCACAAGATAAGGAGAAGGTCTGAATAATTCTTGTAAAACACTTACAAAGGTTAGGATCAGTGGGATTTTTTTGCTCTTAGTAATCGCTGAGGACCAATGTGTTGGCTTGGAGCCGCAGGCTTCTGTAAGGTGCTGTGTGGGCAGACGCTGCCTCAGTTTGGAAGGGTGCAATGTGCTCTTCTGTTTATTTTCCTCATGCTTTTTAGGGAGGCTATCAGTTCTGGCCTTGCACTGACTTTGCACAATGTGACACTTTCTCAGGGTATCTAGAACTGTAATTCAACCTATCGCCTTTCGGTCTTAACAAAAGAGAAATTTGTTAGTGCTACACTATGTGACAACTCCCTGCCACCACAATCTGCTGGCCAGCCAAACAAACTCCTTAAGACTCTGCTATTTCCAACTTTGCCTTGCAGGTTAACCCTTGTGTACTTCAGTTCCTAAACTCTCCAGAAGCATCTTTCTGCAGCATCCAGTCTCTGACACTGGATGCTCACAGTAATACCATGTCTGCTGTCTGCAAAGAGGCAGAATACACACCAGCCTGTCGGCTCAGCTGGGGATGCACTCCTCACTTGAATGTAATAACACTGAGATGAATTTATAATAAAAGAAAAATAAGCTTTTTAGTAAAGAACAACGATGTGAGTGATACGAAGAAGAAATAATAGACATAGAAACAAAAAGATAACATGTTTCTAAGAGACTACATATAACTTTAGCAGGCTCCAAGCTTTGTCTAACGCAGTTTTCTTACCTACAGCTACTTCTTGTGCCACCATCCCACGTGTCTGGGAATCCACCATTCACAGATACAAAGAGCGCTGACATCCTTGTTCCCAAGTGATGGATAACAAGATGCCCTTTTGCTTCTCCTTATATTCCCCAAAGTTCCCCAAATAAAGTTGTTTGTTCAAGATTCAGGATGACCCCCTGAGGGTGAGACTCTCACATGTCCTCTGTTGTGCTGGTGCTATGCTGTTTCCTAATCCTCCTGGTAACCAGTGTTTACCTCAGACGCAAATGAACTGCCATTGTCTCTGGCTCACTCTGTTTAATTTACATTCAAGACCCAGTCAAACAAGCAAATCAACATTCCTTTGTCGAAGACAAACTTGTTTATCAATTTTGCCTTCAAAACATTTTTTAAGAATGTATTTCCAGCACCGATACCTAACTCTTGACACACCATCCAGCCATAAATCACTCAATGATATTAATGACTGGTGTGTCACCAGCTTTCATTTGCTACTTCACATCATATTCTTTATAGATAAATATCATGACAGCAAGATGTAGTGAGTTTGTCAGAAGATTTGCTGCAACAGAGTAGAGAACCACCAATGAGCCTCTGTGTCACACATGCATTCAAGGACCAGCCCCTGTATAGAATATAAAGAGCGGATAGGGGAATACTACTTGTGCTGGATTTTGGCATTAGTGTAGACGAAAATCCTGCATTAGTACATGGGGATGGACCAGGTGATCCAAAGGGCTCAATTCAGTTTTGACATCTGTAGCGTCTCTTCTCCTTTTCAAGGGTTAAAAATCAAGGGCAAAATAAACTCCTGCAAATCTGTGATTGCACCCCAAAGGTCAGAGGTTTGCTTCCAATACACAAAGCAGTCAAGTGAGACTTGCATAGATTGTACACAGGGTTCTTTAGACTAAATCTAGCTAAACACCTTTAAATAAACTAGGGCTTTGTCATGAAGTCCATGTAGCCAGTTAGAAAAATCCAGCTCTTGAGCTCAGATGTCACATCCTGAGAGAATTTTCTGGAGAAAAAGTATTGCACTTTCTGAACTATGAAGAACAACTGCATTTTACTTTAAAGTTCTGCTATCATGATTGGCAGGCCCTGTGTTTTACCAAACTTTCATTTTTTATATCTGTTTTCAAAGTCCATGTGCTACAATGTTTCCTTCAAAAGCAAATGCGTTTTATGTTTTTAAAAGGAAGCCATTGCTAGCTTTTGAGTACTTATGAGCAACCCTATAATAATAATAATAAACTAATTTGCATGTGTCATGAATGAAAACTCTTCACGGCTTTATTTTGCAACTCTTACTCATGCTGATGAGCATTTACTGGTACAGTGAAGAATAAATTCATTTCAGTGGGACTACTCATGTGAGTAAGTGCCCACCAACATGAGTAAGGGTTGCAAAATGTAGCCTTGAGCAAGGAACTGGATTTCAATTTGCAGCTTCCAAAAGGCTAATAGAATAGCAAAGTTATCTTAAGAACTATGGAAAATAGCTTGTCAGTGTCCTTTAATATTAGGTTTATTAATTCTATATTTGTAGTTTACAGTAAATAGTCAGCTCTCATAGTTGTCCTGTATTCTAAACTGTTACAGAGAGAAAAGAACTTGTGTTAGCATCCTTTTTAATATAACATCATCACAATTATATTATGCTTGCCATTTTATTCATAGTAAACTTCTGTCTTCGGAGGTTTAAAACTTGCTTGAAAAAAGTCTGAGTAAATTTGACACACAAGATTTTCCACCAGACATAACTTTGGCTTTAAAAGATAAACTAAAGTGTAAACAAGACATAGTTAAGAATTTTGGATTATTTCTGCGGTCAAATGACTAATAAATGTTTTCCATTTAAACAATAAAAACTGGAAAAATTCATAATGGGCCAGCTTAGTCTTGGTGTAAGCAGCTACTACTCTAAAATTCAAAGGAAGTAATAAACCTTATGCAAATTCTATTAAGCAAAAATGTCTCCGTTTTGGGAGGAATAGAGGACGAGAGTGAGGTGAAATATCGTAGGGTGTATGCAGCTATATTCTATTTGTTTAAAAAAGGATTAAAATAGCCATTGTTTTAGAGCCACCCTGTATATTTGGAGAACCCCTCCATTCTTTGCTTACAGGATAGTCTAGGGTAGTCCTGCTTCATCTGCATCTAACCATTTTACATGCAATGTTCTAATTGGTCAATGAGACAAATTTCAAATAGAGAGTGATGAGTAGGCGGTATGGAAGGCATGAGTGTCTGCTGCCCTTTATGCTGCTGTAGATTGGGGATGTGAATCTACTTATTTTCAAACGTCATCCAAATATGGTTACAATTTTGTTTTATCCATTAATATTCAGATACCACATTTTGGTTGTGGTGCAGTAGCCTTGTAAATGATTGTGTAGGCCAGCCACCAAAAAAATGGCAATGGTTCCTTCTGATAGCTGGCTGAGATCGGCTATGACTCCTATTTAACAGAATATATGTATTATGCAATTTCATTGTAAATCATACAAATTGTGCCCCAGAACTACTTAGAGCTGAAAAATAATAGCACAGGAAGAAAGAAGCTTAGGAAGAAAGGACAGTGGCAAAGCCATGGCCCGTGTTAAATGAGCAGAGAGATCATAGTCAGGACTGAGAGAAGATGAGTTGCTTCTTAAAGCCTCCCTGATTGTCCTCATGATTAGCCATGTCAATGCTGTAAAGCCATATTTATGCACATAATATGTCTGAGAATTAAAACTGTTTTTAGAAACTCAGCTTTCACAGCTTCTGATGCTTCTATTCCTTTGAAATTAAATGGGAGGAAAAAATCAAACTATGTGAATAATTGAGACTTGTTTAAGATAACTTTACAAGATGCCCCAAAAAACCACAGTTTCACAATCACAAAAGAAGTCTTTATTGGTTAAAAACCATCCCAATAAAACAGCAATATTTAACAAATGGAAAAGGGGAAATTTGACAGCAATGGCTATAAACAAGCAATCCTGAAATGCGGACAATTAATGAGGAAAGCTACAAGTATCAATGAAAAAAAATCAGGCCACTTAAGGCTAAGGACAATAAGAAGGAATTTTAAAAATATATCAAGTTTAAAAAGAAATCCTAGGAATTATATAGATTTATTACTATTCTAGGGATTGGGAATGGTAAAATGACATTCTGAGCCACTGATATTGATATTTAGCAAATCTTACAATACTGTAGAAATTTGAGGACTAGAGAAAAGCTATTCTTGTGCCAACATTTAAAAAGAGTAAATGGGATGACCCATGTCACTATAGTCTGGTGTGCTTTACATTGATACCAGTAAAAATCATGGGAAGGCTGACATTGGAGGCAATCAGTAAGGAAGAGAGCATAATTATTTCTAGCTACCATGTTTCTCTGAAAAACAGCCCTTGTCAAATGAAACTCAAACTATTTTTGATAAAATTAAGTTTGGTGGACAAAGGTTGACATAATATAATTAGACTTCTGTAAGAAGGCATTTGTCTTAGCCCTGTATGACATTCTGGTTAAAGAATTAGCACTCTACCAAATCAGCACAGCACATATCAAATGGATTTTAAAAGTGGCTAAGTGATAGATTTCAAAAAGGAATTGTAAATGGGCAGTGCACATCCAATAGAGATGTTTCTAGTGATTTCCCATGGGAATCTGTTCTTGGACCAGTATTGTTCAATATCTTTACTATTAATTTTCCCTCTCCTGATACTCACATCTTCTTGTCAACTGTTGGAAATGGGCCACCTTGATTGCATTGGCCTCATTAACACTACAAAATTAATTTCCCCTCCCTTGGTTTTCACTCCTTCTTGTCAACTGTTGAGAATAGGCCATTTCCACCTTAACTGAATTTGGCATGTTAACACTGACCCCCCCACTTGGTAAGGCAACTCCCATCTTTTCATGTGCTATGATATATATTTTGCTTACTGTATTTTTCACTCCATGCATCTGATGAAATGGGTTTTAGCTCATGAAAGATTGTACCCAAATAAATTTGTTAATCTCTAAGGTGCCACAAGGATTCCTTCTTGGTTTTTTTAGATTGCATAGTAATGTAGGATCTCTTGAACAACATGGGTTTTTAAACATCTAAATCTAAGATCATACATCTAGGAATCAAAAATAAAGGTCACATTTATAGGATGGTAACTGCATTTTGGAAAGCTGTGTTTCAGCAAAGGATTTAACGGTCACAATGGGTAACCAACTGAACATGGACAGACAATGCAAAGTGATGGCTGAGAGCGCATATGTGATTCTTACAATTGAATTATTTCTAAAATTATTTTATGCATTCATAGTAAATATATCTGATATGCCTTAATCCTAAAATACTCCTCCATTTATTCTGTTTTGTTATGATCATTCTTGTTTCTCAGGTGACTGTAGTACAGCCTCAGAGTGGGAGCTGTATGGCATCACTTAGTGAGTGAAAGCATACACAGCATTGATGAAACAGACATATTTCTTTGTTTCTTCGAACAATTTATTTAAGGACTTTAGCACTTTTTTTTTACAGATTTGCTGATTATTTGAAATTGCGTGCTGAATCATAGTTATTGATTACTGATGCTACCATTGTATGAACCACTCTACAAATACAAAGTCACACCCCAAAGAATTTACAGACTCAGACAGCAGATTGTTCTTTTACTGTTTTTGGTGAGTCTTCATTTGATTGTGGAATATCCCTAATTTGCGTTCAAGCTTTGTGACTGCCATAAATCATATCATCATACAATGTAGGGCTGGAAGGGGTCTCAAAAGATCATCTAATCCAGCCCTCTGTGTTGAGGCAGAACCAAGTAAACCTAGGCCATCCCTGACAGATGTTTGTCCAACTTGTCCTTTAAAATCTCCAGTGGTGGGGATTCCACAACCTCTCTTGGAAACCTATTCTGGAGTTAACTATACTTATAGTTAGAAAGTTTTCCTAATATCTAATTTAAGTCTTACTTGTTGTAGATTAAGTCTATTCCTTCTTGTCCTACTTCCAGTGGACAGGGAGAACAAATGATGCTTGTCCTCTTTAAAACAATCCTTAACACATTTGAAGATTGTTATCAGGGGGGTCCCCTCAGACTAAGCATGCCTAGTACTTTTAACATTTCCTCAGAGATTGTGTCTAAACCTTTTCTTGTTTCTGTTGTTCTCCTCTGGATTCTCTCCAATTTGTCCAAATCATCTTTCTTAAAGTGTGGTTCCCAGAACTGGACACGGTACTCCAGCTGAGCCTCACCAGTGCTGAATGGAGCAGAACAATTATTACCTAGTTACTTGATATTGTTTGTATTTCCTTACTGGATGCCATAACCTTGACAAACTTGCACTTTTGTCAGATATTAATTTTGTTTGTTTGTTGAACTAATCTTTGCTACAGTTAGAACTGGACAAAATATTTCAGTAAATTTTTTTTCAGCAAAACATAGCTGTGTGAAATGATGAAATTTTTCAGGGAATTTTTGAATCCCACTACAGAAAAATTTCATCCAAAAAGAAAAAATGTGGCTAAAATCTGATATTTTTCTGATTTTGACTAAAATGTTCATTTTTGATACCTGAAAACAAAACTTTGTCGTCTGAGGTTTTTGGCAAAAACTTTTGCAGAAAATTTTCAATGAAAATGAATTTTATTGTTTTCATGGACATATTCATGGAAAGATAAAACATTTCCCCACCAGCTCTGTGCTAGAGTCCTGAAGTTTGCTTTCAGTGAACACCTGTATAAACAAAATATCCGTTCACAAGTAGTGAAGAGTAGAGACAAAACTAGGATGAATCAAAAAATTATCTTTAAATTTCTTGTTTTTACACTATTTGACCAGCTCTTCTCTACTCCATACTGGGCCTGCCCCAGCAGTGTCCTGTATGTTTAAGACAAGTTTGACTAATTGGATGTCTAAGCTATGTTGGTTCATAGGCCTGGAGCATTTTACAAGGTATTTGTATGACAGGTTCACTGTCTTTTAGCTGTTTGGTGATTTATTATGAATTATTTATTATGACATCCTCTCAGTTCACTTTTTCATATACAATAAAATTGCTGGCGAAGTTCACATATATTTATGCAAATAAAAACTTGATACAGCTTAGTTCCGGGATAAATATTTTTGGTAATAGCAGGAGGTTTTTTTTTTCCCTCATGAAGATAATTTAATAGACTATTTCATAAGTTCCCTAATTTCCTTGCTTAGTAATCAGGATAGCTACAAGAAAGACATCTGTTGTCTCCTCAGAGATGTAAGAACTTATGTAGTATGGTTATCATACAGAGATTTCCCAGGGCTTCCCATGGTCTCCGTGAGTGTTTATTATAACTATAAAGAAACTGTTGTCTGTTCCAATCTGGTTTATTTGCTTACTTCCTTTTTTTTTTTGGACAGGTTATACTAATGCATTCCTCTAATTCCTCACTGCTTCAAGAAGTCATAGTAGCAGAGAATAAAACCAAAGAAGTTGAATTTATTTATTTTGTGTAATCATAAGATCCATTTAATCTTTTTTGGAGAGGGTGGGATGTGGGGGGAGAATGAACAAAGTGAATATTTTCCCACTGATAGAGGACTCCAGTGAAGGAAAGCAACTCTCCACAATGGCAAAGTGGAATCCCTCCCCTCTTATAATATATGCAGGGGCAGCTGTAGGTATTTTGCTGCCCCAAGCACGGCAGGCAGGCTGCCTTCGACGGCTTGCCTGTGGGAGGTCCCCGGTCCCGCGGATTCGGTGGCATGCCTGCGGGAGGTCCGCTGAAACCGCGGGACCAGTGGACCCTCCTCAGGCAAGCCGCCGAAGGCAGCCTGCCTGCCGCCCTCGCGGCAACTGGCAGAGCGCCCCCCATGGCTTGCCGCCCCAGGCACACGCTTGGCGTGCTGGTGCCTGGAGCTGCCCCTGAATATATATCATCTATGATTTGGAAGACCAGAAAAATTCCAGGTGCCAATAGAATGACCACCCATCCCAAACTGGCTGGGAGAGTTCAAGTCCTGATCCCTGGCTGAATGACTCTGGGACAGCATTTGTCCTGAATTCCCTGTGGCACTGCTAAGCACCTGCCCAAAGCTGAGGGGTAGCACCAGCCTCTTCCTGGTGGGAGTGGGGACTCAGGTGGGCTTTAGCCCTGCCCTGCCCTGTGATCCTGCCCCCTGCTTCTCCTCTTTCCTCTAAGGCCCCACCCTGGCCAGGCTGGGAGTTGGAGCTGGGCTGTGATAAGAGCCACCCAGGGAGCCTCGGCCACTCTGGGGAGACGTGGGCCTTCTACTTGCCCTGGGTGTTGTACCCTGTGGCGGGGGGGCATTGGCTGAGGGGATGCTCTCGGGCAGGGCATCAGAGGAAGAGAAGGGATAGGAAGTAGAGTCACAGGGGTGGTGGGGCTTCTACGTGTCCGCTTTTGTCTTTTGAAAAGGTGGTCACTCTAGATGCCATATTAATAAAGAACTACAGACATCAATGTACTAAAAACTAGCTCATCATTATGGTCAGATCCCTTTCTGACTAGTGTCAGAAGTGAAAGCTAAGAAGTGCCTTTGCAAAAAACCAAGCACATATCAGGTTAAAAGCTATTTTGTTCTGGTCTAGGCCCCATCATGCAATATAGGAAGTGAAGGAAAAATTAAAATTTGCACACTATGGGCATTATCTTGACTGCTTTACACAGGCAAAACTGCTACTGAAATCACTGGAATTTTTGTCAGAAGAAGGACCAATTGAAAAGTTCAGGATTTGCCACCATGTTATTAAAGAGAGATAATTATCTTCTGCCAGTGAAGGCTCTTGAAAGACCCTGTGTTAATTTTAGTCATAGCAGAAACAGAATTGAACTCACGTGGATGCAGTAAATGTTTTGGCTGATAGGGCAAAAGGCTTTGCTGGCCTAAGCAGCCACAACTCCATGGAAATGAATGCACCTGCTTATACGAGCAGTGACTGTTCCATAATCTTTCAGCTAAATAAGTTGTGAGTGTGTTGACCTTTGCCATTTGACCTTCTCTCTCTGACAATAAAGTATGATTTTTAAGTGCTTCTCAGGGCTACCATGTTGACAGGTTTTAGGGTAATATTTTAATATCTATTTTAAAAAACTTTATTTTAGAAGAGGTATTAAGATACCCAATATATGACATTAATCCTTATCCAACTTTTTTAATGCATGGACCTCAAAGCACTGTATAAATATTTTTGAATTAAGCCTCTCAACACCTGTATGAACTATGTATATATTGTTGTTTGGGTGAATGGGTAATGAAAGCTTAGCTTGACATTTTTCAAAGGTGGTAGAGGAGCCAAATATCTTAGGAAGTTTTAAAAATCTCTGTTGAAAACACCTGCTCAATAGTATTCAATGAGTCATTGATAGAGTGAAGACTAGAACCCATGACTCCTAAGTACTATATGGCTGCTCTAACCACCAAACCAAACTTTCAGTCAAGGAGATAGTGATTGATGACGTATTTTTATTGTCAGGAACAACTCAAATAAAACAAATGATTCTAGCACAAAATCTGTTCAAGTTGTCAAAGAAAGCAGACAGTTCATGTCACTCCAACAGCTAAATAGACCCATCATACTTGCATGGTAAATCCATGTGTGCTTTTGCTAAGGTCAAGATGCCTGCATATTATTAATGGACATTGGCACAGAGATAGAGGCAAAAATAACAGTCAAGTTCACATTTTAGTTGATGAAACAGTCACTGAAATGTTATCTCTGTAAGTAACTGGGAAACTCATCATTAGGAAGTTAAATAGGCTGAATTACAGTACAGGAAGAACATAATCTACCAGGGGAATTTATCTTCAGCATTCAATTGGCCTAAATTAAGTGAAAGTACAGATGTTTATAATCTTCATATGTGGTATCTCAGAAAAAGGATCTTCAGTTTAGCTATTCTGTTTATTTTCTGAACATTTTCACACAAAGACTTCAATTAAGAGCAGATTAGTTCACAACTATTGTTTACAGTTTTTCCTTAGTGCAGAATTACTAGATAATTGGATGGATGGGAAATGAGATGAGTTTTCTTTATTGCATTAACTATGTACATATGGATACCTTAAAAAAAACAAATGACTGTAGCAGTTTTTATTCCTGAAGAAAAAAAAATTCTGCTTTTAAACTGGGATATGGCAAATTCAAGTTTTTACTGAAGTAGATTAAATTGTATATGATGCCTGACACAGTAAATAAGAGGAAATAAGCGGAGATGTAAATCTTCAGAACAGCTGCATTAGCCTGCATTGGTAAAGACTAGTTGTATTTTTAGTTAAGTGTTGTAGATGTGTAAAAGTTGAGTTTTCATGCACAAAATGATACTTGACAATTTTGTAATCTATTCCATCTTTATTTCAGTCTTAAAAAAAACGCACTTGTTTAAAGCTGCAAAGTGAAGCACTCAAAAGTTAGGAAATGCCATAATGAAGGTTGTCTGTGCAACTTTGATTTGCCCCCCTTGTGCATATACATCAGAGGTCGGCAACCTTTCAGAAGTGGTGTGCCGAGTCTTCATTCATGCACTCTAATTTAAGGTTTCGCGTGCCGGTCATACATTTTAACATTCTTAGAAGGTCTCTTTCTATAAGTCTATAATATATAACAAACTATTGTTGTACGTAAAGTAAATAAGGTTTTTAAAATGTTTAAGAAGCTTCATTTAAAATTAAATAAAATGCAGAGCCCTCCGGACTGGTGGCCAAGGCCAAGGCACTGTGAGTGCCGCTGAAAATCAGCTTGCGTACCGCCTTCGGCACCCGTGCCATAGATTGCCTACCCCTGATATACATTATGATACAGTCTTTGGGTATGTCTAACATGTTACTGTGGTTCTAAAAACCCAAAGCTCTTGGTAACTATTACTCTTGGTGAGGCATTAGCAGGAAATAAATTAGTGGAGACATGTCTGTCTGACCGATAGATGGCTGGCACAAACAGTACACCACAAGAGTGCTTTCTCTTAAAGCTCTACTTTTAGTCACGAGCACTTACTAACCTGCTGCAGATACGTGTAAAACACCTCCAAAATCAATAATTACCAAAGTCTGGCACAATCTTCAAGTGGCACAATGACAGCTATCCGATTGGCCAGTCTTTCAGCTGCCATTGGAGACACTATGATGTGTCCACAAAGTGTTCCTGAAGAGCCCAACTACCCCATACTTTCTGTCCTTATTTATTTGGGTTAGTGTAATAATAACAAGTTAATTAAAAAAAAATTTGTTAAGCAAACAATTTCAAAGTCTAAGCAAGAGATTTCCTCAAACCATTAATTAGACAGATGTGTTTTTGCAGAGTCTGTTGTCTTGTGGGCCCTGACAAACACATCCCAAAGGGCAGATATGGATAAGCTTCCTGTTTTTCTAAAACACAAACCTCAGCAATTTCAACAGAGATCTTGTCAGGAAGGACAGAGGGTCAGTCTCCCCCCAAGCCCTCCTGACTGCTTGCTTAGTTATGCTAAGGCCATTGCAGAGGCCTGCTAAGACTACTGATTTATCTGCTTTTGGCAATAAGCATGATAATCAATATTCCAATTATCTGTAGTGGTCTGGACATTTTGCTTGTCTGCCAAGATCTCCCTGTACATACACTGCATGCTTCTTTCAGCAGCAATTAGAGTACATACCCATATAACCCACCATAGGTGCTGACTCTGTGGGTGCTCTGGGGCTGGAACACCCATGGGGCAGGCCCACATCTACCCTCCCATCCCCCAGTGCCTCCTGTCCTCTGGTGGGCCCCACGGATCAATGCCTCCCCCTCCCTTCCAGTGCCTCCTGCCCTCCATGAACACCTGTTTTGTGGTGTGCAGGAGGCTGTGGGTGAGGGGGGAGGAAAGAGGATGTGGCGCTCTCAGGGGAGGGGGTGGAACTGGGCGGGAAGAGGTGGGGTGTGGGTAGGGCCTTGGGGGAAGGGCTGGAGTGGGGGTGGGGCCTGGGGCAGAACCAGGGGTCAAGCACTCCTTAGCACTTTGACAAGTTGGTGTCTGTGTAGCCCACCCAGCATAGGTGTAAATAGTAGTGTAGCTGGTGAGGCATGGCTTAGACAAATAATGACATGCCTGAAAGGTGTGGGTATGTTTGCAAGTACAAACCCTACACGCTTTCTCCTCCACAAGCTGTCCCTCCGCATCTACACTGCTATTTTTAGCATCATAGTGTCTTGCTGCCTCCCTGCTGCTGGAGCTCTTCCCCTCCACAAGAAAAGACTCCTCACAATAGGGAAAGGCTCTGGCAGCTGGGAGGCAGCTGAGAAAGGCTCTGCCAGCTCCCCACTGCTGGAGCCCTTCCCCTGCTGCAGGGAAAGACTCCAGCAGTGGGGCAAGGCTCTGGCAGGGGGAGGAAGTGGCAAAAGGCTCAGCCTTCCAGCCTCCCACCTGCCTTTCCTCACCTCAATGAAAGGCTCTGGAAGATGGGACCTGCTGAAGCCTTTCCCCGCTGCCTCCCCTCTACCAGATTATTTCACTGATATGTAGCTACACACTGGAGTGTAGATGCAGCCTGTTTTTCAGTGCAGCATGTAGCAATGTGTACTGTACATGCCGCTGCTGCCACCAGTGGTGTGTTGTGTAGACTTAAATCACGTGATCACATTCAGTTTTTCCCCAGAGCCCCCATCTTATCCACCGAATGGGTAGTTATTCAATATTTCTTTTTATCATCATGTTTGGCCCCTGGCCTTATTCACCACACACCATTCAAACCCTGCACTGATGAGAGGACTGATAATTTCATCCTGGGCATTTCTATAGTGCTCTCACTATAGTGTTTGAGTGCTTCATGAGCATTAATGAATTTATCTTCTCAACATCCCTGTGAGGTTAGGTGGTGGTATTTACCCCCATTTTACAGCTGGAGTACTGAGGCACAGAGAGATTATGGTAAAAATTGTCAGAAGCGTCCATTAATTTTGTGTGTCCAACACAGACATCTAGGGACTGACTTTTCTGAGTACTGGGATGAAGCATGCTCAGTGTAGATAGAATTTTAGGAGAATCTTGCTGGCAAACTATAAGCAGTCTCTAATGAGCATGTGTGAATAGAGATTTTTTTTTTAAATGGTGGTTCAAACTTGGCTAGATTTGGACAATTGTTAAGGCACATCCATGACACTGGGGTGACTCCCCTGCCAAATGTAATGTACCTGCTTTTCAATGGAAAGGATGTAATAAATTAATATGGGAAAAATATGTTTCCCTAATCTTGTCCTGAGAAACATCTGAACTGTTTAAGACGAAAGTTTCCAAAAAACTAATCCCGAGACAAACCTCTGGCATGGAAAAGATCAGCCATATAGTTAAGCTTGGCAAAGGTATAAATAACTACAAATAGGATCTTGTAATGGAACTCTTAATTATAAGCAGTGCTAACATCTTCACCTATAGTAAGAAGGGTTTTGCCAAAGTATTACTACTCTGTAAACTTGTGTGTAGGTTTGTTGGTGTAAGATTGCTCTTGTCCTTCTTCTTTTATGGGTTTTCTTAGGGTACTCAATGGTGAAACTATGCAGAATTATAATTTTTAATCTTGAGTTTGAGGGTCTGGAAAAATTGGTATTTTAGTTTTAATAAGAGGTCTCACTACAGATAGGATAAAGAAAATAAGTGGTGTCCTTGAAATAATCTAGTCAAGTCAACTCTCCCTTTTAGATAAAATTATTTATCTCACTACAAAATTGCTGGTGATTTTATTAATTGTTCTAGTGTGTTTTATTGAAACTTCATTACACAGTATTTTGGATGTATATTACTTTTTTGTCATCATAGTGCACTGTTCTTCAAAGTACTTAGTAATTAATAACAAAAGAGGATGTTAAACAGCATTTAAAAGGGATAAACACTTTAAAATCAGCAGGCTTGCTGGATAACTTGCACCCAAGAGTTCTAAAAGAGTTGTCTGAATAGATTTCTGGCTTGCAGATGCTAATCTGTAATACATTTTAGAATAAAAGGGAAATTGCAGAAGGCTAGAAGAGCACTAATGTCATGGCAATATTCAAAACGGGCAAGCATTAAGACCTGGGTAATTATAGGCCAGATAGCCCAACATCAGGCCAGGGCAAAATAGTGGAAAAGCTGATAATGAACTCAACATGAGCTCCCAGTGTGATGCTGTAAGAAAAAGAGTTAATTTGACTCTTGCATGAATAAACATGGGAGTAATGAATAGGAGCATGGAGGTGATTTTACCTCTGAATAAGGCAGGTGAGACTGATTTTAGAATACTGCATACAGTTCTAGTGTCAACATTTTAAAAAGGATATGAAGAATTGGAGAAGTATAGAAAAGAACCACAAAAATTATCTGAGGGCTGGAGAAAAGGCCGTACAGTGAGAAGCTTAAAAAGCTCAATCTGTTTAGTTTATCAAAAAAAAAATAATTGAGAGGTGACTTGATTAGATGAGTATGAGTACCTACACAGGAAAAAAATACCAGATATTAAAGAGGTTTTTAATCTAGCAGAGAAAGGAATATCAAGAACCAATGCTGGAAGCTGGAGCCAGACAAATTCTGATTAGAAATTAGGCACACATTTTTAACAGTGAAGGTGATTACGATTGGGGTAAACAACCAGGAGGAAGTGATGGATTCTCCATCTTTGAAGTCTTCAAATCAAGACTGGCTGCCTTTCTGGAAGGTGTGTTTTAATCAAATATAAGTTATTGGGCCCAATACATTGACTGAAATGTAAAGGAAGTCAGACTAAATGAACTAATAGTATCTGTCATAAACAGATAAGTAAGAGTTAATAGAACAGAAGTACTTCATATCTCTTTTGCCTGGAAAGGGTTAACAAGATCAGTGAGCCTGGCTGTCACCTGACCAGAGGACCAATCAGGGGACAGGATACTTTCAAATCTTGAGGGAGGGAAGTTTTTGTGTGTGCTGTTAGTGTTTGGTTGTTGTTCACTCTGGGGGCTCAGAGGGGGCCAGACGTGCAACCAGGTTTCTCTCCAATCTCTCCGATACAGGCTTTTATAAGTTCAGAATAGTGAGTACTAGGTAGATAAGGCGAGTTAGGCTTATGTTTGTTTTCTTTATTTGCAAATGTGTATTTGGTTGGAAGGAGTTCAAATGTGTATTTGGCTGGAAGGAGTTCAAATTTGTATTTTGCTGAAAGGATTTTAATTTGTACTTGTATACTTAGGCTGGGAGGGTATTCCCAGTGTCTATAGCTGAAAGACCCTGTACTTATTTCATTTTAAATTTACAAAGATAATTTTTACTGTTTTACTGTTTTTAATTAAAAGCTTTTCTTGTTTAAGAACCTGATTGTTTTTTTTATGCTGGTGTGAGATCCCAGGGGATGGGGTCTGGATTCACCAGGGAATTGGTGGGGAGAAAGGAGGGAAGAGGGAGAGAAAGGTTATTTTTTCTCTGTGTTAGGATTACTTTCTCTCTCAGGGTAAGTCTGGGAGGGGGATAGAGAAGGAGGGGGGAAGGTGAATTTTCCTCTCTGTTTTAAGATTCAAGGAGTTTGAATCACAGTGATCTTCCAGGGTAACCCAGGGAGGGGAAGCCTGGGAGAGGCAACGGTGAGGGAAAGGGTTTACCTTCCTTGTGTTAAGGTCCAGAGGATCTGGGTCTTGGGGGTCCCAGGGCAAGGTTTTGGGGGGACCAGAGTGTACCAGACACTGGAATTCCTGGTTGGTGGCAGCGCTACAAGTACTAAGCTGGTAATTGAGCTTAGAGGAATTCATGCTGGTACCCCATCTTTTGGACGCTAAGGTTCAGAGTGGGGATTATACCGTGACAGTCTCTTAAGAGCTTAAAATCCATGAACCCATTAAAGGTACTCAGCTAGCGTTGGACTGGATTCACATTTTATTCCTTACAGGACTGGAAAACATACAATACTCTAATGCAGTGTTTCCCAAACTGTGTTCCATGGAACACTGGTGTTCTGCATGATGTGAATAGGTGTTCCATGAAAGAATCATAATTAAAAAAAAAGGTCTTTAAATTTTTTTTAATTTTAAATTTGGCATATTTGAAGCATAGTTTACAACTCTTTTTGAATGACTATAATTTAACATAAAACTCTTTTTCCGGTTATTGATAGATCTTGTATTGAATATCATGGCATAAAGAGAACGTGGCACAGAAGTATGCTGACGTCTACCACTTTTGGGCACGTTTCAGTTAGTGACGTCATACCCCTTCTGCTCGAGACTGCTCGAACTGCAGTGGTATGCACACATCATTCTCTTTACGCCATGTTGAATATAACATATTCATTCAACACGTTCAGACCTGTGGGTCTTTACCATGTGTGCGGTAAGCACAACTAAACTAGTTTCACTTGAAACAATATAAATATTTGTGACAAACAAAATTTGACAAAAATCAGTATTTCTAAATATTGTTACTAAACCTAATCACCATTGAATTGTGGCTAAAGAAGGAACTTTGAAAAGAAAAGCAAGTTCTTCTGGTAGTCCAACTGTGGCTGAAATAAATGAGCAAAATATTGAGACACTTCAAAGTGAGGATGAACAATCAGTCTTTTGTTGCCAAAAAATCTGTTAGTACTAGCGAGTTATCCAAGGTTATAGAATTTCTACCAAAGTATATAAAAAAACAAGAAGAAGCAGGCGTTAAAAGACTGCCACGAAAGTATGATGAAAGTTATTTGTCTTTTGGTTTTATGTTTGTTGGAAATAAAGATGTTCCTGATGCACAGTGCATCGTGTGCAACAAAATACTAACAAACGGTTCATTGGCTTCTGTGAAACTTCGTAGGCATTTGGAAACCAAGCATGCTGAATACAAAGACAAACATAAAAGTTTTTTCAAGAGGAAGCATGACTCACTTGGAAATTGTAAACTTTCAATGATTAAAATTGCTAAAACAGACAACAAAAGTGCAACAGAGGCATCTTATCGAGTAAGTAACTGTATAGCGCTTACCAGAGAAGCTCACACTATTGGAGAAATGCTTATCAAGTCTTGTGTGAAAGATATTGTAACATGCATGTTGAGCGAGCAGTCTGGTAAAAAAATTGATTCTGTTCAGTCGTCAAATAATACTGTTGCATGCCATATTAAAGATCTTGCCGATGACATAGAAAAAGAGCTCATTTGCTGACTGAAAATTTGCCATGACTATTCATTGAAGCTAGATGAGTCCACTTATGTTTCAGGACCTGCTGTGCTACTAATATTTATCCAATATAGATGTAATAATATTATTGAAGAGGACCTGCTCTTATGTGAATCTCTGCAGAGCAACACAACTAGAGAAGAAATATTCAACTACATCAACAATTTTATCAGAAAGCATGAAATTAGTTGGGGAAAATGTATTGATGTATGTACTGACAGGGCTCAGGCAATGATCTGGAAGATGAAGGGAGCTGTAACGTGAATCATAAGTGTGGCACCAGAAAGCACTAAGAGCCATTGTATTCTACACAGACAAGCACTTGCAGTTAAAAAAATACCAGCATATCTGAAAATTGTGCTCGATGAAGCAGTACAAATTATCAATTTTGTCAAATCTCGACCACTTCAATCCAGGTTATTTAAAATTTTGTGTAAGGAAATGGGTCAGCACAAAGCGCTTCTTTTACATACAGAAGTGAGGTGGCTATCCAGAGGAAAAGTGCTTGTGAGGCTTTTTGAGCTTCGTAGTGAACTACTGGTGTTCTTCACTTCAGATAATTCAGGATGGAAATTTAATGACTGTCTGACAAATTCCTCATGGCTAATGAGACTTGCGTATCTTGCAGATATTTTTGCAAAATTAAATGAAATTAATCTGTCACTGCAAGGAAAGAATGTGACTGTTTTTACTACAATGGATAAAAATTCATCTTTAAAAAAGAAACTGGAATTCTGGGCATCTTCTGTAGAACAGAATAGCTTCGATTGCTTCCCTACAGTACAGAATTTCTGACTGAAATAAATTCTACAGTCCATGAAGAAGTTTCCAGCACCATTTTACAGCACTTACCTGACTTGCAGACCTCTTTATTAGAATATTTTCCTATAACTACTGATGATAATGCTTGGGTTCGGAATTCGTTTGTAATTACAGCCAAACCAGTCAGCTTTACTGCACACGATTATGAAAGCCTAATTGACTTAATTTCTGACTCTGATTTGAAACAAAAGTTTAAGGATCTTCCGCTGAATTAATTTTGGAGCAGCCTAGTAGAAGAGTACCCTAATGTTGCTAAACGTACAGTTTGAGTGCTCCTTCCTTTTGCTACAACTTATTTGTGTGAGACGGGATTTTCATATTATACTGCAACAAAAACCAAATATAGGAATAGACTTGATGCTGCGCCTGACATGAAGATTCAACTTTCCAGCATTATTCCTAATATTAAGCAAATTTGTGATAGAAAAATGCAGAAACACTATTCCCATTAAATTCAAATGTATGTTTCTGTTTATAAAAATAGATTTTCCTAGTAAAAATCTAATTTGTTTGGTGTTTGTGTATATATAAAAACAGTTTTTTTAAAGTAGAACACTGTTTTTAATTTTGACTGTTGCACTTGTTTTTTGTACTACTTTATACACGCTTTCCAGTTAGAAATTTAGTTCAAGTTATTTTAAATTTGTATTTTTGCTTTGTTTTATAAAATAAAATATATTTGAGCATAAATAATGCAATTTTTTATTTGAAAACCAAATGACTACAAAATAATATTATAAGTGTTCTGTAATAGGCTAGTATCAGAGGGGTAGCTGTGTTCGTCTGGATCTGTAAAAGCAGCAAAGAGTCCTGTGGTACCTTATAGACTAACAGACTTATTGGAGCACGAGCTTTCATGGGTGAATACCCACTTCCTCAGATGCATCCGACGAAGTGGATATTCACCCATGAAAGCTCATGCTCCAATACTTCTGTTAGTCTATAAGGTGCCACAGGACTCTTCGCTATAATAGGCTAAAAAGTGTTCCATGGCCAAAAAAGTTTGGGAAATGCTGCTCTAATGTTCCCTCTCCAAAGAAATATTAATACACCCAAAAAATCAGCAGAGCATGAGTCTGATTCAGAGTAAATGAATGAAAGTGTCTTGGAGGCAGGGCCTCATATCTTAAAATGAATTTGTAGGGTGCCTAACATAATCAGGGGTCTTGCTCCTGATTGGGGCATTTGGGCTCTACCAAATCATAGATGATGGTGCTAAATCTGTGTGATCCCTTCATTTTGAGATGATGATTTTATGTAAATCTTTCTGAAAATGTCACTCTCCTCAGGAATCAATAAAGCAGAGTGTCCTTTTGCAATTCACTTCTTTTGTTCTCTAGGAAAACAGAGAACACTAAAAGATGCAGTCTTTTAGTTTTTGAGCATCCTCCTGTCTAGGCCAATATTTCTGACTTTTCAAATAAATGCTCTCAGGAGTTGTTGTGGCTTGCTCATTAAGACCTCAGTCCTGCAAACAGTTGTGCCCATAGTTAACCATTGGGACTACTCATGTGTTAACTAAGCATTTGTTTAAAGTGTTTACTGAATCAGAGCCTAAGGACCTGACTCTGTACCATTGTCATCTTGCCCCTGACATTACTGGGAGCAGGAATAGTCCCTGAAAGACATTTATTGTCGAGTCCCCAAAAGTATGCAAGGTGCTGCGCAGTCCCTGCCTTTGACGAATTTACAGTCTAAAGAGACAACCCATAGAGGCCAGGATGGTGGAAAGGGGAGAAATACATTAGTGAAATGATTGAGATGAAGTTCTTGTTAGTTTCACTATTTTCAAAATAATAAGTCCAGCTCTTTTCTTTTCCATTCACCCCCCCGCACCCCAATTTCCCTTTTGCTACATTGTGGCAGGAAAATCCTATTTCCTGTCCTCATAATTGTTTTTTCTCCTTCAACATGCACTAGGGATCAAGGGGTGAAAGAGTCTACATTAATCACAGTATCTCTACTATTCAGAGCGTTTCTAATAGAAATCTAGATGCACTTTTTTCAAGTGTGTCCTCTTACAGGGTGCTGCTCTGAGCAATCTGGATGAATGGCGATATACTTAATGTAAGACATTTGCAGTGGTGCATATCAATATATTATAAAACTTTTTGGGGTTTTAGACTAAGATCCACTTTACTCATTCATTTTTTGCTAGGAAAGACAGAACTGAATCTTAAATTGTAAGCCCCTGAGTGCAGAGGCTGTGTAAAGCTCTCTATTTGTGCAGCGCCCAGCATAATGGAATCTGACCCTGGTCAGAGATTGTGAGTGTTATTATAAACTAAATTATTCATAAATCCAACACAAATCACCCAAATAACATCAGTTAATACTGTATTACAGAGAGAGAATAATTTAGACAGCAGTACAGGTGAGGTAAACAGATTGAACATTGGAGAAGCAAGGGCATTAAAGTATGATTGTGGTGGTATTTCAGCCTTTTAGTTTCTTCTCTTTTTGAAGATGTATAATATTCATCTTTATTTCATTAATATCTGTCTTCTTTTCTTGCTTAGCTTTGAGGGTTAGTAATAGAACTGTTGAAAAAACAGAGTTAGAAATAATTTAAAAATTCATAAACCCAGATAAGACACTTACAACTACACCTTCTGAATATTTAGTCACAGGAAACAGTCAACATTTTAAAAAACTCAGCAATTGTCCAGACAGTCTATTACAGTACTTTAGCACAGAGAAAAATAAATTCAGTCTTCTGTAGTACTTCTTGATTTTTCTCAGTAACAGTAGTTATTAATATATATATCTTCTTACAGATATACTGCACACAGTAAAATGAATGATTTCAAATACACATACACACAAGATTATGGGATGAAGCTTCTCAACCTCATAGATCTTCTTTTCCCCAATGGCCTTTAGAGGTGAATCCTTCATAGTGTCTTTTTATTAGAAGACAATCAATTAATGCCCAAGGGGGGGAGGGCATAAAAGCATCTAAGTCTATCCACGGGGGGAAGAAAAGCTGGAAAATGTATGGTGGCACGCAAAATAGAAGAGCACTTCCCAAAATACTTTAGGGATATTTGATTGCTGAGGTATTATAGAGATTATTTATAATCTGGTATACGAGAAACTGAGATCCTCATAGCCCAATGGAAAAAATGAAGATTTTTTCTGAGAAAATGTGATGCTTAAAAAGATGAGGCATGAATAAAGAAACGAATGCTGACTTTTCATATTTTGTTGACTTTTGCACTGGGTTCAACATGTGTTCTGAAGTAGAATGACTAGGATGGTTTCACTTCAGTCACTGATGGACATTGCTTTGGGAAAGTAAATTATTGCACAAATGATGCGACATTGTTGACAGTCTCAGAAGTCTGCCTATCATGGAAAAATTTGTCACCCATAGACTCTCTAAATTCAGTTTGTAATCACTGAGGTTCCTATCTGAGATAACATTGTTGTCATACTTTTCTTCCCCGGTACTCATTTTGAGCCACTCAAACCAAAATAAGAGTGTTACGCACGCTTTATGGCTAAGTCTACACTATGAACTAGGGGTGTGATTCCTCTGCTTGCACACATATACTTGCACTAGCTCATGTATAAATCATAGTGAAGCCATGGTAACATGAGTAGCGGTAGCAGAGGCAGACCTTAGCTGTGACAATTACAAACCCACCTGAGCCCTGTGGATATGTACTCGACATGGCTAAGCCATACCTCTGCAGTCCATACCCGTGCTACCATGGCTGCACGGCTATTTGTAGCTGGGCTAGCTTGAAGAGAGCTACTATGTGTATTTGAAAAGGGATTCACACCCTACATAGTGTAAATATAGCCCATAAACATTCCTTTAGTTAAACTAATGCAAGTTTGTGTGTAGACAAGGCCTTATATCTTGATATACAGTATATGGACAGAACTCTGCAATCCTTATTCAGGCAAAACTCTCAATACACATAAACTGACACAAATTAGAGACACTTCAGTATTTCTGATGGAGCGGTTACAGTTTATTCTATGATGCCTACGTATTTAGAATAATAATTTATGGATAGCTGAAAACTGCTACCCAAGCATCAGCAAGTTAGCATTGTATGCTAAGATCCTAAATTAACCATGGCTGGTGAAAAACATGCCTGTGGCTCTGCCCCAGTATTAATGCGTTCAGTATCCACTTCCCAGTGCTCAACAGTTCAGCTGGCTTCAGGACTCAGTATTTCTCTACTCCATGTTCTTTTTGCATCTTGCCCTGGCTAGGAGATAAAGCCCACACACAGGAAGGAACATGGCCAGACATTATCTGAGCTGCAGCTTCAAGATTATTTTCTTTCTCTACAGGCGTTTTGTTATGATTTATAAAAAAGGAAGAAAAAAATTGTGTAGTGCTGGCTAGAAGTTGGGTCAATTCATCCCTGGTGCAATTTAGCTGGTGTCCTAGCTGTTACACCTGGCTTATTGTGTTTATATAATCTCTTCTCTTAATCCGTCTGTCTGTACTACACAGGAATCTTCATTAAGGCCCTGATTCAGCAGTGCACTTAAGCATATGCTTATGAATAACTGAAAACAGCTGCCTAAGTATTAGTGAACCTTGTATGATGTGATCCTTAATTATATCTGTCTGTCAGAAGACATGTTAGTGGCTCTACCCCAGTGATTAAAACCCACTGAAATCATTGTAATTTAGGCTTGTATTTGAAGTTAAGCATATACTTAAGTGCTTTGCTGAAATGAGGCCTAATTTACTGGTGCAATTTTTTAAAAAGCATTTGAAAAGCCTGCTAACGGTAGCCAAACATATTAGAGCTGCTATTCATGCATTAGTTATTCATTGTGATAATGTTATTACTGTACTTAGTCCTGCCTGGAGTGCAGGGGACAGGACTAGATGATCTGTCGAGGTCCCTTCCAGTCCTACACTTTTATGATTCTGTGTAATTTATTATATTTCTTTTTCTTATTAGTGTTCATTTTTATTAATGATGTTTGTTATTGTAGAGACTAAGGTCCAATCAAGAATGAGGCCCCATTGTGTTAGATGCTGTACAAACACAATTAGATAGACAAGATAAGACCAAGGGTTGGGGAAGAGGCAGAACCCACAAGCTGAGTGAACAGTTTGATGGCAGCAAACAGCATGTTAGTGCTATGATTTTTTTTTTTGTGGTGGAGGAGGGGTTAGGAGGGGATAAATTAAATGGAAAGAAAATAAGGGAGAGGGAACATGGAAGGGAAGGGGATGGGGAGCAGGGAAGAAGAAGATAATAGGGGCAGATGTGGAGTGAGGCTAAGGAGAAGGGAGGGAGGGAGAGAGTGGAAGGTTTGGAACGAGCAGCCAGGCAGCACAGGGCAGAAAAGGTCCTGTCAAAATACATGTAAGCAGGATCTGAGTGAACTCTCCCTTGACATCTTGTGACGTACTGGCGGAGGGGCAGAGAAGACTTCAGGAGCAGACTGTGTTTGCATAGACACGCCTACTCTGCCTAGGAGTGCAGCATAATGGAGTTACAAAAATGACCAGTTTTGGCTGCTTTTGGGTTACGGATCATTCTAGTGTTTGAATGCAGGGATAATGGAATATTGTTAACCTTATTATATGAGTAAAGGGCAGCAGAACTGTGCTTAGTATGCCTTGATTGATGGGGTCACTCTAAACTGAACCTCACTGGCTAAGCAGGAAGTAGGAATACCAATGGAGAGGGGGGGGAAGGGAAAAGAGGTGCCTATGTTCCTACTTGGTGATATGCACTCTACCTAAGAGTTCTAGACATCATTTGACCTGTCCATCTTTAATGTTTAATGGCACAGCTGTAGTAGAGGCAATTAGGAGTTCATGTTTTCAGTTGGTGATTTTTAGAGCTGCCCTTACAGCTGAGCAAGTCTAGATGCTAAGCCTCAGATGTTGTGTGAGAACAGTGAAAGGCAACACAGAAGCTGCACTGACAGTAAGGTTCCCCACTACCTGCTGAAATCACTGGAAGCTGGGTTAAGTTGTGGAATCTCAGAATGTGACATCACAGCAGCAAGCAGCACTGGCCGCTGGTGGTAGCAGAGAGACAGTGACAGTGGTGGTAGATAGCAGTGGGAGAGAGACAGCAGTAGCTGGGAGTCAGTTGCAAAGGCGGCAGCAGCAAGGCATTACTCAACACCCCACCTTGTGAACACACCTCTGAACTCTGGGTCACCAACTGTGAATGGGGTGCCGTGGAGGGAGGGAGAGGGTTGTGGTGTGTTAATGGAAATTTGTTTGTTGGACTTTCACACCACAAGGTGAGAAACTGAGGCAAAGGACACTGCCCAATGCACTGTGGGGTGGATGTTTGCCTATGGTCACATGCTTTTGAATTGTGGCTTTGGTGTTTTCCCAAATTAATGCTGGGTCCCCTTTTCCCTTTTAATAAACCTTTTATTTAGTTGTGAATGGACCCAGTGCTTGCAACAGGGGAAGTATCTGAGAGGTGGGAGGTGGTGTTTAATTTTCCCAGTTTACTGGGTGAGGGGTTCAAATTGGTTCTATTTTCAGTTATTAAGAGAAACCCGTAGTCATTGAACATAGCCCTTTTTGCTGCTGACTCCATCTGGCAGAATGGTTACATGAAGAAAATTCTCTAAGACCTGGTCTACGCTGCGGGGGGGGGGGGGGATTGATCTAAGATACGCAAGTTCAGCTATGAGAATAGCATAGGTGAAGTCAACATATCTTAGATCAACTTAGAATCACTTACTTCACGTCCTCGCAGCGCGGGATCGATGGCTGCTGCTCCCCCGTCGACTTCGCTTCCTCCTCTCGCTGAGCTGGAGTTCAGCAGTTGATGGAGAATGATCGGGGATCAATTTATCGCGTTTACACTACACGCGATAAATTGATCCCCGATAGATCGATCGTTACCCGCGATCCGGCGGGTACCCTTAAAGTCCCAAAGTGCCCTGCTTTGCCTGTTTCAGTTGTTAATCCACCTGGTGGGATTCTAGTGGGTCCCTCCCTGCAGCTTTTCTCCAAGGTCACAAGGCAGAGGGGAGGCATCCCTGCGGTGCTAGTTTGCTCATATTGTTGAGGAGGCATCTTCCCTGTACTGTCCCAGATCCAGGGGGGTGTGGCTGGAGGATAGGTGATGCCATCTGGGCACCATTTTACCCCCCTCACTACCAATGCAGCAGTCTCTGCTTTGGCAGCTTCTGCAGCTGCTGTTACCAGGGGCTGGAGTTGTTGGCTGATTATATGATTTTTACCTACTTTACCCACAAAAACAAACTTCCAATTAACGAGCCATCTTCACTGTGCTATATTTTCAGTCAGACATATTTTAAGTGCCATGGACAACAGAAAAAAGTTTCTAACAGGGCATCCATATTTCAGTTGCATAACATCTCTGGAGCCCTTTATAGCTTCCACTGTTTTATGGACACTGCAAGCTTTTGGGGAATTGGTAACGAGTATCCTAACTGTAAGGTTTTCTCTCCCACAGCACGGAAATAGACTGTACAGCTATTTACAAATTTGGTTCTTTGATTAGCGGCTTCTGTATATTTGATTTGTTCTTTAGCTAATCTCATTTGTATATAGAATTACAGGGATACTTAAAATCAAATAAGAGACTTTAAACATTTCTGATGCTTCCCCCCTTGACTTCCCACTTACTTACTGGCAGAGGCAGCTCTAGGCATTTTGCCACCCCAAGCACATCGGCGGCTTGCCTGCGGGAGGTCCGCCGAAGCCGCAGGACCAGCGGACCCTCTGCAGGCAAGCCACCGAAGGCAGCCTGCCTGCTGCCCTCGCGGAGACCAGCAGAGCTCCCCCAGTGGCTTGCTGTCCCAAGCACGCGCTTGGCGTGCTGGTGCCTGGAGCCGCCCCAGCTTACTGGGTACAGTACATAGAAGATAAAGGATGGTAAAATACTTTTGTTCACCTTGGTATTTAGCAGGAAAGCCCTACTTTTCAGATGGAATACTCTATCCATTAATATTAGTAAAAATGAAGTAAAGGTTGATATTTTCCGCTTAAGATTATCTGTGCTATCTGCTCCTATCACTCTTTCTGGTGGTATTTGCAATGTTCTGAGGATCCTTTTGGAGAAAAAACTCCTCTCCATCAGTTTTAAATTATAACCACCAATTTTTGTGGTCCCTCTGTTATGTGAACAGATCTCACTCAAACTCTTGTTACAGTCATTTTAAATACACATGTACCACAATGAAATTCCCTCTTGCTCTCATCTCAAGGCTAAATACAATCTACTCTTGAAGATTTTCGTCATAAGAATGACCTTCTAATCCCCAAATAAGCCTTGTAACTCTTAAGAATGTGAATATCTTTTACAGTTATCACTGAGTCTCATTTTTTCATCCTTATTTGTACGTGTGCTGGAGAAGTATTATTTTTTAAGAATGGTATTGTACCATAGAATCTTTATGGACAGAAATTCCATGCTTGAATAATGAGAGCATAGCAGTAGGAATATACTGTTGAGCACTTGATCAGGATGGTGATGGTGATTATAAAATGCTCACGGTGATTAGAGAGGCTACAAAAACAGAAAACCCAGTAATAATGGAAGATTTCAATTAGCCTCATATTGTACATATTGTTACCTCAGGATGGGATGCAGAGTTAAAATTTCTAGACACCATTAATAATTGCTTCTGAGAGCAGCTCGTCCTGAAACCCACAAAGGGAAAGTCAATTCTGGATTTAGTTCTAAAAGGACCACAGGATCTGGTCCAAGAGGTGAATATAGCTGAACTACTCAGTAACAGAACCACAGTGTAATTAAATTTAACTTCCTTTTGGAGGAGGGGCATATCAAAGAAACTCATCACAATAGTATTTCACTTCAAAAAGGGGAACTACACAAAAATGAGGAAGCTAGTTAAATGAAAATTAAAAAGAATAGTCACAAGAGTGAAGTGCCTGCAAGCTGCATGGAAACTATTTAAAAACACCATAATAGAGGCTCAAATTAAATGTATGCTCTCAATAGTATCATTCCCAAATCTGGACCTTAGTGTCCAAAATATGGGTACTAGCGTGAATTCCCCTAAGCTTAATTACCAGCTTAGATCTGATAGGCTGCCACCAATCAGGACTTAAGAAGAGCGCCTGATAGACTTTGGTGTCTCCAAACCCTTCCCTGGGGACTCCCAGGACCCAGATTCCTTGAGTCTCACAACAAAGGGAAATAAACCATTCCCTTCCCCCTCTTTACCTCCTCCCAGATCTTTCCCGCCCTGGGTACCCTAGGAGATCACCGTAATTCAAATCCTTGAATCACCACTTCCCCGGAGAGAGATACACAGATAAATGCCGAGAGCAGGCTTTTCTTCCCTCCTCCCTTTCCTTTCTCCCAGTAATTCCCTGGTGAGTACACAGACTCAAGTCCTTTGAGCCTTAACTAGGAGAAAAAAATCAAACAGGTCTTAAAAGCAAAACTTTTAATAAAAAAAGAAAGAAAAAAGTAAAAGGTTTATCTCTGCAATTTAGATGGTAAACAGTTACAGAGTCTTTCAACTTATAAACAATAGAAAGAAACTTTCTCCAGCAGAAACACAACTTAAGCTACTTCCAGCAAGTACACATATGCAAATGGAAAAAAACAAATTAAAAGACTATGACCGCCTTTTCTTACTTACAATTCTGAATAGATAAGAGACTGTAGCAGGGAGATTGGCAGAAACCTGGTTGCACCTCTAGCCCCATCCAGGACCCAGAGAGAACAAAGCCAAACCCAAAACCCACAAACAAAGGCTTCCCTTCACGAGATTTGAAAGTATCTTGTCTCCTGATTGGTCCTCTGGTCAGGTGTTTGCAGGTCACTGTTTGTTAACCCTTTATAGGTGAAAGAGACATTAACCCTTAGCTATCTGTTTATGACAGAGGGGCATACCAAAGAAACTCATCACAATAGTATTTCACTTCAAAAAGGAGAACTACACAAAAATGAGGAAGCTAGTTAAATGAAAATTAAAAAGAATAGTCACAAGAGTGAAGTGCCTGCAAGCTGCATGGAAACTATTTAAAAACACCATAATAGAGGCTCAAATTAAATGTATGCTCTCAATAAAAAACAATGAGGACCGAAAAAATGCCACCATGTCTAAACAACAGAGTAAGAGAAACAGTTAGAGACAAAAAGGCATCCTTTAAAAACTGGAAGTCAAATCCTATTGAGCAAAATCAGAAGGAGTATAAACTCTGTAATTCAAGTGTAAAGTATAATCAGGCAGACTCAAAAAGAATTTAAAGAGCAAGTAGCAAAAGACACAAAAACTAACAGCAATTTTTTAAGTACATGAGAAGGAAGAAGCCTGCTAAACAATCGGTGGGGCCACTGAATGATTGAGGTGCTGAAGGAGCACTCAAGGAAAATAAGGCCATTGTGGAGAAACTAAATGAGTTCTTTGAATCGTCTTCAGTGCAGAGGATGTGAGGGTGGGGGATTCCCACACCTGAGCCATTCTTTATGTGACAAATCTGAAGAACTATCCCAGATTGAGGTGGCAGTTGAGGAAGTGTTGGAACAAGTTGATAAATTAAACAGTAGTAAGTGACTGGTATTCAGATGGTATTCACCCAAGAGTTCTGGAGGAGCTCTAATTTGAAATTGCAGAACTGCTAACTGTGGTATGTAACCTATTGTTTAAATCAGCCTCTGTGCCAGATGACTGGAGGATATCTAATATAACACCAATTTTTAAAAAAGGCTCCAGAGCTGATCCTGGCAATTACAGGCTGGTATCCCTAACTTCAGTACTCGGCAAATTGGTTGAGTAAAAAAAGTAAAGAAAAGGAATTGTCAGACACATAGATGAACACGATATGTTGGAGAAGAGTCAACATGGCTTTTGTAAAAATGAAGTCATGCCTCATCTATCTATTAGAATTCTTTGAAGGAGGTCAACAAGCATGTGGACAAGGCCAGTTCATTGGATAAAATGTTCTTGGATTTCAAGAAAGTCTCTCACAAGGTCCCATACCAAAGGCTCTTAAGCAAAGTAAGCAGTGATCGGATAAGAGGGAAGGTCCTTTCATGGATTAATAACTGGTTTAAAAAAAGATAGGAACAAAGGCTTGGAATAAATGGTCAGTTTTCATCATGGAGAGAGGTAAATACCACTATCGCCCATGGATCTGTATTGTACAAATGAAGGAGGTGAACAGTGAAGTGGCTAAGTTTGCAGACAATATTGAATTACTCAGGATGGTTAAATCTAAAGCTGACTGCAAAGAGTTACAAAAGAGTCTCACAAAACTGGGTGACTGGGCAACAAAGTGGCAGGTGAAATTCAGTCTTGTAATACATATTCAAAAACAAAATTCCAACTGTACATACAAAATGATGGGGTCTAATTTAGCTGTTATCATTCAAGAAAGATCTTGGAGCCATTGTAGTTAGTTCTCTGAAAACAATTGCTAAATATGCAGCAGTAATCCAAAAAAGCTAACAGAATATTAGGAACCTTAGGAAAGAGAGAGATAACAAGACAGATAATATTGTACTGCCTCTATATAAATCATGGTATACCCACATCTTGAATATTGTGTGCAGATGTGTTGCCACATCTCAAAAAAGATATATTGGAATTTGAAAAAGTACAGAGAAGGGCAAAAATGACAGCTTTCATATGAGGAGAGATTAAAAAGCCTTGGACTGTTCATTTTAGAAAAGAGATGCATAAGGGAGGATATGATAGAGGTCTATAAAATCATGAATGGTGTAAACAAAGTGAATAGGGAAATGTTACTTATTACTACACAATGCAAGAACTAGGGGTCACCCAATGAAATTAATAGGCAGCAGCTTAAAAAAATAACATAAGGAAGTATGTCTTCACACAATGCACAGTCAACCTGTAGAGCTCATTGCCAGAGTATGTTATGAAGGCCAAAAGTATAACTGGGTTCAAAAAAGAATTAGATAAGTTTGTGGAGGATAGGTCCATCAATGCTTATTAGCCAAGATGGTCAGGGATGCAATCCAGGCTCTGGGTGTCCCTAAACCTCTGATTGCTAGAAGCTGGGACTGGATGACAGAGGACCGATGACTTGATAAATTGCCCTGTTCAGTTCATTGCCTCTGATGCATCTGGCACTGGTCACTGTTGGAAGACTGAATATTGGGCTAGGTGGACCATTAGTCTGATCCAGTATGGCAGTTATTAACTGGCATCTAACTTTCACTTAATGGTGGTGCACTATTGAAGTAGACTGTGATTGCTGATGAAGCAGTTTATAGTCTTCACAGCTCACAAGGAAGAGTGGTGGGGATAGGACTGGAGCTAGCAAAAGCAAGCTTGCTATCAGGCACATGATGTTTCCTCAAACAGTCATATGATAACCCCAGAGAGATGAACAAGGATTTTGTCCTCTTTCATGTTTTTCAATTTTTTTTAGGTGACTATCCAGTCTATAATTCATAGGAGACCTTGGCATATTGTCATGTATGTTTCAGCCCCACTCTGTAAGAGACTGAGATGGGAACATTTAGCCCTTTTATGCTTAATTGTAAGTTGAACCTGAAGCTTTTGCATTCTTCACTGACTTCCCCGGCTAAACTATTGCAGGAATATTACTACAACCAACAGTGAGTACTGAGCAAGAATCTAGAGGTGGTCAAAGTTATAAAAACTATAGGTGCCTTTCACTTTCATTTCTCCCAGAGCTATGTCATAACAATGAAGCTGCAGGCTGTCTGATCCTCCTGGAGAATTGGTGTTAAAGGCAAAATGAAATGCTAGAAACTACAGATTACTAAAGGGAATGAGAAAACACCAAAAAGATCTCCTGAAAAGCAAGGATCACATGGGAGGTGAACTTATTCTAAGAACACAGTGACTCTCTTCTTGCAAGAGAAAACTGTTACATAGATGCATTCCAGCTTGTCTGATAGACAAGGAAGTACTTCTTCACACAATACACAGTCAACCTGTGGAACTCATTGCCAGAGGATGTTGTGAAGGCCAAAAGTATAAGTGGACAGAAATAAACAATCTTGTTTTTACAGTGTCAGAATGAGGGGTAATAATCAGATGCCATGTAAATAGCATAACCACCAGCTGTAGTGTCAGTCTGCTTATTATACATGTTCTTTGTTTGAGGCAATCTTTTCAGTTTTCCTGATTTAAAAAAAAATCTTTCTTGCATCCGTGCTTATTCTTATGATTTGATAAACCAATATTTCATACATCTGGAAGGCCACAAAGCTGATATTTTGCGGTGTCTGGAGTCCATAGTTCCTGTGAAGAAGATTTTTTTTAATCAGGTCTTAATTCAATATTTTTTTATTATTACTTGTTTCATATTTGTGAAAGATGTTGGAATGGTGGCCCTAATGACAGGAGTCCCCTGCAAAGGCCTGATCCAAAGGCTCCCATTGATTTCAGTGGGCTTTGGATTAGGGTCTATAACCACAGAATAGGTTCAGCAAGGATAACAATGAGGCAAACTTTCCTGCCACCATACCTTGTTTCTGAATTGGCGGGACCATTTCTTGGTTTGAGAGTTGCTCATTCTCTATGCCCTTTTCCCTCTCGGCTGAGATGCTAATAGTGGTCTTCTTGTAGGTTTTTGTGAAGTAAAAATGGGTTTGAGGTCTGTTTCATATGGGTCACTGATGAGTTATGTCATTTGTATTGGCTTTTTAAATTTGTTGTTTGCCCTTTCTTTCATGCCATCTTTAATAATCAACATGTTTCTCTTGTTCTTGCTTACAGGCAGAGGGGCCACGTGTGTTCTGCTGTTACTAATAGTGTTTGTTTAGCTAGTTGGGAGGCCATGGTGGGCAGAGTGTGACTGGATATGTATGAGAACTGCTATGTGAATACTATGATTAGTACGCTTGCCCTGAAGACCGAAATAAATACTCTGGGTAGGATTTGCAAAGTTGCCTGTGGATTTGGGTGCTCATTTCCTGTTAGTAATCTAACAGCCAGATCCCAGTCCCACCCTTTATTCATTCCCATACTCCCTCAAAACACAGCGTGAAATCCTGAACTTGTGTTTATTATATGTTTTTGTAAAACACACTAACTTAATCAGTTCCCTGTAATTATACACATTGCAACCCAGGTGCATCTAGTCTTGATGTGCTTATGCTGTCACTTTGAGTCATGTGCAACAAATGATTGCAGGGGAGTTGGAAAATGTACTTTCCTGGAAACTGCCATAGAACACAACTCAAAATGTTGAGCACTTTGAATCAATGGCAGCTGCATTAATTTTACAATGTACTCTTTTTCGACCCTTAGCAAAAAATGTATTGTAAATCTTTCAATATTGCTGAGAACTTTTGAATATTCCACCCTACATTTCTTTGGTGTAAAAGAGTATTTTCAATTTGAATAAAGGTCTCTGAAAATTAGTTACAGCCTTCAGATTTTATGTACCTTTTTAGGGGTCAAATTCTGCCTCTGGATGCTCATAGATTGCTCCCATTAAAGTCACTGGAAGCTCGATGCACATGTGTGAATTTTCTGTCTGGGGCCTACAACAGAATTACAGCCACTGGGAGCTGTTTTGCGGCCTGCCAGCGGATTATCCTGACGGGCTGCATGCAGCCCACAGGCTGCAGGTTGCTCACCACTGGGCTAATTTATAAGCCTGTAGGTGGGGTAAAAGTCCCCTGACTCACACTATGACCCATATCTTACTATCACATGATGAAACACATAGGAGGGGAACAAAGGGACCAAGAACTCAGGCTACGTCTAGACTACCTGCCGTATCGGTGGGTTAAAATCGATTGCTTGGGGTTCGATATATCGCATCTCATCTAGACGCGATATATCGATCCCCGAGCGCGCTTATATCAATTCCGGAACTCCACCAACCCCAACGGAGTTGCGGAATCGACAGGGGGAGCCACGGACATTGATCCCGCGCAGTGAGGACGGGTGAGTAATCCGATCTTAGATATTCGACTTCAGCTAATTATTCACGTAGCTGAAGTTGTGTATCTAAGATTGATTTCCCCCCGTAGTATAGACCAGCCCTCAGTCAGGATTATTTTTGGAGTTTCCTTCAAGTGCTTCTAATAGGATTAGGGGCCTGGATTGGCCTCAGAGGAATGGATTAAGGCCTACAACCCCCCAGGATCCAATCCTACCATGATTCTCTAGAAAAGAATGAATGCCAATTTTGGGCACACTTTTCTCATTGTTAGTATTCTTGCCCATGGTGAGGGGACAGTAAAGAGTAGGAATTAATACTGCTTTGAGCAGTGATCATTCCTGCTGAGTTAGCCAGTAATATGAGGACAGAATGCTGCATAGACTGGCTGCTCTATCCCCTACTACCAAACCACAAGCATTCACATTTGACTTTGGAATTCTGGGCAGGCTTCTTGGGAACCGGGATGAACCTGGCACTTGCTCTGCTTTGCTCCCCATTTCCACTTCTTTTGGGGGATTCTGTACTTCCCTTACAGAATAGAAGAGCCTAGGTTCCAAATAGCGGTATCTCTGGGATCCTCTGTAAAATAAACAAACAATAATCATCCTCACAAAGGTCCCTTCTCCCCACACTATCCTTCACCGGACTTTCCTGTTTGCTCAGTAGAAAGCATTCTTCTTATTATGAACACTGTTTTATTTCTCGGCACTATTTCTCTTTTTATACTGTTTGTCCAAAGCTCACCAACTCTGAAGTGAAGGCCTTTCTCTAGTAATTGGAAAAGAAGCTTCAGGTAGTTACTGAAGCATCTCACTGAGGAAAGAACTGAACACGTTTTTTATTAGATGTCAATTAAAATGAAACAGATTGGGGCAGAGAGCAATGGGGATGTTTTAACCTCAAGCTATTGGATTCCATTTTCAAATTACACTGTAGTTTAATCCTGAGAATCAATCGCTTGCTGCAGACGACCAAGTTTTTGATGTGTTCTTTGTTGTGTTTTCATTTCTGTAGGGCTAGCAGGGTGCCTAAGTTACTGTTATGGAACACAAATTGCATTCCTGAACCTTAGGAATCAAACATTTTGAAGCACTATAGTGTGTTAAACATAAAGGCATGACTATTTCACTGTTCTCTAGAAACTGTCTCACTTGCTCCCTTCTGTAGAGTATTCTACAAATTAATTAGTTGGCGGGTCTGAATTACCTGTTTTTTATTACATATGCAAAGACAGAATATCACATTTTATTCTTTTGATGTAAATCATCGTGTAGTACTCTGGAAGTACTGTACTGCTCATTTTCTTCCCTTGTTCATAACCTATTTCATCCTCTTTTGATTTATGTCTGTTACATGTGTGTGGTCATGAATGCAAAATGTATCCCTATGAATGAAAATAGGTCAGTTGCTTGTACAGATCTGGGAGAAACTGATGCCTTTGTAGGCTCTCATCTGAAGAGCTCACGTCTAAAATATAGATCAGTTAAGACTGACAGTGCTGCTACCAGACAGAACGCATGTAATGGCTGTGAAGCTTATACTGCTTAATATTTAGGGTCAAATTCTTTGCTTATGAGGATTATCTTTTATTTTAAGGATTGCTGGGATGGGGCTTGGATCTTGTTCATTCTCTGTGTGTTTGAGTACAGACCAACATACTATGTGTTGTTTTTGTAAGCCTACTTCTGATCATACATGGATGTTACTTCCCTTACTTTTATTTCTACCATGTACTTCATCATTGATTACTGAAACCAAAATGGCATCACAGTTTTATCTTTCTATGCATGATTAGTAAATTAACTACAATTGTCAATAGTACTGCCCGCCAAATAATCAATGGTCAGGTGAAAATCAAACATCAGTTATTACAAACATATTTACAAAACAATTTAGACATTTGAATACTGAAAAGACAGCTGAGACATCTTGCCAAAGGTTCTCATACTGCCTTATGTAGATCCAAATGTGTTTTTGTATACCCCCAAAGTGCATCTATTCAGGGCTGGCTCCAGCTTTTCTGCCACCCTACGTGGCCAAAAAAATAAAAAAGCTGATCGGCGGCAGCTCTATTGTGCTGCTTCATTCTTTGGTGGCAATTCGGCGGCGGTCCTTCACCCCCTCCCTTCCTCTTCGGTGGCAGCTTAAAGTGGAAGAGAGGGACTGAGTGACCCACCGCTGAATTCCTGCTGAAGACCCGGACGTACTGCCCCAATACCAGATGGAGTGCCACCGCTTTGTATTGGCCGCCCCAAGCACCTGTTTCCTTAGCTGGTGCCTGGAGCCAGCCCTGCATCTATTATAAATAATTTCAGAGACTTTCCCACACAATAAACAAACAATTCAGATGCAAGTTAGTCTGTATTCTGGGCTGTATATGCTATATCCATTGCATGTGCAGAAACTCATGATAGGGGATCAGAAATCTCTGTTTCTCTGACCAGTAATGGCAACTGCAGTTATGTTTTTGCAGGACAGTAAAGCTGAGTTTATATAATCTCACATTTTGATCCAGTTCTGAGGGTTCCCTCTTCTCAGGAGATAGGTGGAGTTATCAGAGCTAACTTGATCTCAGGTTCAGTAATATATTCAAGGGTAAATATTTGTCAGATAGAATTCAAAGGTTTCTGACATTTGAAGATAATCCTCAAGATATAGACACACACAACATAATCCATTAGCTGACTTTTACAGAACTAAACTGGCAGGATGAAGAGGCCTGGGTGACATTCAGAGTACATTTTCAAAATGCTGTGCAGGTTTTTAGCCATGCTACTCAAATTCGGGTCAATGAGAGATGAACATCTAAAGCCTCGGACAATGCTTTGAAAATTTAGCCTCATGTGTTACAGGATGGAATCTCAACAATGCTTTCAAAACCTTTTAGAAGGTGGCAGAGTTAAGTGTTAAAGTAATGGAAAGGGGGGAGTCAACTTTCACTCCTCTTCTAAAAGCGGATGAGTGTTCCCTTCCTCTCCTTAACTTGGGCAAGCAGACCACGCCCCCACGTGCAACTCCCCCTCCTCATTGGTTGGTGTAGTGAGCTCTCCTCCCTTTTCTTTCAATCTCCTTTAACCTCTGGGTTGGCGGATGTCAGAGGACACACTTTAAGTGCAGACATCTCAGAAAGTTCCTTGTCAGCTAATGATTTTGGGAGGCTCAGGCGTTTGAGATGAATATTTCATTACAAACAGGGCTGGCTCATCAGCTTAGGAAAAGGAGGCACAGCCTAACCAAGATTTCCTAAAAACTACAAAATACATTTTGCATATTATTTTTAAATTGATAAGTGTATAGGGATTTATGGTCAGATTATGATTTGATGTAAATGTCACAACTTATTCTCTCTCCAGTAGCCAAATGAAACACCAGAAATTTTGAAGTTTGAGGTGCTAGGTGAAACTTGAATCTTGGTTTAGCTAATTGTGCCTCACAAAACTGCCTCATTACCAGGGCAATTTACCATGCCCCAGAGTGACTTTGTAAGGGTATTGCTGTGGTAACCACTGCTCGGTAGGGACCACAGCTGGATTGTAGCAGTTAAGCCTGGACTACGAAGTGCTTGCAGGGGGTGGAAATGGGGGCCTGTACCTCTCTGGCCCTCTTCCCCAAGGGGGCAGGCCTAATGGATGTGCATGAGGCGCCAGCAGTGGTGGCTTCAACTCTCAGGTCTGCCTGCTGCTGCTTCACTATTAATAAGGTAGGCTTTTAATAGCTAGTAAGTTATACATTGGGTGGGGGAGGAAATAACTAATTGTGATTTGTGCCTCACCTGTAAAAAAAAAAAAAAAAAAAGGCACCAGCCACCACTGGTTATGAATCTATTGTACGAACTGGTCGTTTGTTTTCTGGAAATGGCCAGAAATAGCATAGAACTTGTGGTTTATTTACTTAAATTATCCTGATTTGTATCAGAGCACATCCTCACTCATGGAAAACTTCCACAAAGCATATAAACATCTTCTTGCTACCAACCTAAGTGGGACCCGCACCATCCTGGATTAGGAAAACCTGTCTCAGGGAGTGGTTTTCCTGGGACCCGGGGAGAGCTGGCACATATGAGAACCTCCAAATCAAGTAATAAAACTAGTAGCTCAAACTACTCTGCTCTCTGGTCCACTTCTTGCAGGAAAACAGCCATCAGTTCCCCTGTTTGGCTTAAGCTGCTGCTGCTTCTCCCAGAGAGAGAGCAGAGAGGATCCAGTTCCTGAGGAACTAGGGCGAAGGGGCAGTAAAAGGAGCTGGAGTTGGGGGCCAATGAATTTGTAAGGAACAGGGGCTCTGCTCCTCCCTCCCTTCCAGTAAGACAGCTTTTGCTTCTCTTAGGTCTGAGTCATTAGTTTTACTGGAGAGGAAGATTAGTAGCTTGTAGATTGTTATAATAAGTCATAAATCCAGTGTGTGACTGAGGTCTGGTCTACACTACAGACTATATCAGTATCCACATCCTGAGCAATATAGTGACACCGACCTTACCCCCCATGTAGACAGCACTATATTGGTGGGAGAGCTTCTCCTGTCGACATAGGTAGTGCCTTTCAGGAAGGTGGATTAACTATGCCAATGGGAGAGCTCTCTCCTGTTGGCTTAGAGCATCTTCATTAAATTGCTACAGTGACGCAACTGCACCGATGCAGAGTTTTAAGCATAGACATGCCCAGAGATTGCCAATGGGATGGTGTAAACATGCATGTGTATGGCACAGCTGCAAGCGCTCCTGGGTTTTGAACATCTTTGCTGCAGGATTGGAATCCTGGTCACTACCCCAAGGCAGTGCCAGATGGCAGGCTCCTCATGGTCTGCTCCCTGATTCCTTTCAGTAAGACAACCAGCATCTCCTGGTTTAGAAGGGGCTGTTACCTTTACTGGCGGGAAGAAGGAAGCAGAGAGCTCAGGAATTTGTGTGTGTTTGAGAGGGAAAGGAGCTGGAGCCCTAAGTGCTCCCGGGCATCCTGGAAGCAAGAGCTAACTGGAGAGCATCCATGTGTTGTTGTGGCTCTAATTCTCTCCCCCATAACAACCTGCGTAGGGGCTTGCTGGGAACAGAAGCTGCAGTGTCATGGAGTAAACAAATGGAGAGAGAACTATACACGTCCCTCCCACTAACCCCTGTGAAAGATGGGAGGGATACCCCTTGAAAATACCAGAGTGGAGAATAAGCCTGAGGGGATTGCAGGCTACTGGTCCAAAGAAAATTGCAGATCAGAGCAGGTACAGGCCTATAGGGAAGAAGGTTGGTTGAGAAGGGATGGGCTCTCCATAGTTTACAGCTCCTTAGCTAAACACTCCAAACATTGACAGATTCATATTTAAAATAATTCAAAATTCCCTAGAAGGTACAATTCTCCCTGTTAAGTACAAAGGGTGGTTTGAGATATTCACATGGTGTTGTCTTGTCAGAATTTGGCCCATAAGTGGCAATGAAATAATAAAGTGTCATCCATTATCCAGAACTTTTCATCTATTGATACAATAAATGCAAGTTCAGTTACCACCACCCACTCTCTGGTGCTTGGGAAGCAATTTTTTTTTCTGTACTCTCTCTCTCTATTGCTCTTTTTTATGGCTCAGACTCTTACAGTGTTGCTAACCTTGAAAATCATGAATCAGGCCCCAAGACAATCATGAGATTTTTTTAAAATAATACATTTTGGATTCTTTTTATTTGCCTGATAGATGTTGAGCCTTCAGGATACATTCGATTCGCGTTTTCAAGAGTTTCTTTACAATCATGAAGACAAGAAAATTACTTTTTAAAAAATGGAATCTGAAATTCTCACATAATAACCTCCAGGAGCTGAGGCTTTAAGAAAAAGTACCAAAGCAAGAATCGCAATAAAATGAAGGAAATTGGTAACACTGTTATAAGGGAGACTTATCATACCAATTTTGTGATACAAATGCTGGTAATGCAATGAAATATTGCCTTATTATAAATGAGCACCTTTTAAAATCTTCAATATAAAGTCTTCTCTCATGGAAACAGGGATGCAAGTATCATGTCAGCATATTAAGCTGGTGTGATGGGGCAAGGCCAGATGGCTACAGTAAAGTCCTGAGGAACAGGTATGTTAGCCCCAGGCTAAACAAATCCCTAGTACCATGGTAACCAAATGGCAGTTGCTCCAGGTTAATCAAGGCACCTGGGGCCAATTAAGATCTTTCTAGAAGGCAGTGGAGATAGCTACATTGATTAGAACACCTGCAGCCAATCAAGGCAGGCTAATCAGGGCAGCTGGGTTTAAAAAGGAGCTCACTCCAGTCAGGCGGAGAGGAGCCAGAGGAGAGGAAGTGCGTGTGAGGAGCTGGGAGCAAGAGGCGCAAGGAACTGAGACTGAGAGGGTGTGCTGCTGGAGGACTGAGGAATTATCAGACAATTAAGCACTATCAGACACTAGGAGGGAAGGTCCTGTGGTGAGGATAAAGAAGGTGTTTGGAGGAAGCCATGGGGAAGTAGCCCAGGGAGTTGTAGCTGTCATGCAGCTGTTACAGGAGGCAATATTGACAGCTGCAATCCACAGGGCCCTGGGCTGGAACCCGGAGTAGAGGGTGGGCCTGGGTTCCCCCCCAAACCTCCAAAGTCCTGATCAGGCACAGGAGGAGTTGACCCAGACTGTGGGTTCCACCAGAGGGGAAGATCACTGAGGTGACCAAATCCGCCAATAAGCGCAGGACCCACCAAGGTAAAGGAGGAACTTTGTCACACTGGGTAACATACAGTGTATGTGAAACATAATTTTTATAAAAATATCAGATATGTAAAAAGCTATTGTTTATTCCTTTGGGCTTAGACATTAAGTATTTTACTTTTGGTCTTTGAAGCCAGAAGCTTTGAATGAAGTTCTCTTATTGCTTTAGCAAAACCCATATGTTTAGAGATTTGGGTATTGGTAAACACTACATCATACACTCCTTGTGGTTTGCCATTCTTGAGACTAGATTTGCTAATATAATAGAGGCTATTTATAAAAATGATTAACATTAGCCCCCAAATTAAATTATCTGCTATCTTTGCTCAGTTGAATAAAAATGAAGACATCCCTTGCTGCTTTCCCCAAACAAACAAAAATTCCCAGAGCTTTCAAATATTTATGACCACAAAAACAGAGTATATTATGCACATATACTGTTGTTATAGTTTGTATATTATTTACATAGGACTACCGGTTATGATATGTTTCTCCCCAAAGATTTGTTTGAAAACCCAGAAAGGAGTTACCAAAAACACCAGCCATGTAACCTTCAATTCTAATTTCTCTTTACAATTGCTTTAAAGTAGCAACATAGCTTTTAGACTTGTCTATCTTGATAAGCTTACCTTGCCCCTTGGCCTGCACTGAAGAACTTTGGTGCAATCCAGATGGTATCGTGATGTAAAAAGCAATGCATGCTGCCATTGGAAAACTCAAATAAAGGTTGATACATGATTTATTGCTAGACTCATAGGGGCACATGTTCTGAATATATGGAAAGAGTTTCTGTCCACAGAAATCTTAGTAAAAATGGGCTGTATAAATTGATGTATGGTTCATCCTCCACTCTGAGAGAAAACTGCAATAATCTACAGTGGAGGTGGCTGCCAACACCTGTTGAAGAGAACTAAAAAGTTTCTTTCTTTTGGGAGGATGAAGTGGTGGAGTTCAACAGAATATGGTGTCATATGTGGAAAGCAGCTAATGCATTTGTAACTATTTAATGCTTAAATAAACTTGTTTGTTAGTGTTATATATGATGAGCACATACTGGCTAATGTTCCTCTGTACATTTAGAAATCTGGTGAACCATTTATGGTGTCCCACATAATTTTGCAGATGTTTGCTACTCTCAGCAGCAATAACTTATTGTGTCTCTCTTATAATAAATTATGCTTTTTCAGGATATCAGAGTAGGTTTTTTGGACTTTTCTCACATTTCTGCAACTACACCTTTCTCTATGCTTTGTGGATCTATTTTTAGCATCTTCTGCTTGTGACCATTTTTGTGCAGTAACTTGGTATAACATGGGAGGTTTTGGTCTGTGGTCAAGCTTTTGTAGTAAGTAGCTATACTTTTTGGTGAATAGTCCATTATAACACTCATAGCAAACAAACCAGAACAAATATACCACCTCACACAAGTGACTTCTAATTATGAATATGTCTGTGATATTAAAGATGTGGCAATCTGATTCCACCAGAGCTATCCAGAGCACCATGAATACAGCTGGGTCCCATCCAAATTGCAGTCTCAGGGGTTTTGTCTTTTTTTATTGCATATCTTCATAGCATTCAGATTGTTCAAGATTGTACTCCATAAAGTTTTTTTCCGCTTGTGTCTAGGCTGACAGATTTGTGGCCTACTTATAGATATATGTATCATCGTTGAGGGCCTGCTTCATTTTATTGCTGATTCTGAAACTGTTTTGCATCCTGAAAATGAAATATGATTGCTTTTTCTGATACAAGTGGTGCTATCAAAACTTAATTTAAGTGGGTGAAAACTGAGCCATCTATCACATGAAAGCAATACTCTCTTCATATTTTTCTTTTAAAAAAGTATTTCAAAGCATAACACTGTCAAGTTTCCAGCAACCTGTAAAAATCTTAAATTTCCAGAGTTCCACAAAATAAATTGTATGTTATAAAATAACCTTTAAAGAAATATTAATATAGTGTGTGTGACTGTATTAGTTCCAAGAGCAATTTTAAGTGTGCTGTGTTGCCTAAGCTCATGGAATTATAGGTCAACCAAATAAAACTGTATTGAAATTCTGGTCTTAATTCAAGAGGGCAAAACATGTAGAAGTCTGACTCCTTTCCATATAGTATTTCTGTATTCTGTAAAAAGAGAATGCAACCAGGAAGAAACACTGTGAATATACCCTTGATTACTGTTCTGAAATTTTGACCCTTACTACTAGTAGTAATACAAATAATTTTTAAAAATTGTGTAACTTTTCACTGGTTTATTGCAGAAGGCTAAGTTATCCATCTGGTCATAAAAGACTTGTTTAGATCTCTAAGACTCTTCAAAAGCTATGCATGACCTGTTAAGATGCATACAAAGGTCAGTCATGTAAACAATTAAGCTAAAATATACTGTAGAAAAATTAATGAGACTGGGAAGATTAAAAGGAAGATAAAACATGTTCAAAGGGATTTTTTTACCACTCTCCAGTACATCAGTTTTGTGATTAGAAATATATTAGTTACTTGGTAGATAGTTCTTCATTGAAAAATGCTTGTGAAACCATTGTGCTGTAAGAGTGAAATATTATGTTAGTGTTAAAAACCAGAAAATCAGTTTTTCAGAGGGTTGCAATTAGAATTACATAGAATGCTGTATAATATGGTGTATATTGTCGCATCTGTGAATGCTATTAAAAACTGATGGAGCAAATCAATGAGGAATGACAAGAAATCTTTCTAGGACATCTGTGTGTCTGGGATGGAAGAAACTGTCGTGTGGAAAGAGCAGCATGTTATCTAATATTTTCTAGGGAATGCCAATGAACACTAAAGCACAGACCAGCAGAGCACTCCTTGGGCATATCACAGATGGCATAGCTAGCTGGGCTTAGTATTTGAGGAGACAGAAAAAATGGTTCGGTAGATGAAGTGGTCCTAATATCTAGTGGATGTTGCCATCTGCTTCACCTTAAGCTGTTAGCAAAGACATGAGGCAAATTTCCTACTTTTGTCTCCAAAAATAAGAAATGGAAAGACTACAAATGCCTTTGAGGTTTGACAACCTGCAACATGGTAGCATAAGTATGAGAAAGTGGTTACCATCCATGAACAAAATTTACTGGGAATAAAACAATAGAGCATATTGATATACTGTTTCAAGTGATCAATTTATCTGAATAAATCTTTATAGTTTTGCTTCTGACTATCAAATCCATGCCTGAAAAATCCATGGTTCAAGTGCCACGCACTCCAATCCTGTCTCTACCCTAACCATGGCCTGGTCTACACTAGGGGACAGGGTCCATGTAAGATACACAACTTCAGCTACGGGAATAGCATAGCTGAAGTCGATGTATCTTGTTTCGACTTACCTCCTGTCCTCATGGCGCGGGATCGACGGCCGCGACTCCCCTTGTCAACTCCGCTACCACTGCTTGCCCTGGTGGAGTTCCGGAGTAGATGGGAGCGCATTCGGGGATTGATATATCGCATCTAGATGAGATGCGGTATATCGATCCCCGATAAACCGATCGCTACCCGCCAATCTGACAGGTAGTGTAGACATACTCCATGAGTAGGTAAGATTGGCAGAGAAATTGGCTGTGATAATTAGTTGATGTTTTTATCATCTGAAGTAAAGGAGGATGGAACTTAAGTGTAATATGCATGGGTTTTATTCACCTCAGAGCAGATAGTGACAACATTAACTATCAGATGCTATGGACAGTACTGAAGCTACTTGAAACAAATTCTGCAGAAACTTTTGTCCGCAGATGTATGAAAATAAAAAATGAGAGGTTGGAGTCAAAGGGAGGATGATGCAAACCAGTTCAGACTAAAATTAGAGCTGAATATAAGTGCCTACTTATTTTTGTTCTCTTGCTTTTGTCATGAACATTCCTGTCACCTGCAATGTTCATATTAATTTTACTGGCAAATCAGCTGCCACTAGTGAGAATGTGTAATGTGCCAGTGCTGTCATTACTTCCTGGTGTGAGAGGGGAAACTAAATGTTCTTCACACCATCAAAGCTGATTTGGATACTGAAGTTTGTCAGTCTGACAAACGATACTGAAGATTGAGGGCAAAAATAGTCCAAGTTGCTGTATAGCTCCTGTACAAATGGTCTTATTTTGCAACTATGTACCAGACATTTCTTAATTATCAGGATATGATTTCATATGAACTAACCCTTTCCCATGATTAAGAGGTGCTGTAAATCCATGTGTTGTAGGACTAACTGCACCTCTGACCCCCTTTTGGTCTCTCTGAGTGCACCTCCTTAGCTGTCAGGTCCTAGTACTATAGGCAGCTTAGACAAGTCCCTGGCTATTGTAACATGTATATCAACTATGCTTACCCAACAGGTGTTACTGAGTCTGAGACTTGAAGTTCTTCCCTTCAAGAGTCTGAGACTAGTGGTGTATGTTGTGACCAGGCAGCCTCGTGGAAGCTGTTTATTTTAGAGAAGAAGGATTTTAAAATGGCAAATAGTATATTCACATCTACCTTACCTCAAGTCTTATCCCTAGGCAGGCCTAACTTCTTCAGACATCCCCCGTGAGTTTCTATGTGTCAGTCTGATTCCTCCTTACATACCCTGCACAATTCACTGAACCCCTGCAGCCACTTGAAGGAATGTTCCTTTTTCACCTGCTACAGTACTTTTGATCTTCTGGTTCCCAGGCCTTGAGCCTCATCATCAAAACCAGTTTTGTAAACTGGCTAAAGCCAGGAGGTAGAATTTCTTGTCTCTTAATCACCCTCAAGTGTTTGCTGAGAATTGGCCTATCTTAAGCCATCTTCTCTTCCTGCTTGTTTTCCATACAGCCTACTATTAAACTAAATCAATACATTCATACCATGAACATCCCAATAACTAAGTCAACATACAGTATATATAGTCCCCCAAAAGGCTAAAAGCATGTCCTCTATGTACAGTTTATCATTAACAGAAAAAACAGCAAAGAATCCTGTGGCACCTTATAAACTAACAGACGTTTTGGAGCATGAGCTTTCGTGGGTGAATACCCACTTCCTCAGATGCATGTAATGGAAATTTCCAGGGGCAGGTATATATATGCTAGCAAGCAAGCTAGAGATAACGAGGTCAGTTCAATCAGGGAGGATGAGGCCCTGTTCTAGCAGTTGAGGTGTGAAAACCAAGAGAGGAGAAACTGGTTCTGTAATTGACAAACCATTCACAGTCTTTGTTCAAAGCTCATGCTCCAAAACGTCTGTTAGTCTATAAGGTGCCACAGGATTCTTTGCTGCTTTTACAGATCGAGACTAACACGGCTACCCCTCTGATACTTGACATTAACAGAAAGACAAAAGTGTTTCATATATAACTTCAGGTGCATGGAGAGGATTCAATTTCAGTACTTTGTAACAATGTCATTAAGTGCAAGTGATGGATCATTTTGCAGTGTGATAGCATTACTTCAGGGGCATCATCTACCTAGTCTTTTGGGATTTTTCCAGATTCACACTTAGCTGATCTGCTGGGAAATACTTGAAAGATGACAATAGATGCTTAGGTCACACCAGACGTGAACAGTTGGGTGTTCTGCAATTTTACATAAGTTGACTAGATTCCCTCACTGGCCATGCAGTTGTTATCCAATACAAACAGTTTGGAATGACTGGTTATAGGAATTCCTGCTATGCTGCAGAAGAAATTTCAATAAATAGATCTTTCTTTGTGTTCTTACTTGCAAAAGTAGATATCTGAACAAACTACAGAATTAACAGTTGAACATTTTCATCCTAAGATACTCCTTGTCATGAAACTGGAAGTTTGGGTGAATTACATGCATATAGTCAATTTGAAAAACAAATTTCCATCTGAAATTGTGGTAATACATTTATACCTATAGATGCTATAACTGAGCGATTAAGGGAAATTATTTCTCTTTTTCTTTTTTAGTCAGTTTCACTTTTAAGGAGGGGGTAGGTGTTCAGTTGTGCATCTGGTCGTATGTATTGCTAGGGAGTGAGCTCATAGCTCACATACCTTGCTGATCATGCAGGATGATGCTTGTCAGTGATACACAATCATATCTGAAACTCAACAGGAAGCAGTCAGGATTGTGCACAGTAAAGGGAAGTGTAAACTCAAATTATATTTGGCAATGCAGCACAAAGGCTCACCCAAAAGACTCTTCTACACTAACAGGAGAGCAGAAAAAGCCCCTGTAAAATGTTTTTTAAGGAGTTTATTGAAAAAAGTGTCAGGACATGCTATTGAAAGAATTTTATATTAAAATCTTTGATTTCAAAAATTAGTAAAAATATTTACAAGTGTCCCTGAAATTTCAGAGAACCTGCACCCTTATTCTAGGCTATTTTCCCATTATATGGGATGTGGCACACCCTTTCCTTTATAACTATGCTCATAGCATACTCTTGTGCTCTTTTCCTTCTCTAACCTATCTTACTTGAACCTTGCTTTCACAAGGTATCACCTCACTCTTAGATGTCCTGAGAATCACATCCTTTTGGAGTCCCGGTGTTCTCTCTGGCAGCACATATTGTGCTAGGATTTTCAGAAATAATGAGTGATTTTGGAGGCCTCAAGGTTTTGGGTGTCCAGCTTGCTACTCCTTAAAGGAGTTTGATTTTCAGAAAGCAATGAACATCTACCATCTAAGGATCGGTCCTTTTAATCTCAAATTAGGGACCACTGGAATCCATAAAGTCTTCAGACAAGCTGGAAATTTATTTTCTAATGCTAATAAAATACTTTATAGTCAGGAATATATTGTTACTATTTTAGTCATTTATTATTTTTACAGGCATGGAACCAATCTCAAACAAATGGAGAGTTCTACATTTCTGACTATAAAATGTGAAATTACATATACATGAGATATATTTATATATATCTAATAATACAGCATATATAAAATGCATCACATTTTCCTCTCTGCTTTCTGGTTAAAAAAACAGAACAGGTCTAAACCCAAGATCAGGGAGAAGCAAAAACTAAATCAAGGTGACTTTGATGAAAGGGAATTAGAAATTTAGTATTGTAAATAAATTTTTATGAAATAAAATATTTTCATTAGACCACAGGACTGTTACTTAAATATTAGGCCTTTATGTTATATTAATGTCTGTTTTCAATGTGGGGGCAGTGCTTAGAGCACAAACTGATTTTGTGCAAAATCAAGGTTAACTAAAGAGGTTAGCTTTATATTCCTCCTGTTGCTGATTCAGATTGCAAATGAGCACTTTTTTGAACTTAAGACTCTTGAAAATGGTAGGTCAGACTCTGAGTAAGTTTTTTTTATTTTTTCTTCTAATACTGGTCTCACAACCTGTAAGCTGGATTCAGTTTTCAGAAGATGACCTTCGCTGTAACTTCCATATATAACTCATAAAATGCATGGCTCTGGAGAACAATTATAATGATGGCAGGATATGCTTTCATGATTATACTGTAGGGTCCTGTTTCCCACCTCTGTTTTTGGAGGCTATTAAAGGAAATATTAAAAATGCTGCAGTTGTTCTGCTTGCCTGATTGTAGCAGTGAAGGAGACAAAATTGCTTCCAGCTTACGGCTCTGTGCTTCAGTGTTGTTCAGGAGCACCTGTTGGCTACCAGCTGTTCGGCATTGTTACAGGTTTCTTAATCATGAAGAGGGTAGCAGCAATAAAAACTCAGATTTAAATTAGATAATCAAGGGGTTTGTTTAAAATACTTAAATATTTTTATATTTGAAGATGTTAATTTTAATTTTTAAACTAGATATCTTGATAAATACAGGCAATTTTTATACATGTACCAATATCTGTGGATTGCCTCTTAGATTCCATCATCACCAAAGGAAAAAAAATGTCAAAATCAAACACAACCTGTAAGCAGAGAAATAATTTCCTTTCTGACCTTTAAATTCATTGTCTGGGTGAAATGAAGGGTACCTCATCCCGTGATTAGAATTTCTTACAGTTTGTCTCTCTCACACACATAAGGATTTTATTTAATCAAATCTCCATTTTGTGAGAGGGGCTCTTTGCAATGAGAATCAAGATATTTGCAGAAGAGTTGGAGAGTAATTAAATGCCATATTTACCGTTTCTGTCAAGAATTTGAAGATTAGTGTTGTAAAGTCACTAATAGACTTTTTCTTTCTTATTGTTTAACCACAGCCATCATAAAATGATATGTACATTTCTTGGAATTGGGGAGGGCATGATAACTGTATGGCAAGACCTGATACTTTGCAAAAGACTGTCGTGTTTGATTATTTTATGAAGTTATAATACTTCAGGTTGGTTTAAAAATGCAATTTTGTTGAAAAACTTCCTAGGTCTGTATTTTTCCCTAAAAGCTGAAATATATAATATGATCGTGGCTTTTGTTTTTTAAATGTTTTAGTTCCTTTTGGTTTAAAAAAATGTATGGTTTTGTATAACAGATTGCCAGGTTTTAGATTTTGGATTTTGCTTGGTAGGAAGGGGATGTTTTTGATTATTTCAGAAGCACTTCATGTGGTTTTGTGTGAAAGCACATCTGTTCCTGCTTATTTTACTTTGTTCTTGAATAGCTGTTATTTTTCCACTTACATCTTCTCTTACTAGCACAGCATACAGATCCGAGGGCACGAAAGGTCGCCTTCTGAAGAATAATTTAAGTTAACAACAGACATCATTTTGGTGGCAAACCACTTAGCAATCTCTTCTACTTATTGAAGGTTTTCACCCCTTCCAGTTACCATGAGTAGTGAATTTTGTGAAAGGGCTTCATATGTAGAAAATAATCCTTTGATTGCTTTGCTATTTCAGTTGCTTTTCTTCCCAGGTGTATGCCTCTGAAATAATACTAATTTATCCCTTTACGCTTTCTCAAGCTTTCTAATGACTGAACTGTACCTAGGTGAGTGGAAGTTCTTTTGTGCTGTGCACAGGTGACCAGTCCGTCACCGAGTCTCATAAAGCATTTCTTCTTACCATCATTGTGCTCTGCTTCAAAGAACTATGGATTAATCTTATGACCTCCTGTTCTGAGAGCAACTATTTTGGCTACACTACCATTCACTTGGGTGTTTTTGGGCATACCGGGAGACTTTATGTCATGAGTTATGATTAAGAAATTAATGAAAGGTTGTAACAGCAGAGAAGTTGTTATGAGAAGATCGGGATGGTCTATAGCTTCCTGAGATAACTACACTCGCAGATAATCATGTGATCCATTAAATAAAAGATCCCTGTGTGAAAATATCTTGCCACTTTTGGAACAAATATACTGAAAAAATAGGAATGTTAGTCTTAGAAATATTTCTGCATGTTATGTTTGCTTTAACTTGTGTTTCCTTAGATAAGTAATATATTACCACTTCATCAGTTGATAGTCAATAGTATACTCTTTGTGTATGTAGTTGTGTATAGCGGAAAAAGCCTGGAAAGAAGGGGTAAGGGCAAAATATGATCCCACTTGAGTCAGTTTAACATCAAGATTCACTACAACTGAAATCAGTGACTTTATATCAGGATTAAATTCAAACACAGCAGTATATTGGTTTGTTGTAAAAATAAAACAAGGATATTAGCAAAAGGACATAGGTTAAGTGATACCGAGTAGAAGGAAAAAAAATAGGTCTTCGAATGTGTATTTTTATTTTTGTTTTTAACCATTTCTAACTTAACAAACTACAGTCTTTGTTCAAGGTAGTGTCCTCACCAATCTTCTTTTTCCAGCAACAGCTGACTAACTCTTAGCCACAATCCCCACGGAGTCCAAGGCACTTATTTCCCTTGTCTCCTCAGGTGAAGGATAATTCAAAGTTTTTCTATGTGTTCTTATATCTGAAAGTCTGCTTTTGTTTCAAGGGTCAAATTGATCCCCTAGGATTCGGTCTTCCATCTTCTCCAGGGAGCTGACTCTATATTTATTAAGGGGCCCCTTGATCTGTTCCAATGTGATGCTTCCCACTAATGTTTTACAATGTAAATGTTCTCTTCTTGCAACCTTTGATAGCCCATTGAATTTGGACACACCTGATTTAAGATGTTGGCTTCTTTCTTTTTTCTTGAGAAAACCTGTTTATCAATTCTCCTTGACATGCTTGGTTTAATCATTTTTGAGTCAGAGACTTCAATGAGTGAGTATCCATAATTCCACACACAGCATTTGTCTCGTGCATTTCAGAATGATATTATTGACCAGTGTGTTATAAGTTTTCAAATAATAACTCACATGGCATATGTTGTACAAATATCATTGCGGTGGTGTGCAGGGTGTGAACAGAAAGGGTGCCTAGGGTCACACTAACATATTGCATTTAGTCATATTTTTTACACTGTATGTTTTTACATTATTTGCACATTTTATGCCAAATTTATAAAAATTCATAGTTAAAAATATGGGCAAATCTTAAAAAGTCCAGAAATTTGGATGAGCCTGGAAAATTTTGAGGCTGACCTAAAATGGATCTAAGCCATTTTTGAAGTCTCTCTCTCTTTCTTCCTCGTCACCTCCTACTCTTCTGCCTTTAGTGACATTCCAGCTGCATATCCAAAGAAGGAGTGTGCTTCAATTTGAGATTTATGTTGAGGATTGCACCAGTTCTTTTTAGTCTCAGACTGGCTTCCCTCATCCCTAATTCTGATATTTGTCCAAAATTTTACCTCCAGTCTAGACTGCTGTAGCTCTTCTCTATTAGACCTCCTGTCATTCAGAATTTACTGTATTATATTCAATTGATTGGTACTGTTTCACTTTGTTATGTCATAGTTATTTTTGATGTTGGTATTGTAAAGTTACGTCAAAGGTGATTAGGGGGTAAGGATAGGTGATATTTTACTGTTGTGTGTATAATAACAGAAGAAAAATGAAATAAATACTAGACTTACAGGTTAATAATCATCTTATATTGCTCTGGTTTTCCACAAGAGGTGCTAGTTTGTGCTCATATTAACCATTTTGCTTTTAATGTTGAAGGTCATTTTTCATATTGGACTTTATCTGCATAATTGATTACATTTTTATCACTTGCATTTCATGCTCTGTTTACTTCTAACATCTTATCAAACTATAGTTTCTGTTACAGATGATGAGTGCTATGATTTCATGTGTATATATAAGAGGGATAGCTAACTCAGAAAACTGTAATAGTCTTTTCACTTCTTTGGCAGGGGTTCTCCTTTTGTTTATTGGATAGAGCTGCTCACTTTGTATACTATCAAATCTTGGACAAATAAAAATAGAATCAATTTCCAGATTCATTGTATAACAAGTTTTCCACTCTAAGCAGGTAACTTGGAAAATATGCTATTTTTGAAAATACCAAGGATAAAACCAAGCAGAATTTTTGTCTTCCATTTAGATGCATAGCAGACCAAGAATCATTGTAGGCTAACTCCTGCTTGCCTTGCTCAAGTCTGACTTCAGTGTGACTATTCATGTGAGTAAGAAAAGCATGATTTGGCTATAAATGGGTGAGACATGGCAATCTGCCCCATATCTCTCAGACTGGTTTTTGCAAAAATACACACAGCATAAGGCGATTTCAGGGCCACTCAGAGGATTCGGGGGGCCTGGGGTCTTTGGCGGCGGGGGAATTGCTGCCGAAGACCCCGCACTTCAGCGGTGGGTCCCGGGGCAGAAGGACCCCCCGCTGCCAAATTGCTGCTGAAGACCCAGAGCGGAATAAACTCCAGGGGCCCGGGCCCCACGTGAGTTTTTCGGGGCCCCCAGAGCAAGTGAAAGTCCTTGCTCCAGGAGCCCTGAAACTCTTGTGGGGGCCCCTGCGGGGCCCATGGCCTGGCGCAAATTGCCCCACTTGCCCCACCTCTGGGCAGCCCTGGGAGATTTATAGAATGAACTTCCAGGTAAATTGTTATCTTGATACTGTCCACTATGGATACAGTATCATAAGCTAGATTCTATGATAATTGGTTCTTTATAAATGGCAAAAATAGAATAAAAGGGCTTATTTATGCCTCTGAAGAGGCTGAATGATTCATAGGAAGAGGCAGTGCTGTGCCAAGAGGCAGTGCTTGAAAGCCTAATACCTTGAGATGCATGCAGGGGAGTGGAAGTGGGAGTGGGCTGAAGACTTGATAAATTTGTTCAGCCAGTGTAGACAGTGCTCTTCTCTCAGCTTAATACAGGGTTGGAATGATGGGATGTGTGAGGAAGTGACAATGTCATGGTCTTGCCTAGACATGTGCTCACCAGCAGCACTAGTGGAGCCCTTTTCCCAGTACCTGCATCCAAATTATAACTCCTTCCTGCCTGGGTATCCTGCTGAGTGAAGGACTCCCTGAACGCTTTCCATCCTAACACTCATACTGTAATTAGGCCCATAGAATTTAGAGATGGAAAAGACACTAACTCAGGTTCTGATCACTGAATATAAATGCTAGTAAAATCTGTCATTGGTGAGTGCTTCTGTAATATCTACTAATTCTTTTGTATTTTCCCAGCTATAAGAGTTATCCCAGTCTTAAACAGATTGATCCATATCCAGTTCACATTCATCCATGCCTGCTAGCCGGTGATGGGGGGTTGTTCTCTCCAACTGGGCGGTTTCAAAGGGTATGTCTACCCTACAAAATTAGTTCGATTTAATAGAAGTCGATTTTTAGAAATCGATTTGATACTGTCGTTTGTACGTCCCCACTAAGCGCATTAAGTTGGCAGTATGACTCCACAGTACCAAGGCTAGCGTCGACTTTCTGTGGTAGCTATCTCACAGTTCCCGCACTCTCCGCCCCGCACTGGAATTCTGGGTTGTGTTTCCATGCCTGATGGGGCAAAAACATTGTCGCAGGTGGTTCTGGGTACATGTCATCAGGTCTCCCCCCTCCCTCCGTGAAAGCAATGGGAAAAAATCATTTCTCACCTTTTTTCCTGGGTTACCCATGCAGACGACATACCACGGGAAGCATGGAGCCCACTCAGCTCACTGTCTCCTGGGTGCTGCCGACAGAAGTGGTACTGCAGTGCTACACAGCAGCAGTTCCTTGCCTTTGCAAGTTGGCAAAGACGGTTACCAGTCACACAGTACCGTCTGCTGCTGTCTTGGGTGCTCCAGTGAGGTCAGCTGGGAGTGCTTGAGCAGACATGGGTGCTCAGGGCCGGCCTTGGTGAGGTTGGCTGGGGGCTCCTGGGCAAAAATGGGAATGACTCCCCAGGTCATTCTCTTCTTTAAGTTTTGTCTAATGGAGAGTCAGTCCTGCCTAGATTATCAGGCAAGCCTACTAAAGAACCGGAGAGGCAAATGGTCGCTCTGGGTCAGAGCCCCAGACATCCTGCAGAAATGATGAGCTGCATGCCATTCTAGGGGGTGCCCGTGCAACAACCCCACCCATTGCTTCCCTCCTCCCCCACCCCTCCTGGGCTACCTTGGCAGTTATCGCCCCATTTGTAGATGAAGTAATAAAGAATGCATGAATAAGAAACAACACTGACTTTATTGTCTCTGCAAGCAGAGAAGTAGATTGAACCACCATTCTGCACTTGCTCAGCCTATAGTTGGACATCTCCTTACTACTGTCCAGGCCTCATGAGCCATGGGAGCAAAGGGTAGGCATGACCACATGGTGCTGCTGACTGGGAGAGCAGCCTGAAGCAGAAGCCTCCAGCTGGCATGATATTCCAGGCAAGACTGAATCTTCATTACACAAAACTTAGAGAGAATGACCTGAAGTCATTCCCATTTTTGTCCAGGTGCCCCTGACCGACTTCACTGAGGCCAGCTAGGTGCACCCATAGGACGACGATGACGGGTACCAGTCATACTGTACTGTCTGCCGTCCACAAGACAAGGCAAGGGGATGCTGCTGTGTAGTGCTGCAGTACGGCGCGTCTGCCAGCAGCATCCAGTACACATACAGTGACAGTGAAAAAAGGTGAGAAACAATTTTTTCCGGTTGCTTTCACGGGGGGCTTGGGGAGGCGCTGACGACATGTACCTAGAACAACCCGTGACAATGTTTTTGACCCAGCAGGCATTGGGAGCTCAACCCAGAATTCAAATGGTTGGCAGAGACTGCGGGAACTGTGGGATAGCTACAGTCGTCAGCCGCCCCTCCCTCCATGAGAACAACTGCAGACAATTGTTTCGCACCTTTTTTCCACCACAAGCATGGATCCCGTTCAGCTCACTGCAGCAGTTATGAGCATTGTAAACACCTTGCGCATTATCGTGCAGTTTATGCAGAACCAGAAGCTGAAAAACCAGGTGAGGAGGCAATGGCAGCGCAGTGACGAGAGTGATGAGGACATGGACACTGAATTCTCTCAAAGCGCGGGCCCCGGCAATATGGACATCATGGTGTTAATGGGGCAGGTTCATGCCATGGAACGCCGATTCTGGGCCTGGGAAACAAGCACAGACTGGTGGGACCGCATAGTGTTGCGGGTCTGGGATGATTCCCAGTGGCTCTGAAACTTTCACATGCTAAGGGCACTTTCATGGAACTTTGTGACTTGCTTTCCCCTGCCCTGAAGTGCCAGAATACCAAGATGAGAGCAGCCCTCCCAATTCACAAGTGGAAGTTTGCAACACCAGACAGCTACCAGTCAGTTGGGAATCAATTTGGAGTGGGCAAATCTACTGTGGGGGTTGCTGTCATGCAAATAGCCAATGCAATCACTGAGCTGCTGCTATCGAAGGTAGTGATTCTGGAAAAGGTGCCGGTCATAGTAGATGGCTTTACTGCAATAGGATTCCCTATTGCAACTGTGGTGAGGAAATAGATGGAACTCATATCCCTATCTTGGGACTGGACCACCAAGGTAGCCAGTACATAAACCGCAAGGGGTACCTTTCAATTGTGCTGCAAGCACAGGTAGATCACAAGAGATGTTTCACCAACATCAACGTGGGATGACCGGGAAAGGTTCATGATGCTCGTGTCTTCAGGAACTCTGTTCTGTTTAAATGGCTGCAGGAAAGGATTTACTTCTCAGACCAGAAAATAACTGTTGGGGATGTTGAAATGCCTATAATTATCCTTGGGGACCCAGCCTACCCCTTAATGTCCTGGCTCATGAAGCCATACACAGGCACCCTGGACAGTAGTAAGGAGCTGTTCAACAATAGGCTGAGCAAATGCAGAATGGTGATAGAGTGTGCATTTGGACGTTTGAAGGGTTGCTGGTGCAGTTTACTGACTCACTCAGACCTCAGCAAAACCAATATCCTCATTGTTATTGCTGCTTACTGTGTGCTCCACAATCTCTGTGAGAGTAAGGGGGAGACGTTTGTGGTGGGGTGGGAGGTTGAGGCAAATCGCCTGGCCGCTGATTACACGCAGCCAGACACCAGGGCAATTAGAAGAGCACATCAGGAAGCGCTGCGCATCAGAGAAGCTTTGAAAACCAGTTTCCTGACTGGCCAGGGTACTGTGTGACAGTTCTATTTGTTTCTCCTCGATGAAAACCCACCCCCTTGGTTGACTCTAATTCCCCATAAGCCAACCGTCCTCCCCTCTTCGATCACAGCTTGGAAATAAAGTCACTATCATTTTGAAACCATGTATTCTTTATTAATTAATTATAAAAAATAGGGAGATAACTCACAAGGTAGCCCGGGTAGGGTGTGGGAGGAGGGAAGGAAAAGGCCACTTCAATACTTGTTAAATGACAGCCTTCTGTCTACTGGGGTGGAGTGGTTGGGTCCCCAAAGCCTCCCCACCCCACATTCTTGGGCATCTGGGTGAGGAGGCTATGGAACTTGGGGGGGAGGAAGGGTGGTTAAATGGGCTGCAGCGGCAGTCTCTCCAGCTGACGTTTGTGAACCTCCACCAGATGCCAGATCGTGTCCGTTTGTTCCCGCAGTAGCCCCAGCGTTGCATCCTGCCTCCTTTGATCTTCCTCCTGCCACCTCTCCTCACGTTCACTGGCCACTTTCCTGTCCTGTGCTATTGTGTCCCTGCACACTTTCCGCTGAGCTCTTTCAGTGTGGGGCCCCTGCGTGAGCTCAGAACATTTCATCACGCATGCTTTTTTTTCCCCCACTTTATCTGAGATAGCCTTTGGAATAGATGAGGGAGGTTTGAAACATTTGCAGCTGCGAGAGGGATAAAAAGGGAGAGAAGTATTTAAAAAGATATATTTTACAGAACAGTGGGTATACTCTTTCACAGGGAACAACACTATTCACATTAAATAGCACATGTGATTTGGGTACAAAGTCATTTTTTACATCTTATACTGAGTGCCTGCACCTTAGGTGTCAGAGATCAGACACACCGGCCAACAGAATTCGGCTTGCAGGTGGCCATGGTAAGCTATAGTCTTTCGGCTTCTGCAACCTTCATAACAGCAGCGCTCTCCTTTCCCATACCAAGCAAAGCCCGTTGAGTTGTCCATTTAGGGCTGTGGTTTTCGTGTTAACGTGCAGCAGCAGACACCAAACTAATCCTTCCCCCCCCCAAATCCTTTCCTCTGGGATGACCACTTTAACCCTCCCCCCACCACACTGTGTGGCTGGTATCAGGAAGATATCTGCTAGCCAAACATGAACAGTTCAGTGCCAATGCCCCCGCAATCTCTTGGCTAACTGTGGAGAGGATTTCTTTTCAGTCACAGGCAAACAGCCCAGTAGGAACAGCCACCGATGAATGTCCCCTTAATTAAATTCCCATATTTCAACCAGGTTACCATGAACAATATCACTCTCTTGAGGAGATAAAGAACGGATGTTGCTTGAATGCCAGCAAACACTAGGACCATACGCTGCCAGGCTTTGTCATGCAATGATACCAGATTACTTGCTACATGCATGGCGTGGTAAAGTGTCCTACCATGGAGGACGGAATAAGGCTTCTGTCTCCAGAAACTTTCTGCAAAGGCTTTTGGAGTACCTCCAGGAGAGCTTCGTGGAGATGTCCCTGTAGGATTTCCGCTCCATCCCCAGACACATTAACAAACTTTTCCAGTAGCTGTACTGGCCACAAATGCATCTAAAGTCCTCAGGGAAAATTAATCATTAAAAACACTTGGTTTTAAACTACGTTTTATATTGACAAAAGGTACACTCACCAGAGGTCCCTTCTACGGCTTCATGGTCTGGGATACCATGTTGAGAGGATATTTCAGTCAGGGTGAGGAGAAGATCCTGGCTGTTGGGGAGAACAGAGTGCTGTGTGCCCTCCTCAACCTCATCCTCCTCCTTCTCCTTACCTTCCCCATCCGCAAAATCCTCAGGCATGGTGACTGAGAGTACCTCATCATCAGAGTTCACGGATGGGTGGAGTAGTGGTGGCGCCCCCCTCCCCCCAGAATTGCCTGCAGCTCAGCATAGAAGCAGCATGTCTGCGGCTCTGTCCTGGAGCATCACTTTGATTCTTTCTGGTGCACTTGTCTCGGCTCCTTAAGTTTCATGCGGCACTCTGGTGAGTTCCTGTTGTGGCCTTTGTCCATCATGGCGTTGGAGATTTTTTCAAATGTTTTGGCATTCTGTCTTTTGGAATGGAGTTCTGATAGCATGGATTTGTCTCCTCATACTGCGATCAGATCCAGTACCTCCCGTACTGTCCATGCTGGAGCTCTTTTTTGATTCTCGGACTGCATGGTCACCTGTGCTGATGAGCTCCGCATGGTCACCTGTGCTGATCAACTCTCCACGCTGGGCAAACAGGAAATGAAATTCAAAAGTTCGCAATGCTTTTCCTGTCTACCTGGCCAGTGCATCCAAGTTCAGATTGCTGTCCAGAGTGGTCACAATGGTGCACTGTGGGATAGCTCCCAGAGGCCAATACCATTGAATTGCGTCCACACTAACCCTAATTTGAACCGGCAATGTCGATTTCAGCGCTACTCCCCTCGTCAGGGAGAAGTACAGAAATTGATTTTCAGAGCTCTTTGGATTGACAAAAATGTCTTTGTTGTGTGGACGAGTGCAGGGTTAATTCGATTTAACACTGCTAAATTTGACCTAAACTTGTAGTGTAGACCAGGCCAAAAAGATGGAAGTATAAAGCTGTGTGGCCATCCTATTGAAGACAATGCAACACATAGTTTCTCACTAACTTCTCTAATGCCCCATATACTTATTAAGCAAGAAGGGTGACAAGGGGTCTCATATGAGAGTGCATTCATAAAGCACCAGTCACTGTCATTCACTATCATTAGTCTAAGGTGGTTCCTGGGTAGATTCCCCGGTGAAGCAACCATCCCAGCATGGCATTTGATACTGCAGTCTATACTTAGGCAAAACTTATTGTAGCCAAGTCAAGTGTGCAGGATCAGGCCAAAAGTCCATTCAAATTGAGCCAATTAAATGGAGTGTACTGTTGAGCTATATCTACACAATATATTACATATAAAATTAATAAAGGGAACAAACTTATTAGCTAATAAAGGGTTCACCATGTGATTCAGTAGCACAGATAACAGCACAGGTGAGGATTTGCTAGGTATGTGTCATTGGGGTCACAAATCCATATGTCCAAAGGAAAATTAGTAAGAACAATCTGTTACTTTTCTACTGTATTTTACTGTTCTAAAATTGATGTTAAAATTAAATTAATATTAAGAAAAAGCCAAAAAGGCTCCTTAAGCCCCTATGTCATCTGAATTTGATGCTTCTGTCCCCTTTAAAGTACCCTTGGCTGGGGCTAATGCTGATCTCAGCAGAAAGGAAAAAAATGATAAGTTTTTTAAAAGCATTTAAATTTAGTTGCAGCTGGCTCCTGGGGGGGGGGGGGGGCAGTGGTACAGTGCCTGTAAGTTAACTGTTTTTTTAAGCTTACAAAAGCAGGAGATGCTGCAGAGAAGGCAGCAGTGTCTTCTGCCTTTGAAGTGTATATGCAGCACTTTTAGTCATTAATATATTTTCATGGATGTCTGGGTTGTATCTAGAATTATTATATCACAGAATATATTAAACTGCTTTGTGAAGAGCCCCAGGTTGTCTTTTCTATGAAAGATGGCACATAAGTGTTCATAGTATGGTATATGTACGTACTGACATCATTTGTTAAAAAACAAACAACAAAAACCAACTTTACCTGTCTGAAGTTCATTATGAAGGGCTTCTATTCTATATAGGTTCTTATACCACTCATCACCACAAAATCTGAGACCTTCCAGTGCATTAAGTGATGTGACAAACATCTTTCACATGTGATTTGTTCTTCCTCTCGTTCTCTCCCAAGGGAAGAAGACCTGTGTGTGCAGTGTAGTGTTTTTGTTTTGGTTGAGATTTGATTTGCAGTTCTTTATTTAAATGTACATGCTGCTATGTGTGTTAGAGAAAGCAAGGTCAAAGAAGGGTATCTTTCACTTGGAATGGAAAGTGGTAAGGTTTGTGATGCTCCTTAGTTCTTACAGGAGTTGGTTCTATACTCTTGGACTGGCCCCTGAAAAAGTTCTGTCAGAGACAAAATTTACTCTTTTGATACAAAGTTCCATTAGGCCTGAGGACTGGAGTAGTTGACCTCAGTCTTCATCCAGGAGCTTTAGGTGATAATTTGTACGTATATGGGACCTAAGCATTGAAGATAAAAACCATGAACTTGACTCTGTAGCCTATGATCTCTTTGTAGATTGTGTTGGTGAGGAGACATACTGCAGTGTCCTGTACTATTTGGAGTTTCCTACGGCCTGACGGCTTCATACCAAAATATACTGCATTACTGTAGTCTTCGTGGCAGATGACAAAGACATGTATAACTGATGCCAGGTCATTGTATGCCAGGATCAAGTTGAGTCTCCCTAGACACCTGGAGATGGCAGAAAGCATTACTTGAAATAGCACTTTATTATTCTAAGGCCAAAGTCCTTCATCCCGATTTGTTATTTTGGTGCAAGTATATTCTATCGTGAGTAGGAGAAAGAGGATATCACCTCCAAAGTATCAGTGGAATAGATGGTAGTGAAAGAATGTGTATCTGTGCAATAGCCTCAGCTAGTTTGTGCTAAATTAAGGTACCAGCCAAACATGTCTACTCTGTCTAGATATCTGTTCTGTGCTTATCACCTTGGTATCTGAGTACATATTGAACATCTTACTGTTGACATGGGGATTCCACCACAAAGGGCATTAAAGGGAACAGTAAAAGGTTTAAAGCAAGCTAACTTTTTATGCTGTATTGAGTAACAAAAAATAAAGTTATGCACAAGAACGGTGCAAGAACTGCCTCATACTGGTCTATGCTGGTTAACTCCATCTACCCACAAAATGCTGCATTCAAATAAGCTGATACAGTTTCTATGGCTGGGAAAAGGGGCACTCTGAATCATCATCTCAAAGTGAGAAAAATAATTTTTTTTGGTTCCTTAATAACTTGTGCTGAAGGTCTTTAGACTCTGCTTCTACCAATTTTTTGACAAGAACACTTTTTCATCCAAGGATCTCTATAGGCTTTACAAAGGTGGGTAAGTATTATCCATGTTTTACAGATGTGCAAACAGAAAGCTTTCCACAGATATACAGAAAGGAAGTGACTAACTCAAGGTCTTGCAGCAAGTTAATAGAATTGTGAATAGAACCTATATCTCCTGGCTTTCTTTAATTTCAACTAACCCCTTTAATGCTGCCACTTTCTTTATGATAGTGAAATTTTTACAACTTAACCCCAATGAGAGATTCTAGATGGGATTAGGAACAAAATCCTGCTTCTTCTTAGGCTACTGCATGCAGGAAACTCATTTTTTCTTGTTTTATCCTCACAAAGTTATTTGCTAAAGAAAAAGTGAACATGAAGTTATATTAAAGCAAAGCAGGTTCATATTTATCATAATACACTGGAAACTGTAAAGGAACAATGCACTTGTATTTAAAGATGCTATTCTGTTGCCAAGGTCATCAACACCTTGGGTTATTTTTCTCTGTAACCTACTGCCATTTACTCAAGTTACAACCAACGGAGTCCAAGGCCTGGTCTACACTACGCATTTAAACTGAATTTAGCAGCGGTAAACCTATTTAACCCTGCACCCGTCCACACAACGAGGCCCTTTATATCGATATAAAGGGCTCTTTAAACTGGTTTCTGTACTCCCCGATGAGAGGAGTAGCGCTGAAATCAGTATTACAATGTCGGATTAGGGTTAGTGTGGCCGCAAGTCGACTGTATTGGACTCTGAGCGGTATCCCACAGTGCACCATTGTGACCGCTCTGGAAAGCCATCTGAACTCGGATGCAGTGGCCAGTTAGACAGGAAAAGCTCCGCAAACTTTTGAATTTCATTTCCTGTTTGGCCAGCGTGGAGAGCTCACCATCATAGGTGACCACGCAGAGCTCATCGGCACAGGTAACAATGCAGTCGCCTGAGAATCGAAAAAGAGCTCCAGCATGGACTGCACGGGAGGTACTGGATCTGACTGCAATATGGGAAGAGGATTCCCTGCTAACAGAACTCCGTTCCAAAAGACGAAATGAAAAAAATTTTGAAAAAATTTCCAAGGCCATGATGCAGAGAGGCCACACCAGGGACTCAGTACAGTGCTGTGTGAAAGTTAAGGAGCTCAGACAAGCCTACCAGAAAACCAAAAAAGCAAAGGGAAGGTCCGGGGCAGGGCCGAAAACATGCCGCTTCTACGCTGAGCTGCATGCAATTCTAGGGGGTCCGCCACCAGTTCCCCGCCCCTATCCGTGGATTCTGAGGTGGGGGTGGTAATCTCAGCCATGGCTGAGGATTCTGCGGACGGGGAAGATGAGGAGGAGGAAGAGGAGGATGAGCTTGCAGAGAGCACACAGCACTCCATTCTTTCCAACAGCCAGGAGCTTTTTCTCACCCAGACGAATTTACCCTCCCAGCCCTCCCAAACCACTAGCCCAGACAATGAAGCCATGGAAGCGACTTCTGGTGAGTGTGCCTTTGTAAATATAAAACATGATTTAAAAGCAAGCTTTTTTTAATGATTAATTTGCCCTGAGGACTTTGGATGCATTTGCAGCCAGTACAGTTATTGGAAAAGTCTGTTAACATGTCTGGGGATGGAGTGGATATCCTCCAGGGACATCTCCATGAAGCTCTCTTGGAGGTACTCCAAAAGCATTTGCAGAAGGTTCTGGGCAGGGCAGCCTTATTCCGTCCTCCATGGTAGGACACTTGACCACGCCATGCATGTAGCAAGTAATCTGGTATCATTGCATGACAAAGCCTAGCTGCGTATGGTCCCGGTGATTGCTGGCATTCAAGCAACATCCGTTCTTTATCTCGCTGTGTTATCCTCAGGAGAGTGATATTGTTCATGGTAACCTAGCTGAAATTCCGGAATTTAATTATGGGAACAGAGATGGCCATTCCTACCGGGCTGTTTGCCTGTTGCTTAAAAGAAATCCTTCCTTGCAGGTAGCCAAGCAGGGGGAGGAGGAATTGGTGCTGAGCTTTTTCGCATTTGGCTAGCAGGGATCTTCCCTGCTACCAGCCACGTGGTGGTGGGGGGGAAAGGGGGAATTAAGCAGTGATCTTCCATGATACCAGCCACGTGGTGGTGGGGGGAGGGGTAAAGCGATCATCCCAGAGAATTGGATGGGGGTGGTGGTTTCTGCTGCTGCATGTTAATAGGAAAGAAGCAGCACTGAACGGGATTCGTTTGGTATTTGGGAAAGGAGGGCACTGTGTATATGAAGGCTGAAGAAGCCAAAAGACAGTGGCTTACCATGGACGCATGCAAGCTGAATTCTGCTGCCCGGACCTGCGTCTGTGAGATCTCTAACACCAGAGCCACAGGCACTCAATATTAAGATGCAAAATGCAACCTTGTAGTGAAATCACATGTGCTATGTAAGATGAATAGTGTTGTTCACCGTGAAAGAGTATAAGCATTGTTCTGTAAAATGTATCTTTTTAAATACTTCTCTCCCTTTTTTCCCTGCCTCATGCAGGTGCAAATTTTTAAAGCCTCCCTTCTTCATCCCGAAGGCCATCTCAGATAAGGCGGCGGAAAAAAAAGATGTGAGACGAAATGTTCTCGGAAATCATGAAAGTGATCCGCAATGAAAGAGCTCATCTGAATGACTGGAAGGATGTGGTATCAAATTACAGGAAAGATGCTAGTGAACGTGGGGACAGGAGGGACGCTTGAGATGAGAAGTGGTGGCAGGAAGATCTGAGGAGGCATGACACAACGCTGGGGCTGCTGCGTGATCAAACTGACATCCTCCGACGTCTGCTGGAGCTTCAGGAACAGCAGCAGGATCACAGAGTGCCGCTGCAGCCCCTGTGTACCCACCCTCACCATGTTCCATATCCTCCTCACCCAGACGTGTAAGAACGCGTGGGGGAAGGCTTCGTGCACTCGCTCACTCCACCCCCGTGGACAGCCCAACCAAAAGGCTGTCATTACTTTGAAATATTTTTAGTGGCCTTTTCCTTCCCTCCTATCCTCCTCCTAAACCACACCTGGGCTACCTTGTCAGTTCTTTCCTTCTTTTTATAATGAATTAATAAAGAATACATGATTTTTAAATGATAGTGACTTTATTTCCTTAGAAAGCAAGCTGGAATCGAAGCGTGAAGGTGAGTTGCTTACAGGGAATGAGTCAATCAAGCAGGGATGTCATCAAGGGGAAACAAACACAGCAGTCACACTGTACCCTGGCCCGTGATGAAACTCGTTTTCAAAGCTTCTCTGATGTACACCGCTTCCTGATATGCTCTTCTAATCGCCCTTATGTCTGGCTGCGCATAATCAGCGGCCAGGTGATTTGACTCGGTCTCCTACCCCACCATAAAGGTCTCCCCCTTACTCTCTCCGAGATTGTGGAGCACACTGCAAGCAACAATAACAATGGGAACATTGATTTGGCTGAGATCAGAGCGAGTCAGTAATGTGCGCCAGCGTGCCTTTAAACGGCCAAATGCACACTCTATCACCATTCTGCACTTGCTCAGCCTGTAGTTGAACAACTCCTGACTACTGTCCAGGCTGCCTGTGTATGGCTTCATAAGCCATGGCATCAAGGGGTAGGCTGGGTCCCCCAGGATAGCTACAGGCATTTCAACATCCCCAACTGTTGTTTTCTGGTCTGGGAAGTAATTTCCTTGCTGGAGCCGTTTAAACAGAGTAGTGTTCCTGAAGACGCGAGCGTCATGAACCCTTCTTGGCCATCCCACGTTGATGTTGGTGAAACATCTCTTGTGATCTACCAGTGCTTGCAGCACAATTGAAAGGTACCCCTTGCGGTTTATGTACTGGCTACCTTGGTGGTCCAGTCCCAAGATAGGGATATGAGTTCCATCTATTTCCTCATCACAGTTGCAATAGGGAATCCTATTGCAGCAAAGCCATCTACTATGACCGGCACCTTTCCCAGAATCACTACCTTTGATAGCAGCAGCTCAGTGACTGCACTGGCTATTTGCATGACAGCAACCCCCACAGTAGATTTGCCCACTCCAAATTGATTCCCAACTGACTGGTAGCTGTCTGGTGTTGCAAACTTCCACTTGTGAACTGGGAGGGCTGCTCTCATCTTGGTATTCTGGCACTTCAGGGCAGGGGAAAGCAAGTCACAAAGTTCCATGAAAGTGCCCTTACGCATGCGAAAGTTTCACAGCCACTGGGAATCGTCCCAAACCTGCAAAACTATGCCGTCCCACCAGTCTGTGCTTGTTTCCCAGGCCCAAAATCGGCATTCAATGACTAGAACTTGCCCCATTACCATCAGGATCTCCAAAGCACAGGGGCCCGTGGTTTGAGAGAATTCTGTGTCCATGTCCTCATCACTCTCGTCACCGCGCTGCTGTAGCCGCCTCCTGCTCACCTGGTTTTGCAGGTCCTGGTTCAGCATAGACTGCACGAGAATGCGTGAGGTGTTTACAACGTCTACGATTGTGGTCTTGAGCTGAGCAGGGTCCATGCTTGCTGTGCTATGGTGTTTGCACAGTTCACCCAGGAAAAGAGGCATGAAACGGTTGTCTGCTGCTTTCATGGAGGGAGGGGTGAGGCTGTACCCAGAACCACCCACGACAATGTTTTTTGCCCCATCAGGCACTGGGATCTCAACCCAGAATTCCAAGGGGTGGGAGAGACTGCGGGAACTATGGGATAGCTATGGAATAGCTACCCACAGTGCAACGCTCAGGAAATCGACCCTAGCTTCAGTACATGGATGCACACCGCTGAATTAATGTGCTTCGTGTGGCCGCGTGCACTTGACTTTATACAATCTGTTTTACAAAACCGGTTTATGTAAAATCGGAATAATCCCGTAGTGTAGACATTCCCTAACTCATACAACTGACCCTTTTGGTGGGTTTTTAAAATTCTGAGGCCATTTGCTCTGCAAGGGGCTGTCCTCTAGTCTTTTCTTTTTCTCTATTCCGTACATATCTTTATAATTGTACATCTTCCTAGTGCTTGAATATGTCAGATGTGTATTATATTATTCATTCCAAACCGCATGTGACAGAATACCTGTTTTGCATCCACTGGCTGGGAGAGCTTAATTTTGCCATTTTTTCTGAAAGGAAAACAGATTTGCTGTGCATGCTGTAGCTCTGCTAGGAATACTTGTCCCTAAACTAAAAATTGTCTGGAGGCTGAAATATTAAAGGCCTTCTGAAATTTTTAACAGTTCATTTCACAGTATGATTTAATAGCCTGTAAAACAACTGTAATACTTTCCCTACTTCCATAAATTGTTCCCTATTACACACTTTTTCTCTCTCTTACCTGTAAGGATGATCTTTTCATGTTGCTAATGAATCCATTTATTTTTAGACTATGCTGCTTTTTTCTGTTGTTTCGATCCCTATTTGCGTTGTCAGTATGAAGTTCATTTGGTCATGTGATTGTGTGTTTATCTTTAGAACTGAAGGGAAATTTAGGGCTTAATGGTTTTAAATGATGAGAGCACTCAGAGAAAAATCACCGTAAAATGATAATGTTGAACAGAATTGAATAAAATCTGTCAAATCATTTGATAAAAGTTGCTGAGGTGATTCCAGGAGTCCAAATTTCAGACTAAATTAGAATTATAAAATCATAAAAGTATCGTTCTAAGGGTACCTGTTACATCCCCCTGCATTGAGGCAACGCCAAATTGTTCTTCAAGCAGCTCATTCTAGCTTTGTTCCTCACATTAAAGGGAAGGTCTATTGTTGTAAACTGTACCATAGCATGAGAATCCTAGCATGAGTGACCGCTAGGAGGAGGGAAAGAAAGATGTAAGGTCAGAACCTGGTTCTATTAGATTTGCAGGAGAGATTTAATATAGACTAGAGCTGGTTGATTGTTTTCATTTAAAACATTTTTTTAAAACAAAAAAAAAATTTTTCAATGAAGTCCCCAAACCTGAATTTTTGTTTTTGTTTTTTCCACCTCTCTTCCCTTCTTTCCTCTCCCTTTCAGAAGTAAAATTGGGACTAAAAAGAGGGAAAGGGGAGAGAAGGAATTGCGGGGGAGACTGTAAAAACTGATGAACTAAAAATTAAAACCTGAAAAATGTTTGGGTTTGAGGTTCTTTTAATTGAAAAAATCTAAAAATTGAGGAGGTTTTTAAACGTAGGTAACGTTTTCCAACCAAGTGGTACATAGATTTAATGTGGGAGTTGGATCAGGTCCTGATGTTTTATCCAAGAGCTTTGTTGACAGGATGTAAAGGGAGGTACAATTAATTCTCCTGGGTCAATAAGTTTTCTTACCTATTTCAGTGCCTTTGGAAGTGGGGAAAAAAGAGAAAATGTGGCAATTCTGTGCGAGTTCTTCACAAAAAAGCAGAGACCTTGGTACATTTACACAAACAAAATGATTATTAGAGTTGGTCCAAACATTTCCACAAAACCTTTTTTCCAGTAGAAAATGACATGTGAGAAACAGAGATAAAAACACCTCGCACCCCCCAATCCATTTTCATCAAAAACCAAACACTCAGAAGCCAAATTTTATTTGTTTTTTTACAAAAATCTGAAGCACTTCAATTATTTTTTCATTTTTGACATTTTTCTGAGCACCAAAATAAAATAAAATAAAATAAAAAATTTCCCAGCCAGCTTTCCTGATCACCTATCTACCCATCTTGCATACTGCATACTTGGGTTCCCTTCCTAAGCCACTGATTTTAAATATCTTCCCCAGCTAGGCCACTGAGGAAAATCAGGCTGAAAGACATGTCAGTTGGGTTTTTGATCTGCAGAGCTCAAGCACAGCAGGGCTTCCTGATGCTTTAGAGGGTGTCAGAAGTGAAGGAACAATAAGAAGAGCTTGCAGCATTAAACACCCTTACTATGAGAGCTCCCTGAATGGATGACCTCTGTAAAATAATAACAAAACAATTTTTTTTCAGAAACTTGAATACAGTTACTTCATGGCCTTTCATTATTTTAAGGCAGGGATTATAACATTCTTATATTTATTGGGGGAACAGTAGCCATTATAGTGCAAAGAAAAAACTTTCAGATCTGTCAAAAAATCTGTAGAATGGCAAATGTAGGCACAAAAATGTGGAACAAATCTATGCCTAGTTTAAAGTAAAATTGTATTGGAAATTTAAATTACCACTTCACAAACAATCATGATTCTACTCCATATTGGGGAGAAATTGGGGTGCTGATACAATTTGTGTAGTGGAGGTGCAGAGAGCCATGGAACCAAACTGTAAACCCCGTATATGATGGAAACCACTTAAAGCCAGGGGGTGCGGCAGCACCCCAGCATCCCTAGTTCCAGAACCTACGTAAAGTTATATAATTGTCTCAGTCTAAGAATCATAATACCCCTCTACCCCAGGATAGCTCAATGGTTTGAGCATTGGCCTCCTAAACCCAGGGTTGTGAGTTCAATCCTTGAAGGGGCCATTTGGGGATTGTTCCTGCTTTGAGCAGTGGGTTGGACTAGATGATCTCTTGAGGTCCCTTCCAACCCTAATAATAATAATCTATGATAACTCAGTCCTTGGGAGACAAAAAAAATCTTACTGCGCTATAGGTGAGACCGCATTATATCGAACTTGCTTTGGCCCCCCCATTCCTTGTTCCCTGACTGCCCCCTCCAGAGACCCCTGTCCCTAGTCACCCCCAAGATCCCAACCCCCCTGCTCCCTGTCTTCTGACTGCTCCAACCCCTATCCATGCCCCCACACCTCTTCACAGGCACTCACCAGCAGTGGCGGGAAGTGGAGCAACATGGCTCCATTCCGCCACCTCCCAGCCGCGACTCTCTGCTTCCCACCACCGGTGAGTACGGGAAGATTGGGGAAAGGACGCCCACGTATTCACCTGCAGTGGGAAGCGGAGGCGGCCGGGAGCTGGTGGAGTGGAGCAGGCTAGGGCCGGGCTGCTCCGCTTCCCGTCGCTGGTGAGTGCAGGGAGGTTGGGGAAAGCATGCTTTCCGCACTCACCGGCAGCAGGAAGTGGAGCAATGCGGCCCCAGTCAGCTCTGCTTTCCTTGCCCCGGCCCCATCTAATCACCATTAACACGCTGCTCAGAGCACTGTGTCAGAGCTTTACCACATTGTATGTGAACCCGTGTTATATTGGGTCGCGTTATATTGGGGTAGAGGTGTACTAGAGACAGATTATACAATTACCTACTTACCCAGTAATACAACTTTAGGCTTTGATAATTTACATTCTGTACCCTCCCAATTTACTTATAATAGTATTTTATTATAACTTGTATGGCCCCCAGACTTGTTGATTATTGAGATCTGGGTCATCCACACAGAGGGTACGTCTACACTACGAGATTATTCCGATTTTACATAAACCAGTTTTGTAAAACAGATTGTATAAAGTTGAGTGCACGCGGTGTTACCAGATTTGCCCATTACTTTGGGATAGGCTCATTCATTCGGGTTACTCTTCTGGGGAAGGGGATTCTGTAATTCTATTAATGTACTGCTTGTGTCACTTGTGTGTTCATGTGGAGCTCTACTTCTCCCTTCCCGCAAGTCCCCTCCCAATGGAGCTATCCTGCAGGACCCATGTTCCCTAGGGCTGGGTTTCTCCAGCTCCAAAACCAGACGAGCACACACCCACCCACACATACATTAACAGAGCAAGTCTGAGCGGACCGGGTCAATCAGCACTGTCAAGCTGACCCCTTATATGTCCCTGGACTCACTGGCTGGATGAAGCAGCACTTTCAAGCTGACTCTCCTCATATGCCCCTGGGCTCCATGGACTGGGTCAAGCAGCACTTTCAAGCTGTTACTCTCATGTGTCCCAGATTCAGCACGTCCCTATCCCCACCTTCACAACACAATTGTACTGGCAGTAACCTACTTGATGAGCAAACCCCACAGTATTATGGGCACTGCAGGGATCTTTAGCTTAGGTAAAAGAAGCGTTGCTGCAGAGTGAATGGGGGAAGCTAAAAACACAAAAGAGTAAGGTTGAGCAAGAGAGAGAGAAGCAACCAGCTTAACCATACAAGTTATTTATTGAATACAGGTGATAACTACACAAGGAGGGCTAAACCAACATAACATACATTATTAAAGGTTAATACCTAAGGTAGAAAGGAAAAATGAAAAGAGAAAGAGAGAGAGGAAGGGGATCTCACCACTCCCTGAAGCTTGAACTGGTCGGGGTTCCCAGATGACACTGGTAGTGGAGGGTCCTGAGGGCAGGAGGGAGGCAGAGTCCCCAGCACGATCAGTCAGGAGAGTAGGGAGTGGAATTGGTGCAGAATTTGGATCTGAGTAGCAGAACACTGACTGGAGAGTGAGTAGGAATTTTTGTAGAGAAAATACAATTGTTCAAGGGAGAACAATAGATTTGTTTATAGGTGAGGCTGATAACTCAAGGCTTTTCTTTAGACTAGACAAAAGGAGCTGATCACTCTTGGCTATGGGTGCTGTTTTCTTCCAGGGAGCTCACAATGCAACTAGGCGGCTTTACTATTTGGATATCAATTAAGGATTCATTACTAGAATTGGTCTGATAATTGCTGAGCTGGGTATGTGCAGGCCTAGGTTCATTAGCATCTGGAGCAGAGATTCCCATGATGCAGTATTTCTCTGCTTTTTCTAGTCCCAGAATTCAGTGTGGTTCTTGCTTCTCCATTCTGTATGCAAATTGAGATGTCTTCCTGTTCCATCTTTCTCTGCTCTCCATTCTGTATGCTAATGGAGATGTCTTAATCTTGTCACCCTTGTCAGGAGGGGTCTAGGTGTGTCTCCCAACGCCCTTCACTGCTCTCTGCAAGTTCTTTTCTCTGATGGGTTTTGGTTTAAGCAGAGGCTGAAGGGTGGGGGTGGGAGTCTTTCATGAGTCAGGCTGGATACTGCACCCTGGTTACCCAAGAACACAGAGGTGTTTGGTATCAGCGGCCACACTAAGCACATTAATTCGGCGGTGTGCTTCCATAGTCCGAGGCTAGCGTCGATTTCCGGAGCGTTGCACTGTGGGTAGCTATTCCATAGCTATCCCATAGTTCCCGCAGTCTCCCCCGCCCATTGGAATTCTGGGTTGAGATCCCAGTGCCTGATGGGGCAAAAATCATTGTCGCGGGCGGTTCTGGGTAAATGTCATCAGTCATTCCTTCCTCCGGGAAAGCAACGGCAGACAATCATTTCGCACCCTTTTTCCCTGGATTGACCTGGCAGACGCCATAGTACGGCAACCATGGAGCCCGTTCACCTTTCTTTTACTGTCACTGTATGTGTACTGGATGCCGCTGACAGAAGCAATACTGCAGCGCTACACAGCAGCATTAATTTGCCTTTGCATGACAGCAGAGATGGTTATCAGTCGTTCTGTACCATCTGCTGCTGGTGTAAATTGGCAATGAGATGAAGGTTATCTGTCGTTCTGTACCGTCTTCTGTTGTCATGGGTGCCCCTGGCTGAGGTCGGCCGGGAGCGCAAAGACAAAAATGGGAATGACTCTCTGAGTCAATCCCTCCTTTATGGTATCTAAAAATAGAGTCAGTCCTTCCTAGAATATGGGGCAAGTGTACTAGAGAACCAATGTATCAGAGAGCACAGCCATTCCGTGTCAGATCCCTGAGAAATGATGAGCTGCATGCCATTCTAGGGTGTGTCCCTGCAACAACCCCACCCGTTGCCTCCCTCCTCCCCAAACCTTCCTGGGCTACCGTGGCAGTGTCCCCCCCATTTGTGTGATGAAGTAATAAAGAATGCAGGAATAAGAAACACTGACTTGTTAGTGAGATAAAATGGGGGGGGAGGCAGCCTCCAGCTGCTATGATAGTCCAGGCAGGACATTAAGTGGTGTGGGGGAGAGGAGCCCAGCATCCCGCTGCTATGATAGTTCAGGCAATACAGAATCTTTTCTTTACACGTGAAAGGGAGGGGGCTGATGGAGCTCAGCCCGCAGTTGCTATGATTAGGACGGTTACCAGCCATTCTGTACCATCTACTGGGAATGACCGGGAATCATTCCTATTTTTACCCAGACGCCCCCGCCAGCCTCACCTGAGGCCAGCCAGGAGCACTCACGGGCTCATGACCAGGACAGCTATCAGTCCTACTGCACTGTACCGTCTGCCACCGGGGAGGGGAGGAGAGAGGATGCTACTGTTTACTGCTGCAGCACCGTGTCTTCCAGCAGCATGCAGTATACATAGGGTGACAAATAAAAGAGTCAAGTAACGATTTTCCCCCCTTTTCTATCACAGAGGGGGAGGGGTGGTAAATTGACAAGATAGACCCTGAACCACCCTGGACAATGTGTTTGACCCTACAGGCATTGGGAGCTCAGCCAAGAATGCAAATGATTTTTGGAGACTGCGGGGACTGTGGGATAGCTGGAGTCCTCGGTACCCCCTCCCTCCCTCCATGAGCATCCATTTGATTCTTTGGCTTTCTGTTACACTTGTCACGCAGCACTGTGCTGTGGACTCTGTATTATAGCCTGGAGATTTTTTTCAAATGCTTTGGCATCATCTTCTGTAACGGAGCTCTGATAGAACCGATTTGTCTTCCAATACAGTGATCAGATCCAGTATCTCCCATACAGTCCATGCTGGAGATCTTTTTGGATTTGGGACTGCATCTCCACCCATGCTGATCAGAGCTCCACGCTGGGCAAACAGGAAATGCAATTCAAAAGTTCGCGGGGCTTTTCCTGTCTACCTGGCCACTGCATCTGAGTTGAGATTTGCTGTCCAGAGCAGTCACAGTGGTGCACTGTGGGATACCGCCCAGAGGCCAATACTGTGGATTTGCAGCCACACTAACTCTAATCCGATATGGTAATACCGATTTTAGCACTACTCCTCTTGTTGGAGAGGAGTACAGAAACCGATTTAAAGAGCCCTTTATATCGATATAAAGGGCCTCGTTGTGTGGACGGGTACAGCGTTAAATCGGTTTAACGCTGCTAAAATCAGTTTAAACGCGTAGTGTAGACCAGGCCAGAGCTTCTGTGCCTGAAAGGTGTGTACCGTTGTGCAATAGCCTACGCTACCCAGCATAAGGAAAGAATGAATCAGCAGGGACATTTGTACCTTTGAGTCCGCTTAATGCTGCACTGCCATTCCTCTCCCCATCGAAGAGTTAGATCTGAACAAAGCCCCAGCTTGTGGAGCATATAGAACATGTGTGTAAAATACAGCAGGTCTTGTGCAGGAGTTGTGCTGGGTCTAGTTGGTCCGCACTCAACGGTAGTCAGTCTATAGAAGAGTTAAATGGTGTTTAATGGAATGGTTATAACACACATACACTTTCCCTTGCAATTTTTTAGAAACATCTTCATAAATTTAAAATATAAATAAACTGGTTTCAGTACATGGGCTTGATGACTTGAGAAATGGCATTTTGCTGTTGGGTCAAATGAACTTTTATTTACACAAAGTGACAGCAGTAGTATAGATTTTGATGTTTGAAAGCAAAGCTGACTAGAAGATGTAGCAAGAGGAGGAAAATAAAATCAGGTTAGTGCTGAGTTCTGAGCGGCCACTCTAAATTAAATAAGAGTATGGAAGGCTGGGGGCTGGGAGTAGCTTAGTGGCCTAAGCACTGGATTTGTAATACTCTCTGAAACTACCAGTTCATATTCTAGTAGGGTCATCTCAGTGTTTCATCCATCTGAGGTGGGTAAACTATTTAGCATGCAGTTCACTATCTGGGTGTCTTTTAGATGTGGCCATAAGAACTCAAATCCAGTCTAGTGGGAGGACGTTAAAGATTCCCTGTCACTCTCTTGTAACAGAATGCTGTCTCCCTCCCACTACTTTCAGATGAATTGTACAGTATACGTATTATCATCAAGAGTGACCAATGAAAATGATGGAAGAAGTGGGGTTAAATCATAGATACACAGAGAGAGAGAGAGAGAGAGAGAGAGAGAGAGAGAAAATATACAACTCTAAATAGATGATATACAAATGTTACACAGTTCAGCCAAGCCTTAGAGCAAGATGTATTAAGTAGTAGCACCCCATAAAATCAACGGAGAATAAAAGTGTTGCCAGATGACAGCAGAGGTGCTTTCCTTTGATCACAGTATTGACAGAACAATTGAATTGTAATTTAAGACCGAATAAAACCTGGTAATATTATTTTACATAAGAGAATATTAGCAGTGAAAAAGCATTCCACTGCCATAATAATATTTTAGTGATATATGAAATGTACTGTATGCAGGAAAATCAATGAATAGAGATCTGTATGGAACGTTTGTATGTAGTTTTAATTTGGGTTGAATGGTAAGATAAAGAGCCTGGGGGTACTTATTAAATGTGAAGAATTAATTGAAATATATACTTCTGCTAGCTCTACAATAACTGCAAAACTTTTTCTAATCAAGAAACATTCTTCTCTTACAGGAAATTAAAGTGAGCTATTCTGTTTGGACTTTTCCATTGCCCTGCCTCTTAGTTACTTCCATTTGTAGAAGAAAATCAGGGGAAAAAAGTATAAATAGATCAAAATCATTTTTAAAATTTTGAGACTGCTTTGTGTGGGACTACAGTCTATGCCTGACTGCACAGCATGTAGGGCAAGTTTTAGCTGGCTGGGGTTACATAGTCATGTGGAAACCTGAGTTTTAAGGCAGAGCCCTGCTAACATTGGTCTTGGTCCAATAATAGCTGGATGCACTGTTAGCTTTTCATATACCTAGAGGTCAAAGCAAAAGCAGTAAGAGTCTATGTTAACTAAACCATTAGGGGGAGTTCTCAACAGTTCCTGAAGTGCAGAGCATGGGTAAGAGGGTTGTAACATGGAAAGGTACTAGTCAGATAAGACCTAACAATCCAAAGGAGGAAAGATTTGTTAGTCTGTAGTGAGACCATACGATACCCATAGGAGCATGAGTAAGGCATTCTAGTGTTTGTGGTCCCAGATTAGAGTAAACTGATTTGTAGGCACACATTTTCTTTTGTTGTTGGTGGGTTTTTTGTTTTAACTCTGCCCTGCAGTGACACAATGAGACGAGAAGTTTAAGTGTCCTTTGTGGAATTCTCTGAAGAACATTATTCTTCTGTCTATGATGAAGAAACTTTCATTTATGAAGAATTAAAGCAAAAAAAAAGACAAACCTAGAAACCCCCCACACCTGTCAATATCAAATATAGCCTATGTACATAACTTCAGGGAAGTTCAACTAGGAGAAGTTTGAAGACACTGCATTACTCTATTATTAAGACTACTTGGTGCTAAATTTCTTAAAGAGCCCATTTTAAAATTAACTTTACCTTAAACTAATTTTTACAAGTAAATTCTCATAAAATTCATTAGTCAAAGAGCTTGGTATTATAATTTTGGGGAGGATACACTGTATTATTAATACATAACAGAAGATGAATCTTTGGTTTAAGGCAAAGCCCAACTTAGCATTAACGGCTACCTCTATAATGAAGGAAGTATCTAGAAAAGGATGTGCTGTTTTCTCCTCAGTACAATGTAAAATTAAGTGAATTTTTAATATGAAAGTTTTAAAGTTGACAAAAAATCTGCAAGCTGTGCATTCAGACACAGTGGCTAATGCATAGTTGGAAACCCCCTTTCTTCTTTGAGGAAATTACCTTGAAGAAAATTCTGTGTCCCATTGTACCTTCAGAAATGATAGTGATTTCCTACTTGAAGTTTTGCCAGTCCACTTCTCAAAGTGATGGCTCCTCCATATACGAAGAAGCTGATGAGACTATGGAAAGTGTGCAGAAAAAAGGAATTCCAGAATTGAGCAGTACTGCCTCTGTTAACGAACTGGAGGAGCTGAAGACAACCTCTGTAAATCTGAAGACCAGGTAAAGCAAAAAGCTGCTGCTGAGTACACAAAGCCACTAGAGACCAGTAAAATTTCGCCTGCCTCCCCACACCACTTTCCTACTTTCAGAACAACGGCATAGCCCCCCAAAAGCAAACTCCAAGGGAAGCAGAGTTGCTTCAGAAAAACCCATTTGTCCCCAGGCTGAGAGCCCATGATTGCAATGCTTACTTGTGTACTTCATCCCTTACTTTTGAGAGTAGTGTCATTGAAGCCAATCAAAATCCTATGTGTTTTTAAAGTATTATCTGTAAGCAGTTCCAACTTATATTAATGAAATGTATAGATATGTTCAGCTTTGAGTCACTTAAATTCTACAAGAGGATGAGTTTGTATAAGGGAGGACTTCCCTAGTAAGATTGTGCCTAGCAGATATGATTACAGTTTAATATTCCTGAATGATAAAATAAATATAGAGGAACATTACAATGATTTCAAGCCGGATATCTTTTTGGCATTTTATAAGCAGGAACTCTGAACTGTGTACCATGTTGCATATTTTTGTGTACTAATTCTCAGCCTTGGTATGCAGTCATTGGTTTGCTGACAGCCATCTGCTCAGACTTCATTTGATCTTCCCATTCAACTGCAGTTTGAATTTGGTGGGGCGGGGGTAGAGAGATGGAACAACATTTTTTGGGGAGAATATGAGGTTTTGCATAGATCCTGTGGAAACTTATGCTTTTAAAATGTTATTTCTTACTAAATATGTAAAAATAAAAATAATAGAAATGAGCCATTCTCTTATAACACAGCCAGATGTAAGGTTTGATATCTAGAAATGAATAACGTAAGTCTTATAAGATGAGGGACGACTGTTGTTCAAATGAGCCCACCTTACCGAGCAATTCAGATTGGTAAGCCTGACTGACCTCTCTCCACCATTATTTACAATTCCACCAATTTTTGTGTCACCTTTACATTTTACCTGCAGTTATTTTATATTTTCTTCCAGATAATTAATAAAGGTATTGCATAATATTGGATCAAGAACAGATTCTTATGAGACCCCACTAGAAGCACAATTTATCTATCTTTCTGTGAGTGTGGCTATGAGGCAAAGAGCAAATAAAATATTACAGTAGTAGGTAGTGCATATGCAGCTTGATTCCTCATCCTGTTACAGAGAAAGCAATGACCTATGTAACAAATTGCTACAGTTCAAACATATCTGAATAAAAGCAGCCAGAGAAATTGATATAAAATTTTCAAGTCTTCCCACAGTATTATGTATAGTTCAAGAGCTTCTATGTTAATCAAAGTACAGTAAACTCCAATATGTGTTAGTGCACAATCAATTTAATATGCAGTTTAATTGTGCACTTTTGGAGGGCTTCTAGGTACCCAGCTAATTGCTGCCTAACAAGTTGGTGGGAAGAGTGGGGTAGAGAGAAAGAGATTAAATCAAATAAACCTTTTCTATTTAAAATTTGGAGACTGTGTTTCAGAGTTTAGAGCAGGGAATGGGGTCTCATGGACTCCCTAGTTCTATCTCTAGTACTCTTGCAAAGCTTTCTGCACATCTGCTAGCATGGAACAGCTTGCAGATTGGGAACCTTATGGTATGACCTAAGAAAAGTAACGTCTCTGTTCTGCATTTTAATAGTTGTAAAATCAGGCTAAATAATAACTACCTAGCAACGCTGTGTTGAAGTTTAATTGATTTGTAAAGGCTGTAGAGATCTTCATATAGAAGTGACTATAAAAGTGCACAGCATTATTGGTGGTTTTGTATTATGAAAGAGATGTGACTCTCATTTGTTTTCATCAGCATGTATAAGTATAGCACTATGGTAGTTTTTCAAAACGGCCACAGGCTATTAAGGATGAGAAGAACATAAGAACAGCTATACAGGGCCAGACCAACAGTCCATCTAGCCCAATATCCTGTCTTCTGACAGTGGCCAGTGCTTCATGCTTCAGAGGGAATGAACAGAACAGGGCAATTCACCAAGTGATCCATCTCCTGTTGTTCAGTGCAGGCTTCGGGCAGTTAGAGATTTAAGGACACCCAGAGCTTGGGGTTGCATTCCTGATCATCTTGATTAATAGCCATTGATGGATATATGGTCTATGAACTTATCTAATTTTTTTTAACCCAATTATAGTTTTGGCCTTCACAACGTCTCCTGGCAACGATTTCCACAGGTTGACTTGCACTGTGTGAAGCACTTCCTTATGTTTGTTTTAAACCTGCTGCCTATTGATTTCATTGGGTGATCCCTGATTTTTGTGTTATATGAAGGGGTAAATGATACTTCTCTATTCATTTTCTCTGCCATTCATGATTTTATAGACCTCTATCATATGCCCCCTTAATTATCTGTTTTCTAAAATGAACGGTCCCACTCTTTTTAATCTCTCCTCATATGGAAGCTGTTCCATACCCCTAATCATTTTGTTGCCCTTCTCTGTACCTTTTCCAATTCTAATACATATTTTATGACATGGGGCAACCAACACTGCACACAGTGTTTGAATAGTGGCATTATGATATTTACTGTCTTATCTATTCCTTTCCTAATGGTTCCTAAGATTGTTAGCTTTTTTTACTACTGAGTAGACATTTTCAGAGAACTACTCATGATTCCAAGATCTTTCTTGAGTGGTAACAGCTAATTTATATCCCATCAATTTGTATGTATAGTTGGGATTATGTTTTCTAATGTTTATTACTTTGCATTTATCAACACTGAATTTCATCTGCCATTTTGTTACCCAGCTTTGTGACATCCCTTTGTAACTCTTCGCAGTCAACTCTGGAGTTAACTATCTTGAGTAGTTTAGTACTGTGGGCAAACATGCTTCTGATGTACTTTAAAAAATTTGCAACTAGTTTTTGTCTTTGCTAGTTGCTCTTCAAATTCCTTTTTGGCCTGCCCATTTATACTTTTATACTGGACTTGCCAGAGTTTTTGCTCCTTTGTATTTTCCTTAGTAGGATTTGACTTCCAATTTTTAAGAAGATGTCTTTTTGTCTTTAGCCACTTCTTTTACTCTGTTTAGCCATGGTGGTGGGTTTTTTTGGCTCTTTTACTGATTTATTTTTAATTTGGTGTATACATCTAATTTGAGCCTCTATTCTGATGTTTTTAAAGTTTCCATGCAGCTTGTAGACATTTCACTTTTGTGACTGTTCCTTTTGTTTTCCATTTAACTAGCTGCCTCATTTTGTGCAATTCCCATTTTTGAAGTTAAATGCTACTGGGGTGGGTTTCTTTGGTATTTTCCCACTGAGTAAGGATATTGAATTTAATTACATTATAGTCTTTACTCCTGAGCAATTCAGCTATATGTACCTGTTGGCCCAGATCCTGTGTGGTGTGTCACTTTGGACTAAATCAAGAATTGCCACTCCCATTGTGGGTTCCAGGACCGACTGCTCCAAGAAGCTGTCACTTATGGTGTCTAGAAATTTGATCTCTGCAGCTCATCCCAAAGTGACATGTATCCAGTCAATATGGGGCTAGTTGAAATATCCCATTATTACTGAGTTGTTTGATTTTGTAGCCTCTGTAGTCTCTCTTAGCCTTTCATAATAACCATTACAGTTCTGGTCAGATGGCTGATGGTATATTCCTACCACTATACTCTTATTGTTCAAGCATGGAATTTCTATCCATACAGAATCTGTGGTACAGTTTGAGTCATAATTTTTTTATTATATTTGACTCTATGCATTCTTTCACATACAGTGCTACTCCTCCACCAGCACAGTCTGCTGTCATTCCTATATATTTTGTAGTCTAGTATTACTGTGACCCATTGATTATGATCATTCCTCCGAGTTTCTGGGTTGCCTAATATATCCATAGGTGTTGGAACTAGACATGTTCAGGTGCTGTCACATCGCTGGCTTGAAGTGGTTTCCATTATACAAGGTTTACAGTTTGGTTCAATGGCTCTCAGCACCCCCACTATAAGATTGTTCCAGCACCTCTAATTATATCAATATCCTCTTTTAATACCAGGCACTCAAGTTCAGTCATCTTAGTATTTAAACTTCTTGCAGTTGTATACAAGCACTTATAAAATTTGAAGCACTTATAAAATTTGTCAATATTTAGTTTTGCCTTCATGTGAAATAATTGAATGGGACTTGTTTGTCTGACTATTCCTTTTCCAAAGAGCTTGGCTTGTTTAGCCTAACCTAAAGAAGACTGAGAGGAGATATGATTGTGCTCTATAAATACATCAGAAGGATAAATACCAGTGAGGGAGAGGAGTTATTTAAGTTAAGCGCCAATGTGGGCATGAGAACAAATGGATGTAAGTTGACCATCAACAAGTTTAGACTTGAAATTAGACGAAGATTTCTAACCATCAGAGGAGTGACACTCTGGAACAGCCTTCCAAGGGAAGCAATGGGGGCAAAATGCCAAACTGACTTCAAGACTGAGCTTGACAAGTTTTTGGATGGGATGGTATGATAAGATTGCCTGCAATGGCATGTAGCTGGTCTGTGACTGCTAGCAGCATATATCTGCAATGGCTGGTGATGGGACACTAGGTGGATAGGGCTCTGAGTTACTACAGAGAATTCTTTCCCAGGTGTCTGGTTGGTGGGTCTTCATGAAATTCTCAGGGTCCAATTGGCCACCATATTTGGGACTGGGAAGGAATTTTTCCTGGGTCAGATTGACAGAGACCCTGTGGGGTTTGTGCCTTCCTCTGCAGCATGGGGCACGGGTTACTTGCAGGTTTAAACTAAAGTAAATGGTGGAGTCTCTGTAACTTGAAGTCTTTAAATCATAATTTGAGGACTTTAGTAACTCAGCCAGAGGTTATAGATCTATTACAGGAGGGGATGGGTGAGGTTCTGTGTCCTGCAGTGTGCAGGGGGTCAGACTAGATAATCATGATGTTCCCTTCTGGCCTTAAAGTCTTGAGCCTGTGAGTTCCTACCTGTCCTTTGTCAGTTTCTGTCTTCTCTTGGTTGCTAGGATATAGAGTATCCTCTTCAATAAATCCTCCCCTAAGAGATATATCTGTCCAAATCACATGCTCTTCTGCACCTGTTGGCTTTCCCCCAGGCCTTAGTTTAAAAAATCCATGACCTTTTAAATTTTATATGAATGAATAATAAGCGAATAAGTTCAGTTCAAATAGGAAATGACCTGAATGTTTACCCATCCCTCAAACTGAAGCCAGACTGATGAAGCTCAGTTAATTTAAAATTTCCCATCTCTGCTCCCTGCTGTCATTTCCCCCTGCATCTTCCCATAAGCAAAATGTTCCTCTGCTCTTTCCAGCCCAATCAGAAACAGGACTGTTGAAAATCTCTCAAGGAAGCCTGTTATTCCAGCACAGTAGCTAATATTTGGTGAAATCCAATATAAACCAATAATTTAGATAGCAAACTGAGAGCAGGGAATATATTTTTGTTTGGAAGAAAAGCAAGGGTGGGAAATAGGTAGCCTTCTGACTAGTGCTGTACGAGATTTCACTTTATACCTATTTGCATGTCAGATTTTGGTAAGTATTCTTGAGAACTCATATTTGAATATATACTAAAATGTGTGTTGGTGCTTTGAAGTACAGAGACAAGTTATTTAATCATTTTTGCTCAAATCATTGGGGCTTCATAGATGTAACTGAGGTGAGTTCTTTTTCCTATGAACAAGAAAATTTTGCCCTGGAGATTTCTGGCAGTGAAGTCACCTTTCTTTTAAGGAAAGATGTTTTAGTACTGCAGAAACCAGTGGAAAAAATAAAGGTGAAATGACATACGGCTTGCTTTCCACACCTGCCACGCACATACAACTGCAGTTGAAGTTAATGGAAAGTGGTGGTGCTCAGCATTTTTTAAAATCAGACTCCCAATGGGAAAGTGTTTTTTATGGCTGAGTAAGTGGTGAGAACTTTTTCAAAATAATGGCTTCATCCTACAAGATGCAGGCTTGGAATGTGGCATAAATAAGAGCAGGGTAACAAGTAGCAAGCAGCACAGAGAGCCTATTCCTGAATTAATGAGAATGAAGCCACAGGGCCACCAGTTTACTCCTGGCTAATTGGAGGACTATGGACAAAGACTTCGTCTCTGTACAATAGAATCAAAATAAGATAGTTTTCTCTGGCATGAGTCTTCCACTTCTGTGCTCAGTCTTGCTTGGGATTTTTCTTCAATGCAGAGGAACTGCAAGTGCTTGCTTTTTACCTGTGCTCGTGTGTTGCCTTCACCCCTACTCACACTGGAACAGAGCAGATGATCAGGCCACTCTGGGTAACTTGCAAAGATTTGCAGGTCAAGTACCACAGTGGTTCGAATTCTAGTTCTGCAGTGGTTCAAATTCTGGTTTCCCCAGGTGGATGGCAGTTTAGATGGTAATGTCAAGGCTGCACAAATGAAGTATAAAGCTTAGTGTTTGATATCTTTCCACATCCAGGAGGACAAGCACATAATAGTGCTTTCCCATGCATAAAACAATAGCTTTGTCAAGACAAGTGGGGAGTATATCTAAACAAAAGAAAAGGTGCTGTTCATGTGGAAAATGAAATGTCTCTAAAAGGCAAAATGTGTAGATTTAAATGTGTAGATTTAAAGAACAACATTTTGATTATAGGCTTAAGGCTTTGCCAGAAAGCAATTTTGTCTGTGGCGTTTTTTCTCCCTTGACAAACTCCAGTTCATGTTTTTATTCTTATTCATTGTCAATGCGCCATATCAGTTATTTTGTTTTGTAGAGTTGGAATAGAATTCAGACAGGCCTCGTTTAGCCATTTGGGAAAACCACAGAGTGTCTCCAGGAGAATTAGCATCTAAGGGAGATCCAGAAAACTCAGTCATAGCAGCTACACAAAGACTGGAGCCTTTTCATGAAATATAGGGAATGTGTAAGATGCTGCACACTAGATTAGAATAAGAGACCAACACCAGTTTGGGATTCCTGCAGCATGTTTCACATAGCTCAATACGATCTCTCAGAGGTCCTTTCAACTTCTCCTCATTAGTCTTAGTTGGCTGATCAGAACCATGATATTACTCTCGTGTGGGCTTCAAAGACAGTCATGGAGCTGTCTAATAGCTTTGAACATGCTGCCATTTTCTTCAGATACTCTTTTGATAGTTATTGCATTTTGCATTAATAGTTTAATTTCTACAACAATATGTATATAGGGTGAGATTTTCAAAGGTGCCTAAGGGAATTGGAAAGTTAATGTGGTTTGAGTACCTCACTCTCTCAGGGTATGTCTACACAGCCCATGGTAGCAAGCCTCCCAGCCCAGGTCAGCACATTCGGGTTAGTGGGGCTCACGCTAGAGCTCTAAAAATAGCTGTGTACACAGTACTTTGAAGTTGTGGCTTGAGTTGGAGCTTGGGCTGTCAAGCCCAACCCCACCACCACCGCCCTAGGCTTGTGTAAATGTACCCTTATTCTCCCTTGAAAATCACAGCCTGAAAGTGACCCTGTTTCATGCTTGTATGGTCTTTGGTATATAAATATTCTGGTGAGCCCCAAAAGAAAACCAATGAGATGCTCTAACTGAGCTCTAAATATGCTGTTAAGAATATTCTTCCACTGTCTCGATGGTTTGTGAGGAAAGAATTCCTGGGGAGTTTTTTGACCTTCAGTATACCTTAGTTCCAGTCATATCAGGAAATTCCATTGCTTTTATTGCTCCCTGCATGGGACAAGACAGGATAAATCGGTAAAGTGATGGTGTAATAGGATATATTTTACTGCATGAGTGCCTCCTCCTGACCAGGTGTGGCATAGCAGCTTTCTTCCTGTATGGCCACTTCTGCTGATGGTCATTCCATCACTGCAATAGTCTCTTTCCCCATAATTCATGGTGCTTTCTTTTTGTGACTCAGCTCTGACTAGGTCATTTTATGGTTCCCCCCACTTCTGGGGTATCAAAGTCGTGCCAGGCCAGCTGTCCAGATGGAACCTCCAGCAGTCCTGCACCACTTCCCCGTGGTTGGGAGGAGGAAACCAGGCCCTTCCTCTACACTGGGTTCCAGTCCAGAGACCCTATAACCAGTAGCCAAGGTCTATACAGTCACTATCCATGCTCCTGGTTCCCTACGCTGCCTTCTCAGGCTTTCTTTCTTCACAACTCCCCAGGGTGACTCTTCTTCCAGGGCTAGGATCCCAGACTTATTCTCCCACCTGGGTTTCCTCCTCCCCAGTCTCTCTGCTCCCAGAGAGTAACTGCAGACCCCCCTGCTATAGCCCCCTCACTACTACCAACTTCCTGTCTTTATATTTTTTGTCCAATCTTTGTTGTTGTTGTTGTTGTTTAATCATCATCTCCCCCCCCCCAGGCTCCATCAGCATTAGTATTTATAAATCTCAGGGCTTCCCTTCAGTGCAAATGTGAAAGTTAATTGGCCTCTTCTGGGACACCTTAACCCCTTCAGGTGAATACCCCATCACATATGGGTTATTGGGTAAAGTTATGACTCTGCTGATCTCACTGAGTGGTCCGTCATCGACTGCAATAGGGTCGAGATGTCATCCATTTTCTGTTTCGCCTTCTATGCTTTGTAAAGCAATTTGCTGCCACAGATCTGAGAGATGAGATCTGGGTTCTTTTCGTAGCTTTGTGGCAGACTTCCTAGGGGGTGATCAAGTATCTATGTGACAAATATCTCTTTGTGACTCGGTTTCCAATCTGTGAAATTGGGGTAACTGAGGTGTTGTATTGCTAAACCAATGAAGTTTCTGTGGTCCTTTGAGATACTTGGATGTCAGGGGCCATAGAAGTGCACTAGAAGTTATCACTAGATAATCAATATTTCCTTTTCCAGATGCCCCCACTAATTATAAATATTGTGCGCAGTCTTGTTTAGTGCTAGAAAATGCGTTACTTTGAGTTTCATGCTGTGTATTTTGACTTGAAGATGAAAATACTCTTTCTAAAAAGGTATTGTCCTACAGTACAAAGAGAGACATTTTCTTTCTTTTGAGGGATAGAAGAGAATGGAACTATTTAATACTATATGAACTGTTAGAACAGCAAACGTGAACTAGAACTACAGTATGTGCTCTCTGATTTTGTCTGCAGCTGTTCAAATGGGCTTAGTGTCATTTTTTCCTGTCTGCAAGCACTGTCATGTCTGGACAGTTATTTTTTTCAAATTGGAGTTATTTTCCAGTTGTATAAAACTCTTAATCTACATTGTGGATTGAGTGCGTTAAGTTATTCCCTGTGGTGCACAGCTGGAAACCATTCTTTGCTTCAACATTTTGTTTTGTTTTGTCCTAGTTTTTTTCTACCCACTGTGTTCCCACACACTAGCATAGCTTAGTACTACAACAGACAAGTATCTCTTTTTTTTCCACTGACACTTCTTAGAACATCTTAAATTGGCATGTTCTCGTTTCTCTTTTTAATACAAATTCAGTGGCAAACGACTCGGCTTGCTTGCACGAAGATTTCAAAGTACTTTGCAGACTAGGAAGACTGGTTTGAAAAGTTAGATACATTTAGGCAGACTGTTTTCTTTTGCTGCTTTGAAGAGACGAGAGGTGTTTTGAGAAAAAGATTGGAGGAAGTACACTGTGCCCAATAGTGGTGTGTTAAAAGAAAGCATGGGGACACAGGTCTCAGTAGAACTTTCTTTAAGAAAAAAATGGTAACAAAACCCTTCGGTTCTTTATGAGATATTAAAGAATATATATATATAGTAAGATCTTTAGGGCAGGGACTGCTGTTTTCTGTCTGTTTGTACAGCTCCTAGCAAAATGGGATGCTGACCGGGTTGCGATCTAGGTGCTACTGGAGTCTAAATGTTAAATAATACATACACGTATGTAGTACAATCAAGTGTTCCTTAGTACTGAATGTAAGGCTTTCTCCATGAACCTCCCTGTGCCATCTGCCATCAGCCAAATTAAAGGCAATGCCTAGGGGCCTGGTCTGACTGCAATTATTTGCAATGAACTGGTTATGTGAAAAACAAAATAAAACCAAAAAATATGTTCTAAATGTCAAAATAGCTTATGTTAGAGTGGTTGGAGGATTAATGTGAAAGGTATTTTTTTTATTTACTTGGATTTATATCCACATTTGTAAAAAATAGATTTCAGTAGGTGCTCCTTGACATAATTTAAAAATAGTTATGCTAGTAGATTGCTATAGAGACCACCACCAACTTGTGCCCAACAATTAACATATAATTGTCCAACAGCTGAAAACATACACCTCTACCCCGATATAAAACTATCATTGGAAGTCAAAAAATCTTACCGCATTATAGGTGAAACAGCATTATATCGAACTTGCTTTGATTCACTGGAGTGTGCAGCCCTGCCGCCCGGAATGCTGCTTTACTGCGTTTATCCGAATTCGTGTTATATCGGGTCAACTTATATCGGGATAGAGGTGTAGTTAACATATTTCATTTACCACCAGAGTCCTCCCAGTCCATCACAGATAGGAAAATCAGCTGGGTTTTTCAGGGGGTGCCGAAGGTCAATCAGCTAGGACTATTTTGGACCATGTTGGGAGTGAGTTGAACAGCTGAGAGGGATCCTTACAGAAAATACCCTGCACTAGCTACTCCCTCCTTTTATAAGTGGGGCTCCAGATCAGGTGCCTTTGCTGATCTCAGCTGTGGTCTTGTAACATAGGAAGAGAGGATCTCCTAGATAAGTAGGTAATAGGAGAGTGCTAAGACATCCATTCCATTGGTACTCATTGGGGGTGAATTTTACATGTCTGGGGTACTAAGAAAGTCTTAAGTAGATAAAGGAGAAACATTTGAAATCTAGGTCCTTCTGTTTCCTTCTGCAGTGAGGCACAGAGAGCAGCAAATACAAAATAAAATGAGGAGAGTAGTGGATGGGGGAGAGCAGTATCTTTTGTAGCATATTCCTCTTCTTATGGAGCAGCTAGCAAAGTCAGTGCTCCATTAATGTGCAGGCATATTGTGATGTGAGGGAATGAAATGGATAAGAGTCACTCTGTGACATTATGACACACAGTAAGTATTAGAGAAAATAGTATTGTGGTAGCACCAAGAGATCCGAAACAAAACTAGATCCCCATTGTGCTAGGCACTGCACAAACACATAGTGAGAAACAGTCTTTGCCCTGAAAAGCTTGCCGTCTAAATAGACAAGATAGACAAGGGTATGGGTATTTGGGTGAGGGGAGGATAATTGACCAAATTTGTGAGGCCTTAGACTCAGCTTGGTGGCCTTTCTCTGTTTGGATGTATTGTGATAACTTCTGAATGCTGCAGTTAATCAAGTCCAAAAATTTGGAGGATGTTCTAGACAGAATGGGTAGAATCATACTGATTTTGTGGAAATTGGAAAACATGAAAGGGAAAGTGGGGGACACTCATAGCCCCTGGCATATGGCTAGCAGACACATCAGTTTCAACAAGGTCTGTAATTGTGTATAGATCAATGATCTAGTTCATGGCACTCTTTAACACCTTCCATCAGTTCCCATCTCAGCTCTGTCTATCTTTCCAATAGAGTTTTAAAAGTCAACAGCCTGAAAATGGAAAGAAAGGAGGAGAATAAGAATGCTGTGGGGGGGGGGGAATGGGGTAAGCACAGGGAGCTCCTGGTGGGGGATGGAGAATGGGACACCGTGCTGTGAGGGTCACACAGAGGCTGTGGTATAAGAGGAAGAAGAAACTATTATTTGTATTACCCTAATGTCTATGGGGCACCTGCACAGAATGGTTGGTGCAGAAAGAGAATAGAAGACCTGACTATGGGAGAGGGATGTGCACACAGAACCCCTGTCAGTGGGGAAAATGGGGGGGCACATAGAACTGCTGGTGGACGGAGAATGGGGGACCCTGGGATGGGGTGCAAAAGGGAATGGGGGGCCACACAGAACCCTTGGCATGAAGGCATGAAGGCATTGCAGGGAGACCTTGACATAGAAGGGGATGGGAGGGTGGCACACAGGGAATTTGTGGGGCAAAGAATGGAGGGATTCAAGGAGCCCATGGTGTGCTCAGTGAGCTCAATTTGCAGAAGCAACAAAGTGTGTGACCCCTGCCCCCTGTTATCCTCATTTTAGAGATAGGCAACTGTGTCACAGAGATTTGCCCAAAATCACACAGACTGTTGCAGAGCCAGAAATTGAACCCAAATCCTTTGAGTCCCAGATCAGTGGCTTAACTACAAATCTTCCTTCCTCTCCTGCCCCCAAGCCTAATTGTCAGAATTTGGCAGGATTTTCATAGTGAAGCTGTTCTCTGCCAAGGGCAGGAGGGAGGGAAAAGGGGGAAGGCCTGACTAATATGTCCATTGCCCGCCTGGGTGTTGAGAGAGCTAGGCTGACAGAGGTGAGCCTTGACCTCCAGGGCCTGACCCTCCAACACTTGGCACCACATGTGGTAGTTTTACATGCACTGTGCAAATGGGTATGAAACATTTTCATTCCTATTCAGTAGTACATTAAACCCTCTTTGCACAGGTGCAAATGACTACCTAAGGATCCAGGCAGTGATGAATCAGGTCCACCGAGTAGAATTGAAGGATTGTTCCTACGCACCAAGGACTTTAGGTCCGCAAGGGCTGGCTGCGTAAAACAGTATGCAAATATGTTTATCAACTGTGATAAAATTCCAGCTCCAAAGCTGAGTGACTCACTAGCAACAAAGCCCAAGTGCCGGGTATGTGGTAGAAGTATGCATGCATTTTGTGCAACTTCTGTGCTCTTCCTGTCAGCTCTATTCTTATGAGCCAGCAGGGAATTGAAAGTGACAAGTTTTCTTCTCTCTGAAGCACTGGGACCTTAACAGTGTCTCTTTAATGAAACATCTAACAATATGATGAGTAACTAGGCACTGCCTCATATAATAATAAATATCTAGCTCTGATATAGCGTTTTCACTAGTAGGTTTCAAAGTAGTTTGTGTGTGTAAATTTAACATACACAACATACATATGCATATATAAAGTGTGTATATAAATAAAATATAGTATGTGAATGTGTACAACATAGTGTGAATGTATATTTGTAAAAGTGAGAGACAGGCATGCTGTAGTCTTTTTCTGCTGCTATCTGTCACCTTCTCCAATACTTCTCAGGGTTTATTTTCACCAGATCATGTGCTGGAATTCTTTTCGTACAGTACCATATTCTGTTCTTATGCTGGGATCCCATTAGAGGAAGCTAGTTGCTGTATTCAAAACAGAGTGCCAGTGTCATATTGTGGCTAACTGATCACTGGCTTTTATGTTATTAACATTACACAGCCTCAAGATGGAATAAGGAGGCAGTAAGTCAAAGTGGCTCTACAGCTGTTCACAATTCATTTGCGCTTGCAACGCTTACCCAGTCTTGAGCATGCAACCCTATTGTAGATAGCAATAAATATCACTGAGTGCTTTGAACAGAAATACAACGGGTATAACAATATAGATTTTAAAATGTAATGAAAATGAGCTGTAATCTGTAAAGAAGCAGCAAGCTGCAAACTCAATAAAATCCCAGCTATTGATTGACTGACTGTACAAATTGGACAAGTGACTAACTAATTGGATGCCTTACTCGAGCAATATGTTTAACATTGTTTTAAACTGAGCTGGAGAGTCACTAACTTATGTCAGAAGATAACTGTACCATGACCACTGAGCTCTGTAATTAAATGGCAAACAGGTTAATTGCAGGGACAGACAGAAGAACAGAGTTAGCAGGTCAAAAGGAATCAGCTGCATGATGTTGTATTAATTCAGCTAGCACAGTACATCAAGGAGAAAGAGGAGAGTCATTACCAAAGGAGTTTCATAAATGTGCAATAATTTCAAGACCAGTCTTAGCAAAGGACCTATTTTGAGATTAGGTTTATGCTCTTTAAAATTGCATAAATTAAAGATGATTAAACTGCCTAGAACCAGGCAAGAGGCAGGCAGACACTGGTGCAAATCTCCAGATAGATCTGTCAATGTCCCAATCCAAACTACTTCCCTCTGTGTTTATTTTTGTTAAATTGCAGTAATGGCAGTTTTGAGGAAGCAAAACTGCTTTCTAGCATGAAAGGTTAATGTGTAAGTTCAACCCACCACATCAGTTTGCCTCAGCAGATCATTTTTTTTCTACAGCTCACTGAATTTGATCAGCATTTGTTGGGAAGGGGAGTAGACTTTACTTAATGATTATTCCTCAAAGGATTTGTAATCTTCATTGCTTGCCGTGTTGTTCATCGTATAGACCTTGATTCAGCAAAGCACATGCTTAAGTGCTTTGCTGAATGAGGATCACAGCGTGCAATACATATAGCAGCATGTACATTATACACACACAGCCTCCCCTCCCAACAACTATCAAAACAATGCTGCACACACAGTTCTCTCCCCGAGGAGAGGATGAGAGAGAGAACCAACCACACATGACAGATATTAGTCTTGTTGCTGCATGACCTATTGAAAACTGCTCAGATACAATAGTGATGAAAGTCGTATAAGAACCTATACAGAACAATAATAAAGTCAAAATGTAACACAAATTATACAGTGTATGCAAGGCAAGATGGGTAATGTTCTGCCATGGAGATGAAAATAGAGTGTAAGAAGTTGCACAGGTAATTTGCAGATGTGATTCAAATAATGTCCAACTTGTCAGTCACTGGAGAGATTGGATTGCTTATAATATCATTTCTTGATGATACTTTGAGTAAGCTACTTTGCCCAACCTTTCAAATAACACAACAGTAGTATGTTTTCAGATTTATGTAACGACAAGATATTTTTTGTAATCAGATTTTAGAATATAGTAAGCATGATGACACTATTAGTAATGGCCTTTAACTAGATGTCTGAAAGCTACATTGAAAAATGGAAAGGTGTTTGCATTCTTCAGTATATATACAGCTATTGAATCTTAGGTCTTTTGCTTTATTGCCTTAAAAAGGCTAAATATGTAGTATATACATTTCTGTTTGTGCTACTGAACTCGTCCTGTCCTCACTTCTGTTGGTTTTTTTTTCCCCAGGATTATTTCCAGCAGTGCTGAACCTGGCTGCCAATGCTATCATCACAACCAATGCTACCTGTGGAGAAAAAGGCTCCGAAATGTATTGCAAACTAGTTGAACATGTACCTGGACAGCCAGCAAGAAACCCCCCACAGTGTCGTATTTGTGATCAGAACAGTAGGATTCCACATCGTATGTATGCGATTTTGTTACCTTAATAGACATGCTCTTCAGAAAATATTTCTATGAGAGTTTTGTCTAGGATCATTCATATTTAGGGACTTCGTGACCAAATGACTGGCAATGGATGGGGGAGAGGGGCGGAGGAGGAAGAATAAACTCTAGCTTATTGGCTTGGTTACTTTGGAAAATTCCTCTTGTTATGAGTAAAACAAATTTTTCGTGCCTGGGCTAGCTTTGCAAAATTCTTACCTTTAAATTAAATTAAACTCGTTGGGTCAAAGAGTGCTTAATGTTCAGCAACTGATATTAAAGTCTCTGAAGCTCTCACTGAGTTCATATGAATTTGTGATTGCTCGACACTCATGAAAATCAGGCCATTTTTTAGGTACCTAAATATAGGATTAGGTCCTTAATTTTAATCTGAAAATTCTGATTTTTTTTTAATAATTTACAAAATTTTAATTTGGGGTTGAGGCCAATTTTATTTATCTTAAGCTTGTTTTGTGATTTTCCCGCACCTCCACCCCTTCTCAGCTTGATGTTAATTCTAATTTCACTGACTAAAAAGCCCTCAAACCACTGAATTTTTTTTAATACTTCATTTTTTAACACTACAATTGATCATTGCTAAAATTATTTTGTTTTAAAGACCAGCCTCAGGGTAAAATCAATGTTCAAGCATTAATTTATTATCAGGCACAAGGAGAGTTTTGTACCTCTTACACGATAAGTACATACGAGGAAGACTAGAACCGAGATAGAGCTGTATGGTAGTATTCACATATTTTCACCCGCTCTTTCAGTGACGGAGGTGAACAGCATATTAGCACTATTCTCCAAGGTAATTCTGAAGAATTTCTTGTATAATTAAAATCACATCCTCCATTTTGGGAAGAGCCAAATATGTTGTTAATAATAAAAATACATAATCTGTGATCATTCACAAGGCAAACCAAACACACAGTGTGAGGAATAGATTTTGGGTTGCCACATCCCTGTGCCCTGCTCCAATCACTGGACAGTGCTGTCTCATTTATATATCAAAACAAACAAGTGCTATAGGGTTGTGTGTCTTTCACTCTTATTAACCTTCGACTGTCTGGTGTTAGAATGCCTGATCTTTTGTAGCCAGCCACATCTCAGTTTAAGGTTTTCCTAATGTTAATCCGGCACTGTGAAGAGCCTTATTTAAACAGAGATGACTCATTAATCAGAGTAGCGTGTAATGTAACCAGACTTTAAGTGATCCCCTTGGAATCTGTGAGTCTGGTGTGCCTCCCCTTAAGTACTGTAGGAGGAAATGAACACAGACTCCCTGGTTAATCGCAGGTGAACCCAAATTAAAGGAAACAGTGGGATGGGCTTACTTGAGGTGCGATTCCCCTTATCATTCATCATTCAGGTTAGTCCTTGGAGTAGCTTTTCAGTCCTGTCCCTTTTGCAAATGTTATATTATTTTCTCTCTCATGTTAAATAGGGAAAACATGCCAGCAACTAATCAATGTTTTCAGATTAATTATGATTAAACTTTCATAATGGAGATTACGGTTAATTGTTGGTTCATCTTCCAACTCTACTTTTCAGGACTACTCTCATCAGTTTGGCTGGAGGAGACTGATATCAAAATTTCCAATTAGACAACTTCTATCACAATCACCTAGGAGCCCTGAGTTGAATTTACAGATGATTTTTGCAAGCACACATTTTAAGACTGGAGCTGTAATGATGATCAGAGTTGTTAGCTTTGACAATGCCTAGAGCATCAGCTTTTCTCTCTCTCTCTGTGTTAAATACAGAGATGATTCCAGTTGTCATGGTCCCTGGATAAGCTGTCCTGCTGAGGCCTTTTTTCCAGTCCTCTGTATTTTGAGTGGCAGGCCTTGCGTCCACTCTGTTTGGGACATGGCTCTGTGGCACAACCACTCCCCAACTGGGTCTCCGTATTTCCCTTCCCTCCCCCCAGGTAGCCTACCATAATACCTAGCAAGCCCGATGGACTTGTCACTTGCAAGTGCCCTTGTGGATAGCGATAATATGCAGTGACATTTTTCAGAGTGTATTTTTATTGATTTTTGAGTATTTTGTAGATGTGCAAAAATTGGAGTTTATATTGTACATATACAATGGTATATACTGTAATGAATAATCTCTTTGTAATGTTGCCTTGTGCACCTTAATGCAGTACTGTTTCAAACAGCACTACATTAAAGCGTAGTAGGGGAATCTTTAGTGCACGCCAGCAGGGTCTGCATGCACAACAGATTACTGAACAATTAATTAATGCACAACAGATTATTGCACTTTAGAGAGCACATTACGCCTCCTTCTAGACAAACCTTTAGATACTTAGAAACTGGAGTTTTTACGTTGTTTATTGAATAAACCCTGATTTTTAAAAAATATTGTATTGGAGGTATTGATTGGTTAATACCTAAAACCTAAACCTAAAACCAGAAACCCTACCTACTTTCTTGTTCCTCTTGAGGCCCTAGGTTGACATGACTTAGCCTTGAAGTCCCCCATTCTTTTGGGGACCAAACTGTAGCCAGCTTGCTGCAGCAATCTCTCTCTCTCTCTCGCTCTCTATCAGCTTTTGATCACTCCCATCTTGGCCTGAGCCAAATAGCTCTGTTGCTAGAGTGGGATCTGAGCAGTCCCTCTTCATGGGTATAAACTGACTATTGTATTTGAGGGGAGGCTTCTTATCTGGGCTGTTGTTTTATACTCCCTGCCTGATTTCTATAACAACTGCCTCTGATCTAACTGTATATTCAGGCAAATATTTCCCAATTACCCACACCAATTATGCTTCCATTTGTACCACTAATATTATAACAAGCAAATGCTAGTGCTTACTGGTGCCGCTGAATCATTTGATATTTAAATACACTTCTGGCATTTGCAGTTTTAAGGACTGACACCTCCCCTCACTCCCACAAAACACTTTAATTGTTTCTTTAAATATGTTCAGACATTCTGGCTTTCATTAATGAGGCAGGATTCCTGTCCTCCACAGACAGCTGACGTGATACGAAACCTCAAAAAAACAGACTTTCAATCTGCTTGGTTGACTTAAAAACAAATAAAAGGTCGGTAAACTCTCCAGTTTGATTTAGTCCCCTAGGAATCTAAGAACAATAAATAACTTCTTTTTCTTCCCATTTTATATATCTAGCAATGTATTTTTTAGGAAGTCATTCTAGGTGAAAAGGTAACATTTATCATGTGCTTGATACCACAAGAATAATACATTCTCTGACTGTGTATAATATCTTCATTATCTAGCAGCTGGGGGAAGGAGACACACTATTTTGTAAATAATTTCTGATTTTTTTCCTCCTTTGGATGTAGTCTTGCTCCCAGATAAATCAGTGATTTCTGTGGGTGCAGGATCAGATCCTTTAGAATTGTGGGTGGGCTACTATCCTGTATGCACAAGAGCAGATCCTCCTGAACCATGGATAGACAAAAAATACTCTTTGCAATTACTGGGTGATGTTTACCCAAATGCAGAGAATGCAAGCAAGACCCTATACCTTCTAAATACCATAACATAAATAGTTCAGAGGGTCTTGAGGAGAACCTTGAGGGGAGAGAGAGAGATGGAAACCTCTTAAGCAGTGGATTATAAAGCACTCAAATGCTACAGTGATAGTTCTTGGATGAGCTCTGTGTAGAATAGAATAAAATTTCTTTCTGCATGAAGACTGCATGATTGCATATGACTTCCAAACACAAATGCTAGCACATGAAACACAGTACCTTCTCCTTCACCTGCCTGCCAAGTCCTAAATTCCTGGTTTGTGTTCATTACATTAGCTGATGATCTCACACTACCTGTCTGGAGATGCTGATTTAGGTTGCTGTGGTCTTCTTGGAGGTTGCAAGGCAAACATATAATATCAAACTTCCTTCAAAAGTAAAGATGATCAGTTATTTTGTTTTAATGTACTACTTTGTCATTTTAAGTCTATACTTGTATTCTGTTACTGATTTGGGGTTTTAAAAAGTCTTTTTGATTCTTATTTCATAATAACGCTTTGTGGTTCACCTTTAATAATAATAGGAGATATACCTATCTCCTAGAACTGGAAGGGACCTTGAAAGGTCATTGAGTCCAGCCCCCTGCCTTTACTAGCATGACCAAATACTTATTTTTGCCCCAGATCTTTAAGTGGCCCCCTCCAGGATTGAGCTCACCGCCCTGGGTTTAGCAGACCACTGAGCTATCCCTCCCCCACAGGTGGAGCAGGTTGCATACTGCGTCATAATACCAACAAACACATGGAAGTACTTTTATGTACAATATTATATTCATATCCTGTATTAACTAAATGCGACCACCAAATCACTGCTGACAATTCTAAAGATGTTTTTCTTTTACATATTGCCAATGGTCCAATAGAACGACACCCAATAACTAATGCAATTGATGGGAAGAACACTTGGTGGCAGAGTCCCAGTATCCAAAATGGGATAGAATATCATCATGTTACCATTACATTAGACCTTCAACAGGTATTGTTTGTTCTTTGTTTCTGCAAACCTTTCTCACTCACATAATTGCTGTCTCATTCATCATTCCTTATTTTGTCAGTGATGCTTTTGGATCATAAAGATACTGCCAGCTTCATTATAACATACTGAGTTATATGGACTATGCACAATGTAGCTTATTCATTGTAGCATAATACATATATGGTTTTTTTTGTTTTTTGTTTTGTTTTTTTTCATAAAGATCAGATTTCAGTTTATTTGTTTTTAAGACATTTTGAATTAGTCTAAATATGAAGTATTCAATGGTTGTTTCAGCTGTAGGTTTAGATCTTTAGAAATAAGTCTAATTAAAATGGTATGTGTGGGGGCAACAAATTTATTAAAGGTTTAATAGGTTAAAAATGCTGCATTTTTTAACTACTAAAATAATAAAGCACTAAGAATGTTTTCAGCTTTGATAAGGATAGGTACACTTAAAGTTTTTTTTTGTGTTTGTTTTAGGTTTTTTTGGGGGGGCTAACAAAACCTTTAAAAAATTGCTTCTCGTTACTGAAGGCTCTGCAAGCTGTCAGCTGGTTTTAAATTAAACCTGGGCTACTTGGAGTGTTAACAAGGCTTGTTATATTTGCATAGACTCAGTAGGAGTAGCCTCAGGTTTCATGTTGCATCTTCTGCCAATCATCTCTGACTTTTTCTATGGTATTCTTGACAGCTGTAGTTTTCTGGAATACCGTTATTTGATGCTCACAGATCTGCTGGATTATGCCAGACATGCAAGCAAAAGGATTTTGGGTGCTGGAGGAGAAGTAGTTTTATTTGTATTGTGCTAATGCAAATACAGAATAACTATCTGTCACCAGAAATACACATCATGCTATTAGACTTTTCATCCTGCTACTCAATATCGTAGAAATTAAAGATGGATTAGATAATCCAATAGGCTTTGACCTTATCCCCAGAACAATGGAATATTGTCACCAGGTTCCCTCAAAGTTCGCTCTTTTCTGTGATCTATAGGCTTGTCTCATATACCAAGATTATTTATAGGATGGGCTAATGTGAGGAAAATGCAGTTCTTTTTTCCTTTGTAAAAGCAAAGGGGAATGTCCCCATCTCTCCCTGGCTTGGGTAAGTAGCACAGTCCTCACAACTTTCCCTTCTCTGTAGCTAAGTGTGCAGAGATCCTCCTACAACCTCCTGATTCAATCTACTTTAATCCCTGGGTAGGATTTCTTGGTTTATGGCTTTCACCCAAAATCTGAGTGTTGCATATCCTCAATTATTACTTCTCAGAAGGACCATTAACCTTGCCACAGGATTACAGGGGTTTGTAGCTGATTATCCCAGAAAGAGTCAATGGTCCAAAAAAGCCTAGAATAAAACACAGTTTATTAGAAAATAAAATGAAATCAAATGTAAGAGTACAAGAAAAACATATCTAGGACTAGGAGTCCCTAGCCTTGTCTAATTTGGACCTCACCCTTGAAGTTAATCAAAATCCATCAAAAATATGATGCTTAATTTTCTAGAATTCTTTCTTTCATTTCCTCAGAACAGACAAACCACCATCTAGATACAAGGCGGTAAAAATGCTTGTGGTTGTTTTATATTAACTTTCCCTCTAGCGGTGCTGCAGTGGTCAGAGTATTTGAGACAATGGATTTGCAGACATGGTCCCTTGCTCTTGTTATACCTTGGAGACGCTCTGAAGTTCAGGTGTGAGTTCCTTCTATCATTAGCATTCTAACCCTGGAACCACCTTTGTCATTACTGTGACATTGCACTCCATATGTTTTTATGAAAATATGCTAATGAGTGTGAATATAATGTAACTGGAATATGCTTCATGCAAAAGGTCTCTTGTGTAAGATATCATTACAAAGCTTATAATCTAATGAGTGTGTTCATCCTATTTGTATGAATGAATCATTCTTGTATTTTAAACTAGAAATATGAAATATAACTCTGAGGTCCTATTGTAATTATGCAAAGTATGGGCCATTAATGGTGCTTTGGAATCTTGATGGCTCCCATTAACCAGGACAATTTACTGTAGATGGCTCTGTTTACTTGCAAGCCTTCCTGTGAGTTAGGCAGGGAAGAATGAAGGCTTGGGGTCTTATAGGACATGTGACCATGTCACCTAGTATTGGAATCCATCTTAAACCTGGTGCTTTTCCATTTAGAAGGAGGGATGGGGACCCAGAGAGACAAAAGATTCCCATCTTGGGCCAAAGACATAAGGCGGTGGAACAGAACAAAGGGGGCTGCAGTTATGAGAAATCCTCTAGCTACCACCTGAGCTGGAACAAGGACTGTACCAGGGGAAAGAATTGGGCCCAGACTAGAAAGGAGTCTAGTCTGTGAAATAAGCTTATTGAAACATCTCTAAGGGTGAGATTTTATCTGTAATCAGTTCCTTGATATATTCGGTTTAGACTTGCGTATTTTGTTTTATTTTGCTTGGTAACTTACTTTGTTTTGTCTGTCATTACTTAGAATCACTTAAATCCTACTTTTTATATTTAATAAAATAACTTTTGCTTATTAATTGACCCAGAGTAAGTAATTGCTCCCCTAGGTATGTGCATATCTCTCTATCAGTGTTACAGAGGGCAGACAATTTAAGAGTTTACCCTGTATAAGCTTTATACAGAGTAAAATGGATTTATTTGGGGTTTGGATCTCATTGAGAATTGAGTATCTGGGTGCTAGAGACAGGAACACTTCTTAAGCTGTTTTCAGTTAAGTCTGCAGATTTTGGGGGATGTGGTTCAGACCTGAGTCTGTATGTGCATCAGACTTGAGAAGGCAGAGTTCAGAAGTCCCAAGATGGCAGGGAAAACAGGTTCTGTAATCCAACTCATCACAATTACTATATTGAAAATGACGTTGCTCCGGTCACTCACCTATGTCATCATTTCATATCCCTGGCCCAGTGTCTAATATTTTTATTTTATCCAATAAGATATTTGGTTTTTGCTCGAACAGGTTTGATTTTAGCCTTCTGCCCTTTAAAAATGTTCCTTTGACCTTGCAGGTACTATTACCTGCCTTCTCCCTATACACTGATTTTCTGTCTTGCTGGCTCAGATATATTAACATGCAAATAGCTCTCATGTATCAGAAATAAATTAACATCCTTACCCTTCACCATTCACCCTCCCCAAGACATTCCTTCTCTTATTGACAGATAGTAGGATGGTTTCATTCAACTACAGTTTTAAGAATAAGGCTCCTCTATCTGCCAATAATTCCTTTATGTCAATCCCAGCCCCATAAACTACTACATCCCCTTTAGTGCTGGTATCCAAACTGTGACAGGGAAAAACCAAGAAGAGTTTTCTTTTATTATATGTCTTGCTTACATAAAAAGAGCTGTGGTGACTATAGAGTTACAGTGCCTATACTGAAATGTACATGAGATGATGGTTTGACTGTATTTAAGGAATGTCTGCAGATACCAATAGCATATTACAATTAGCACACTGTGACCTCTATATTAGTTTGCTTAAATAAAACATAAAGTGTGTGATGGTGTGCAAGGGGGAGATTGTACTGTTACCCCTAGCCTATGGTCGCTGCACAATTAACTGTTCCAAGTATAGCCCAGAGAAAGCGTAGACCAGTATCAGATGACTTCTTCTGCACCAGCTCAGCTGTGCAGTCGGTGCTTCGGAGGAGCAGATTCAAAGATCTGTCCTTTCATTTCCTATCCATCTTCATAGAAGTGGGGGAAGTTGTGAAGCCTGTGCTCTCCCCATGCTCTGTCTGGCAATGTGAGTAGTCTGTGCAGTTAAGGAGGCACCTTCTACCACTTACCACCTTGCATAGGCCAAGGGATAATTTTGCCCCCCAACGGTAGTGATATATATCAATATTCATGGCTTTAAAATGTCAAATATATAGCTCTATACTATAAGAAGTGGTTTTCTTTGTACACACAGAGCTGTAGGCTTTAATAGAGTATTCAGTAAAAAATGAGATGTCTATTCCAGCTGAAGTCACAGACAGCAGTCACCATGAATGGATGAAGGTCACAAGATGCCTCTGATGCATCATTTAAAAAAAAAAAGATTTTGCTCCTTATCTTTGTTGGCAAACATGAGATTCAATAATTGCCAGTGATTTTACTGATGTATTCCTTTTGTAAGTACAAAAAATGTGTAACTTTTTAAAAACAGATTTGTCACATTATTACTTCAAATAATGGACTGTAATTTGCAGGAATGCATTAGCAGTATGTTCTATTACTAATAATTATGACTATACATGGAGTGCTTTTAGCAAATTCTAATTTTATGAAGAAAATTAGGAAAATAATTACTATTTCCTTCATTAAATAATTCCATACTTTTTGAGGGCAATTGTATTATTTTTCTATTATGACTGCACTGCATAATAAAATACAAGAACCAATCCATGCAACAAACCTCGATGCCAACTCTGCCCACATATCTACACCAGTGACACCATCACAGGACCTAACCAGATCTTCCACACCATCACCGGTTCATTCACCTGCATGTCCACCAATGTAATATATGCCATCATATGCCAGCAATGCCCCTCTCCTATGTACATGGGCCAAACTGGACAGTCTCTACAGAAAAGGATAAATGGACCCAAATCAGATATTAGGAATGGCAATATACAAAAACCTGTAGGAGAGCACTTCAACCTCCCTGGCCACACTATAGCTGATCTTAAGGTGGCCATCCTGCAGCAAAAAAACTTCAGGACCAGACTTCAAAGAGAAACTGCTGAGCTTCAGTTCATCTGCAAATTTGACACCATCAGCTCAGGATTAAACAAAGACTGTGAATGGCTTGCCAACTACAAAACCAGTTTCTCCTCCCTTGGTTTTCATACCTCAACTGCTAGAAGAGAGCTTCATCCTCCCTGATTGAACTAACCTCATTATCTCCAGCCTGCTTCTTGCTTGCATATATATACCTGTGCCTGGAAATTTCCACTACATGCATCCGACGAAGTGGGTATTCACCCACGAAAGCTCATGCTCCAAAACTTCTGTTAGTCTATAAGGTGCCACAGGAATCTTTGCTGCTTCTGCATAATAAAGTAATGGTGCATCATAGTTAGTAATAACTAATGAGTTATTTGAATAAGAGACACCTCTAACTTAGAAGAAGCAGAAAGATTATCATTCATTTAAAAATGGCAATTATATTATTTTTGGATTAATTAAAGAAAAGGGGTAAAATATTTTTAAAAGGGCTTAAGACCTGGGAATTAAGCTCTTAATTCACTCAGGTGCTGTTAAAAACTTTACCCATAATGCCTTGTGGTTAGACTGTGTTTTAGGAATCAGGACTTCTGGATTCTGCTTATGACTTTGATACTAATTTTGGGGGGTAGCTTGGGATGGTCACATAATTTCTCACTGCAAGAGTTTATCATTGATACAATGGTGATTACGTCATCATTTACCTCCTCACAAGAATGTTTTTGAGGTATGAGTCATATTTATAAAGCATGTTGAGATTCATGGATGAAAAGCATTGTACATATACTGTATAAGATTTATTATTATGTTACAATTAATAGCTGATCAAAAATATTCATCAATGGAATTTGATAAA